>NC_142035.1:46648985-46952015 GCF_982192425.1 Myodes glareolus | reverse complement strand
GATGATTGAAAACTCAAGATGTTTCAGCCTTATCTTCCCATGTGAAGATTCTGTAGACAGGGAGCATAATTTCTTTCTCTTTCTTGACATGCAATGGTCCCATTTTCTCCACCATAGACAGAAATACATTGCTCAAACTTCAGTATGTTCTCTATATTGGCAAAGATATGTCTTACTTTCTGTGTGTCTTCTTCCTGCCTCTTTTTTGTCTCTATATTCAGCCATTTTTCCCCTGGGAATAGTGCTGGGTGTACAAATTAATACTGTTAGTTGATATGAAAACTCGGCTTTATGATAATACTTATCAGAAGTCATAATAGACATTTGTCTGCTCTATCTGCTAGATTTTGATATTAGATATCTAATGTTAGAGATAGTCTAATATTAAAGAACGAGTTCATTTCTTCTCTTGAATTTAGTATAAAAAGTGCTGTTTTATCATAACAGGTACTTACATATTTTATTTTTATGTTTTCTTATTGATACAGATCCTGGGAGCTCCTTAAAAAGTACACCCGTCTTTGATTCACATAAAGAGGTAGTAAAACTTAGGACACAAATGTTCAAACACTCTCCGAAAATACTAAAGTGGAAAATGAATTATCTGAAGTAAAAAAAGAGAACTCATGGTTAGAGAAACTCATGGTTTTGTAAGAAAGAAAGTATATTCTGAGGTAAAGCACCATCGTCCTTTGTAGAAACACTTAGTCTATTTAAACTGAAGATTGGCAAAATAATTTTGGAAATCTCTTAGTTTCCTTTTGACATTGGCAATAGAGATGGTAAATGGACTTTGACAATATCTTAGTTTCCTTTCAACATTTTGCATGAGAAAGCTTTTCGTTTAAAGGGCAAAAGAACTTTTTAGAAATAATTAACCCACTATATAATCATTAATATTTTATTATGTTTGTCTATACGTAGATAACCAAAAGCATATGCTTTTTACAATCCCAATGCAAGATATATATGGAAGCCTACTACAATTAAAAATCTGTATTGAACAAGTAGAATTTTATTGGTTATTTTGTTATGTATTACAAATTATTCTGTAAGAAACAAAATTGAGGTGAATAATTTCTTCTATTTCTAACTATTTATAATGAATATATTTCACATGCAGAAATTTGTTGAAATACTTAAAAGCTTAAAATTATTTTGATTAATATTTCTAAATTTTTCTCAATAAAAATTATGGTCATTCACATTAAGTGGTGTCGTAGTTTTCTATTGCTCTGAAGAGACACCATGACCAAAGCAACTCCTATAAAAGGAAGCATTTCACTGGGGGCTTGCTTACTATTTCAGAGTATTAGTCCATTATGATCATGGCTTGGAACATGGTGGCAGGGAGCATCATGTCATGCAAACAGATGTTAAAGCTGTATCTGAGAACTGTACACCCTGTTATGAGGGCAGAAAAAGAAAGTAAAACTGGGCCTGACATGGGCTTTTGATTTTTTTTTTGTTTTTTTTTTAGAGTAAATTTTATTAAATTATAAAAGTTTCCATTTCCGCCCCTCTTCCCAACACCCTCCCACTCCCCCCACTCCCTCTCCTCCTCCCTCTTCATCCCTTAGGGCAGTCAGGGTTTCCTGCCCTGTGGGAAGTTCAAGTTCCTTCCCCCCTCCCTCCAGGTCCAGGCAGGTGAGTATCCAAACAGACTGGATCCCCAAAATCCAGTATATGCAGAGGAAACAAGTCCCAGTATCATAGTCAATGGCTTTTCAGAAAGACTTCGGGCCAGCCACATTCAGAGAATTCGGCCAAATTCCGAGAATCTGGTTAGATCATGTCCTCGTTCAGTCCCAGTCCAACTGGCCTTGGTAAACTCTCATTAGATCCGTTCCCTTGTATCAGTGGGTGATAGCATCCCTCGCAGTCCTGATTTTCTTTTTCATGTTCTTCCTCCTTCTGCTCCTCATTTGGACCATGGGGGGCTCAGTCCGGTGCTCCAATGTGGATATCCGTCTGTATCGCCGTCCTTCGCCAGATGAAGGATCTATGGTGATAAGCAAAATATACATCAGTATGGTTATGGGCCACGGTTGGTTCAGGCACCCTCTCCTCTGTCCAGAGAACAATCTGGGGATCTCTCCTTGGACCTGGGATCCCATATATAATCAAGTCTCCTGTAAACCCTAAAATGACTCCCTTATTTGAAATATATTCTTCCCTGATCCCATATTCATCCTTCCTCACTCTCCCCCTCCCAGGCCACGGAGCTTTCCCCATTCCTCCCCTACTCCCTTCTCTCTAACCCTCTCCTCTTCCAACAACCCTCCCCCCCCCCCCATGCACCCGAGGTTACCTGGGACTCTTGTCTATTTCCTACCTCCTGGCAGGTAGCTAAATAATCTTCATCAGGTTTATCTTCTTATTTAGCTTCTCTAGGATCACGAATAATAGGCTCAAAGACCTTTAATTATGGTTAGAATCCACTTATGAGTGAATACATACCGTGTTCCTCTTTTTGGGTCTGGCTTACCTCACTCAGTAAAGCGTTTTCTATTTCCATCCATTTGCATGCAAAATTCAAGATGTCATTGTTTTTTACCGCTGAGTAAAACTCTAATGTTGGAAAGAGAAAATCACTTGTCTCCAGTAGAATGTCACTGGGCATATCAAACAGTCTACATGCTCAATAAGAGTTGTCAACAGAAAATGGACTTCATGGGTGTGTGTGTTTACTTTCTTTTTTAATTTGGTATTTTTCATCTCAGTAATTTTATTTTCCTTTATCTGTTTTTAGTTTCATTTTTTGTTGAACGAAGTTTTTCATGTGTTCTTTTCTTTGAGTGAGTGAGGGAAAGCGAGGAAGTTGGGTAGATGGTAGAACAGGATCGAATATGGGATGAGTTGGGGAAGGAGAAAGAATGTGATTGAAATATAATGTATAAAGAGATTATACAAAATGACAAAAATAAAACAGATATGGTAGAATAAGAATCCATAGTAAACTTGTAAATAATTAAAATAGTCACAATTTTTTTCTCATGTAAAGAGACCAGAGAAACTTGTTTTGTAGTGTGATGCACAACACTTTCCTATCAGTGGCTTTAGCTACCACTCAGGATCATTCTATCTACACACAAGTTAATAAATGGCATAGTATGCAGTTTTTTATGGAAGCATCATTTTTGATAGCTGATACATAGATCCTTAAGTTGTGGCACACTATAAAATAAAGAAATGAAGTTACCATCAGTAGTGGAATTAGGGAAAGTTGCATGCAGACCTGAAGAACATGTATCCTTTGTCATGATTCCAATGGTATTGAAAAATGAATCAGTTGGCTTAGATAGAAGAATTCGGTCACTGTGTCACATGAGACTTATCAATATTGAAGAGCAGTAGACATGCTTATCACTTGCATTTTACTGATTAATAAAACCTGAGACATGGGACCTAAACTTGTTTCAGAACAAACATCTTGTAGTAATTGAAGCTGGGATTAAGGCTCACACATTCACATTCAGGCATCAGTGTTTAAACTGCCTCAACACCTTGCTCACATCCTTCAATAAAATAACTAATTATTACAAAAATTCTTATGTCAGGCACTAGGAATTCAGCACAAAATGTTTACAAGCAGGCAGAAAGACTTGTGTTCAGTCCCCTGAACCCATTAAAAACAGACATGGCTGTGCCTGCTGTGATCACAGTTCTGGAGAGGCAGCAGCAGATGAACTCTTTAGAGTTCATCACCAACCATTCTAACCTACTTTTTCAGTTCCATAGTTGATATTAAGAAAATAAATGACAACAAGCCTCAAAGAACATTTCATATTGTCTTCAATTACAACTATGATCTTGCCACTTCACACACACCCATGCATAGACAATATTATGTCAATGTTTACCATTGTTGGTATAGCTTTGGTCATATGTATGTATGTATATACATTTACATATACACATATTTATATATTTGTTTATACACAACATTTTAAAAATTAAAATGACTATGTAGCCCTTGTAAATAAAAATCACAAAGGCCAGAAGGACTTTTCCCCTTTCATTTTTGTCAGCTTCAATATTTGTTTAAAGATGAAGTAGCAATGTAAGGAACTGAAGTCCCTTAACCAAATTAATCTATTTTTATGAACAGAGAGGTCATATTACTTCCTGCTCTGTGTGTTGGGAGAATTCTGTTGCAACAACTAAATTAAACCTGTGGTAGTAGCATCAAAGCAGCCATAAAGTTTGTGTATATAAGGGTATGCCCTTATTCCTATAAAAAGTATTATCACATAAGTAGATGATAGCTCAATTTATATCAAAGTGTTTGATTACTCAATTTGTATCAATGTATTAATAAAATTATTTTTCATCTTTCATTCAGTTACAAAAAGAAAAATAACATGTACAGAAGATGGAAGATCAACTACACGTGTAAACTTTAAATCTACCTATATTTATATAGCAAATAAATAATATGAAACTTATCCAACTCACAGTTACTATGAAACACTGTAAAATATATAAATATATAAAAAATATGTTTTTCAAAATTCACAACACAGAATTTCAGAAGTTTCAAGTTTCAAGCATAACATGACTCTGAATGCATGTGGGATATTTGTTCCTGATAGTACCAATCAAAAAAATACACAATTTTCTTATACTTACATCTTGTTTATTCTTTTATAAAAGCTCAAAAATTGTACAATTAGTTCATTGTGGACATTTGGTATATTTCTTTTATAAAATCACTGTTTCATATGTGTATACAAATGTAATGTATTGTGTTGTGTGTAAGATTGAGTGTGTGAGTGATTAGAAAAGGGAATAGAAAAGAAATAGAGAGTTCTAATGGAAAGTGAGAGGGAATTAACTCAGGATTAATGGGAATTTTTGAGTCAAGAAAATAATAGGACGGAGAAAGAAGAATCTAGGAAGAGGGCAAAGGGGGAAGGAATTGGTTTTTGTTTTTGTTTTATTTTTTATTTATTTTTATTTATTTTTATTGAGCTCTACATTTTTCTCTGCTCCCCAAGGTAGGGTTTTTTTTTCTTCAAAGTTTATTAAATTATGATAGTTTTCATTTCCGCCCCTCCTCCGAAACCCTTCCCCTCCCCCCTCCCCCTCCTCCTCCCTCTTCATCCCTAAGAGCAGTCAGGGCTTTCAGCCCTGTGGGAAGTTCAAGTTCCTCCCCACTCCTTCCAGGTCCCTGAAGGTGAGTATCCGAACAGACTGGATCCCAAAAATCCAGTATATGCAGAGGAAACAAGTCCCAGTGTCATTGTCAGTGGCTTTTCAGAAAGGCTCCGGACCAGCCACATTCAGAGATCCGGCCACATTCAGAAAATCTGGTTGGATCACATGCTCGTTCAGTCCCAGTCCAACTGGCCTTGGTGAACTCTCATTAGATCAGTCAGCTTGTACCAGTGGGTGATCGCACCCCTCGCGGTCCTGAGTTTTTTTCATGTTCTTCCTTTTTCTGCCCCTCATTTGGACCATGGGGGGCTCAGTCCGGTGCTCCCATGTGGGTCTCCGTCTGTATCGCCATCCATCGTCAGAAAAGGATCTATGGTGATAAGCAAAATCTTCATCAGTATAGTTATAGGCCAAGGCCGGTTCAGGCACCTTCTCCTCTGTCTAGAGAACAGTCTGAGGATCTCTCCTTGGACCTGGGATCCCATTTATAATTAAGTCTCCTGTAAACCCTAAAATGACTCCCTTAGTTGAGATATATTCTTCCCTGATCTCATATCCCTCCTTCCTCCCTCCCCCCATCCCAGTCCACCTAGCTTTCCCCATTCCTCCACTACTCCCTTCTCTCTAACCCTCTCCCCTTCCAACACCCCTCCCACCCCCCCCATGCACCCGAGGTTACCTAGGACTCTTGTCTATTTCCAATCTCCAGACAGATAGCTACATGATTTTCAACAGGTTCACCTTCTTATTTAGCTTATCTAGGATCACGAATAATAGGCTCAAAGACCTTTAATTATGGTTAGAATCCACATATGAGTGAATACATACCATATTCCTCTTTTTGGGTCTGGCTTGCCTCACTCAGTAAGGCGTTTTCTATTTCCATCCATTTGCATGCAAAATTCAAGATGTCATTGTTTTTTACCGCTGAGTAGAACTCAAATGTGTATATGTTCCACACCTTTATTAACCATTCTTCTATTGAGGGGCACCGAGGTTGTTTCCAGGTTCTGGCTATTACAAATAGTGCTGCTATGAACATAGTTGAACAAATGCTTTTGTGGTATGATAGGGCATCTCTTGGGTATATTCCCAAGAGTGGAATTGCTGGGTCCTGAGGGAGGTTGACTCCCAGTTTCCTGAGAAACCGCCACATTGATTTCCACAGTGGCTGCACAAGTTTGCATTCCCACCAACAATGGATGAGTGTTCCCCTCATTCCTCATCCTCTCCAGCATAGGCTATCATTGGTGTTTTTGAGTTTGGCTAGTCTGACAGGTGTAAGATGATATCTCAAAGTTGTTTTGATTTGCATTTCCCTGATCGCTAAGGAGGTTGAGCATGACCTTAAGTGCCTTTTGGCCATTCGGAGTTCATCTGTTGTGAATTCTCTGTTCAGTTCAGTACCCCATTTTTTAATTGGGTTAGTTAGAGTTTTAGTGTCTAGTTTCTTGAGTTCTTTGTATATTTTGGAGATCAGACCTTTGTCTGATGAGGGATTTGTGAAGATCTTCTCCCAGTCGGAAGGTAGCCTTTTGGTCTTACTGACAGTGTCCTTTGCTTTACAGAAGCTTCTCAGTTTCAGGAGGTCCCATTTATTCATTGATTCTCTTATTGTCTGAGCTCCTGGGGTTCTGCTTAGGAACTGGTCTCCTGTGCCTATATCTTGTAGACTACTTCCCACTTTCTCTTCTATCAGGTTCAAAGTGGTCAGATTAATGGTGAGGTCTTTAATCCATTTGGACTTGAGTTTTGTGCATGGTGATAGATATGGATCTATTTTCATTCTTCTACAGGTTGACATCCAGTTATGCCAGCACCATTTGTTAAAGATGCTTTCCTTCTTCCATTGTATGCCTTTAGCTCCCTTGTCAAATATCAGGTGCTCATAAGTTTGTGGGTTAATACCCGGGTCTTCTATTCGATTCCATAGGTCGACTTCTCTGTTCTTATGCCAATACCAAGCTGTTTTCAATACTGTTGCTCTGTAATAGAGTTTGAAGTCAGGGATGGTAATGCCTCCAGAAGTTCCTTTATTGTTTAAGATTGTTTTGGCTATTCTGGGTTTTTCGTTTTTCCATATAAACTTGATTATTGTTCTCTCAAGGTCTGTGAAGAAGTTTGATGGAATTTTGATGGGAATTGCATTGAATCTATAGATTGCTTTTGGTAGAATTGCCATTTTTACTATGTTGATTTTCACAATCCAAGAACAGGGGAGATCTTTCCATTTTCTGGTATCCTCCTCAATTTCTTTCTTCAAGGTCTTAAAATTCTTGTCAAATAGGTCTTTCACTTCCTTGGTTAGAGTTACCCCAAGATATTTTATGCTATTTGTGGCTATCATGAAAGGTGATGTTTCTCTGATTTCCCTCTCTGCTTCTTTATCCTTTGTGTATAGGAGGGCAACCGATTTTTTGGAGTTGATCTTGTATCCTGCCACATTACTAAAGGTGTTTATCAGCTGTAGGAGTTCTTTGGTAGAGTTTTTGGGGTCGCTTATGTACACTATCATATCGTCTGCAAATAACGAAAGTTTAACTTCATCCTTTCCAATTCGAATCCCCTTGATTCCCTTATGTTGTCTTATTGCTATTGCTAGGACTTCAAGCACTATATTGAAGAGGTATGGAGAAAGTGGACAGCCTTGTCGTGTTCCTGATTTTAGTGGAATGGCTTTGAGTTTCTCTCCGTTCAATTTGATGTTAGCTGTCGGCTTACTATATATTGCTTCTATTATATTTAGGTATGATCCTCGTATACCCAATCTCTCCAACACCTTTATCATAAAGGGGTGTTGAATTTTGTCAAATGCTTTTTCAGCATCCAATGAAATGATCATATGGTTTTTTACTTTCAATTTATTTATATGATGGATTACATTGATAGATTTGCGTATGTTGAACCAGCTCTGCATCTCTGGGATGAAGCCCACTTGATCATAATGGATAATTTTTCTAATGTATTCTTGGATTCGGTTTGCCAGTATTTTATTGAGTATTTTGGCGTCAATGTTCATGAGTGAGATTGGTCTGTAATTCTCTTTCTTGGTTGTGTCTTTGTGTGGTTTTGGTATCAGGGTAACTGTAGCTTCATAAAAAGAGTTTGGCAATGATTCTTCTGTTTCTATATTGTGAAATACATTAAGGAGTATAGGTATTAGCTCTTCCTGGAAGTTCTGGTAGAATTCTGCATTGAAACCATCTGGCCCTGGGCTTTTTTTGGTGGGGAGGTTTTTGATAACAGCTTCTAATTCTTCGCGACTAACAGGTCTGTCTAGATTGTTCACTTGCTCTTGATTTAACTTTGGTAAATGGTATTTATCTAAAAACCAATCCATTTCTTGTACATTTTCCAACTTTGTGGCATATAAACTCTCGTAGTAAGATCTAATGATTCTCTGAATTTCCACTGTGTCTGTTGTTATGTCCCCCTTTTCATTTCTGATCTTATTAATTTGGGTGTTCTCTCTCTGCCTTTTGATTATTTTGGCTAGGGGTTTGTTAATCTTGTTGATTTTCTCCAAGAACCAACTTTTTGTTTCGTTGATTTTTTGGATTGTTTTCTGTGTTTCTATTTTGTTGATTTCAGTCCCCAGTTTGATTATTTCCAATCTTCTACTCCTCCTGGGAGAGTCTGCTTCTTTTTTTTCCAGAGCTTTTAGGTGTGCTGTTAAGTCTCCAATATATGCTTTCTCCGTTTTCTTTAATTGGGCACTTAGCGCTATGAACTTTCCTCTTAGCACTGCTTTCATAGTGTCCCATAGGTTTGAGTATGTTGTGTCTTTATTTTCATTAAATTCAAGGAAGACTTTAATTTCTTTCTTTATTTCTTCCTTGACCCAAGGATGATTCAGTAGTTGACTGTTCAACTTCCACACATTTGTAGGCTTTCTGGAATTCAAATTGTTATTGAGTTCTAACTTTATTCCGTGGTGATCCGACAAGACACAGGTGATTACTAATATTTTTTTGTATCTGTGTAAGTTTGCTTTGTTACCGAGTATGTGGTCAATTTTTGAGAAGGTTCCATGAGCTGCAGAGAAGAAGGTATATTCTTTTCTTTTTGGGTAGAATGTTCTATGGATATCTGTTAAGTCCATTTGATTCATTACCTCTAGCAATTCTCTTATTTCTCTGTTGACTTTCTGTTTGATTGATCTGTCCATTGGTGAGAGAGGTGTGTTGAAGTCTCCTACTATTAGTGTGTGTGGTTTGATGACTGCCTTGAGTTCTAAAAGTTTTTCTTTTATATAAGTGGGTGCTTTTATATTAGGGGCGTAGATATTCAGGATTGAGACTTTCTCCTGATTAATTGTTCCTGTTAAGAGTATGAAATGTCCATCTCCATCTCTTCTGATTGATTTTAGTTTGAAGTCAATTTTGTTAGATATTAGAATGGCCACACCAGCTTGTTTCTTAGGTCCGTTTGCTTGGAAAACCTTTTCCCAACCCTTTACTCTGAGTAGATGTCTATCTCTGTGGTTGAGGTGTGTTTCTTGTAAACAGCAGAATGTTGGATCCTGTTTTCTTATCCAGTCTCTAAGTCTGTGCCTTTTTATAGGTGAGTTGAGTCCATTAATATTAAGTGATATTAATGACCAGTGGTTGTTGATTCCGTTTATTATTTGTGTGTGTGTGTGTGTAGTAGAGTTTGTGTGTTTCTCTTCTTTGAGTTGTGGTTGTGAAGGGTTGCTAGATGCCTGAGTTATTGTAGGTGGTGTTAGGAATGTTGGATTCCTTGGGTTGTGATTTACCTTCTAATACTTTCTGTAAGGCTGGATTTGTAGCTACGTATTGTTTAAATTTGTTTTTATCCTGGAATATTTTGTTTTCTCCGTTGATAGTGAACGATAGCTTGGCTGGGTAAAGTAGTCTGGGTTTGCATCCATGGTCTCTTAGTTTCTGCAGTACCTCTATCCAGGATCTTCTGGCTTTCATGGTTTCCATAGAGAAGTCTGGTGTAAGCCTGATAGGTTTACCTTTATAAGTCACTTGACCTTTTTCCTTTGCAGCTCTTAATATTCTTTCTTTAATCTGGATGTTTTGTGTTTTGATTATTATATGGCGAGGGGACTTTTTTTTTTTGATCCAGTCTATTCGGCGTTCTGTATGCTTCTTGGACCTTCATAGGAATATCGTTCTTTAGATTGGGAAAGTTTTCTTCTATAATTTTGTTAAATATATTTTCTGGGCCTTTGATCTGCAGTTCTTCTCCTTCTTCAATCCCTATTATTCTTAGATTTGGTTTTTTTTATTGTGTCCCAGATTTCCTGAATGTTTTGTGAAGAGAATTTGTTGAATTTGCTGTTTTCTTTGACAAGAGCATTTACTTTCTCTATGGTATCTTCAGAATCTGAGATTAGTTCTTCTATCTCTTGTATTCTATTGGTTATGCTTGATTCTGTAGTCTCCGCTCGTTTACCTAGGTTTTACATATCCAGCCGGTTCTCGTTTTGTGTTTTCTTCATTGCCTCCATTTCAGTTTTCAATTCTTGGACTGTTTCCTTTACTTGTTTGATTGTTTTTTCTTGGTTTCTCAGGGTATCATTCACGGATTTACTTATTTCTTCAAACTTTTTGTTATATTTCTCATCCATTTCTATACTCATTTCTTCAAACTTTTTGTTATACTTCTCGACCAGTTCCTTAAGGGAGTTATTCATATCCTGTTTAAGGGACTCTATTGCTTTCATAATGGCACTTTTTCCACTTCATCTGGGTTAGAGTGTTCAAATCCTTCTGTTGTAGGGTCGTTGGGATCTGGTGTTTTCATGTTGTTTTTCAGATTGTTGGAGGAGGTCTTGCCTTGGAGTCTGCCCATCTCTTCGTTCAAATGCTCTCTATTGGAACTTCTGGTAGCGGATCAGATTCCCTTGTTGGGCAGGGAGTTCACTGATAGAATGCCTACCTTTCCTCAGGCAGGCTATTGAAGCACAGGCACTCCCTCTTTCCGGGATGCGCCTACAGAGCAGGCCCAGTGTGTAAGGCAGCTGAGCTGGGGAAATTTTATGGCCCCAGTGGGAGGAGAGAAATATAGAAATTTGTACCTGGATGGAAGCTGGGGCGGCAGGCGGGAGAGCTTAGCAGGGTGGAACCAGCACTGCAGGTTGACCTGGGAGTCTATAGGGTCGGGGAAAGTCCTAGCTCCTCCTTGCCGGGCCCCTGCCACTGGCCTGAAGCAAACTCACCCCTCCGATGGCCCACTGGCTGGATGCTGGGATGACTGACGGGTGCGCTAGCAGGGCGGAGCCAGCAGAGCAGGCTGACCTGGGAGTCTATGGGGTCGGGGAAAGTCCTAGCTCCTCCTCGCCGGGCCCCTGCCGCAGGCCTGAAGCACACTCACCCCTCCGATGGCCCTCTGGATGGAAGCTGGGATGGCTGGCGGAGGCGCTAGCAGGGTGGAGCCAGCAGAGAAGGCTGACCTGGGAGTCTATGGGGTCGGGGAAAGTCCTAGCTCCTCCTCGCTGGGCCCCTGCCGCGGGCCCGAAGCACACTCACCCCTCCGATGGCCCTCTGGATGGAAGCTGGGATCGTTTGTCAGTATTTTATTAAGTATTTTTGCGTCAATGTTCATGAGTGAGATTGGTCTGTAATTCTCTTTCTTGGTTTTGTCTTTGTGTGGTTTTGGTATCAGAGTAACTGTAGCTTCATAAAAAGAGTTTGGCAATGATTCTTCTGTTTCAATATTGTGAAATACATTAAGAAGTATAGGTATTAGCTCTTCCTGGAAGTTCTGGTAGAATTCTGCATTGAAACCATCTGGTCCTGGACTTTTTTTGGTAGGGAGATTTTTGATAACAGCTTCTAATTCTTCACGACTGACAGGTCTATTTAGATTGTTCAGCTGGTCTTGGTTCAACTTTGGTATATGGTTCTTATCTAAAAAAATGTCCATTTCTTTTACATTTTCCAACTTTGTGGCATATAAATTTTCGTAGTAAGATCTAATGATTCTCTGAATTTCCTCTGTGTCTGTGGTTATGTCCCCCTTTTCATTTCTGATCTTATTAATTTGCATGTTCTCTCTCTGCCATTTGATTAATTTGGCTAGGGGTTTGTCAATCTTGTTGATTTTCTCCAAGAACCAGCTTTTTGATTCATTGATTCTTTGGATGGTTTTCTGTGTTTCTATTTTGTTGATTTCAGCCCTCAGTTTGATTATTTCCAGTCTTCTAGACCTCCTGGGTGTATCAGCTTCTTTTTTTTCTAGAGTTTTCAAGTGTGTTGTTAAGACTCCAATGTGTGCTTTCTCCGTTTTCTTTAATTGGGCACTTAGTGCTATGAACTTTCCTCTTAGCACTGCTTTCATAGTGTCCCATAGGTTTGAGTATGTTGTGTCTTTATTTTCATTAAATTCAAGGAAGACTTTAATTTCTTTCTTTATTTCTTCCTTGACTCAAGGGTGATTCAGTAGTTGACTGTTCAACTTCCATGAATTTGTTGGCTTCCTGGGGGTAGTACTGTTGTTGAATTCTAACTTTTATCCATGGTGGTCTGATAAGACACAGGTGGTTACTAATATTTTTTTGTATCTGTGGAAGTTTGCTTTGTTACCCAGTATGTGGTCAATTTTTGAGAAGGTTCCATGAGCTGCAGAGAAGAAGGTATATTCTTTTCTATTTGGGTGGAATGTTCTATAGATGTCTGTTAAGTCCATTTGATTCAATACCTCCAATAATTCTCTTATTTCTCTGCTAAGTTTTTGTCTGATTGACCTGTCCATTGGTGAGAGAGGAGTGTTGAAGTCTCCTACTATTAGTGTCTGTGGATTGAGGACTGCCTTGAGTTCTAGAAGTGTTTCTTTTACATAAGTAGGAGACTTTATATTAGGGGCAAAAATATTCAGGATTGAGACTTCCTCTTGATGAATTGTTCCTGTTATGAGTATAAAATGTCCGTCTCCATCTCTTCTAATTGATTTTAGTTTGAAGTCAATTTTGTTGGAAATTAGAATGGCTACACCTGCTTGTTTCTTAGGTCCATTTGCTTGACAAACCTTTTCCCAACCTTTTACTCTGAGTAGATGTCTGTCTTTGTGGTTGAGGTGTGTTTCTTGTAAACAGCAGAATGTTGGATCCTGTTTTCGTATCCAATCTCTTAGTCTGTGCCTTTTTATAGGTGAATTGAGTCCATTAATATTAAGTGATATTAATGACCAGTGGATGTTGACTCTGGTTATTATTATTTTTTGTTTGTTTGTTTAATAGAGTTTGTTTGTGTCCCTTCTTTGAGTTAAGCTCGTGAAGGGTCGCTAGATGTCTGAGTTACTGTAGACAGTGATGGCAATGTTGGATTCCTTGGGTTGCGATTTTCCTTCTATTCCTTTCTGTAAGGCTGGGTTTGTGGCTACGAATTGTTTAAATTTGTTCTTATCCTGGAATATTTTGTTTTCTCCATTGATAGTGAATGATAGCTTGGCTGGGTATAGTAGTCTGGGTTTGCATCCATGGTCTCTTAAGTTTCTGCAGTACCTCTATCCAGGACCTTCTGGCTTTCATGGTTTCCATAGAGAATTCCGGTGTAAGTCTGAAAGGTTTATCTTTATAAGTTACTTGACCTTTTTCCTTTGCAGCCCTTAATATTCTTTCTTTAAGTTCCGTTTGCTTGAAAAACCTTTTCCCAACCCTTTACTCTGAGTAAACTTTTTGTTATACTTCTCATCCATTTCTTTACTCATTTCTTCAATATTTTTGTTGTACTTCTCATCCTGTTCTTTAAGGGAATTATTCATATCCTGTTTAAGGGACTCTATTGCTTTCATAATGGCACTTTTTTCCACTTCTTCTGAATTAAGAGGTTCAAGTCTCCTATTGTAGGGTCAATGGGATCTGGTGATTTCATGTTGTTTTTTAGATTGTTGGAGGAGTTCTTGCCTTGGTGTCTGCCCATCTTTTCCTTCAACTGCTCTATATTGGATCTTCTGGTACCAGGTCAGGTTCCCTTGTTGGGCAGGGACTTCACTGACAGAAGGTCTACCTTTTCTCATGCGGTCTATTGAAACACAGGCACTCCCTCCTGCCAGGTTGCACTCATAGCCCCGGCCCAGTGCACAAGGGAGCTGCTCTGGGGAGATCTTGTGGCCCCAGGGGGAAGGGGGGAAGAGAGGAAGGTGTACCTGGATGAAGGCTGGGATGGGATTCAGGAGAGCTCCGCAGGGTGGAGCCACCACTGCAGGGCGACCAGAAAGTCGAGGAGGGCGGGGAAAGTCTGAATTCCTCCTAGCCGAAGCCCTCGGGCCAGGAGCAAACTCATCCCTCCTCCAATGGATGTCTGCTAGAAGTTCACTGTCTCTTGCTGGCCAGGAATGTGACTGAGCTGATTCAGGGCCTCCCTGTCCTCAGGCAGGCTCTCAAAGCACAGGAACTGCCCCTGCCCAGCTGAGCCCACAGCCCAGGCTCAGCGTGTAAGGGAGCAGCTCTTGCGAGATCGTGTGGCCCCAGGGGGAAGGGGGAAAGAGCCAAAAACTCGTTTTGAAAAATTCTGTTTAAATCCAAACTGAATGACTATTATGCCATAATGTACCTAATATATTCTCATTTACCTTTCTCAAAGAATTTTGTAGTAAAAATTGAATTTAAGGCCTCGTGCAGGAAATAGGTTCTTTATTTTTTTAAACTCAATATATGTTGTTTAATATGTATGTGTATATGTATGCATGAGTTAAGGCGCATGATATGTGTGCAAATGCTCTTCACCTATGGATGGGGATTGTGAGATGTCTCTAGTCCATACTGGCCATCATATATGTCTTCTTTAGATTACCATATTGTTGGGATTTAATGCTTATAGATTCCTTGATATATATAGAAGGCATTACTTATAGCTGGAGTCCTAGATATTTGGTTCTTCAAACCTGTCTGCCCACTTTTCCTTGACTTCATCTGAGCTTTTGGTATAGGAATTGTTTTGCACACCACATGATATGTTGTTCTTTGGATTTTGACCAGTGGTTGGTGTCTGTAGTACTATTTTTGTGCCACAAAAAGAAGCTTATTTGATGTGGGGTAAGAGTTAAAAATATCTCTAGACAAAAGAATAGAAATTACACTGGATTTGGACTATATTAATATTAGGTATCTTCTCTAGGATCCAGGACCACACTGGTCATTGATAGCTACCTAGGCTTATAATGACAGCCACGAATTTCTTCCTATGTCCTGCTTTCTGTAGCTATCCCAGGTCATATTATCATTCCTAATCATAAACTTATTACTATGACTAAGAAATAATAAAGAACACGTAGTGTTACTAGGACTCAGAAATAATAAAATTTAAAATATTGTTTGTTTGTAATTAGATGATCAAAGTCATGGCCCAATGGTAAGAACCTGTGTTACTCTTACATATCAGTATTATTCATCAATAATATTCTTATTAATGTTATTGAAGATAATCTTAATATTTAATATCCTAAATTGTATTAATATTAATATTATTAATAATTTAGTTGTTCATTTTATAATTATTTTAGAGGGGTGCATACTCAAATAAGTGCTTTACTGCTTGTTGATCTTCATAACCAGCCCACAGAAATTTTTACAATTGTATATGTTACACACAGAAATTGTTTTTATTAACACAGACACATCTGAGATGGGAATAGCTTTTCTGTTCCTCTCTGACTTTTTTCATTCAAGCATGACTGAAAACACTGATGACAAGTTAAACAGATTAATCTGCAAAGATAGTCATCTGCTCCTTTTGACAAAAGTAATGTAGCATCTTTAGAGAAATAACACTTCAGTCTTTTAATATATTAGCTCTTTAGAAATGATAAAGAAAGAAATGTTTTAAAGTCATGCTTATCCATTGTCATCTAATGTCAGATTTGTTTCATATCCACACTCTACTTTCCCTAATTTTAACAACAGATAGATTCATTGCCTGCTGATATTCTCAATTCTGAAACTGTGAGGTCTCAAAGAAATATGATATAGATAGAAGAGATTTTCCTTTCCATGAGGCTGCTCTGCACTAAATATAATCCTTAAACATTTCTGTGAACCCCTGGCACAGCAGAAAAATGGTTGTTTTACCTTACTCTGATACAGTTTTGGAGTCCTGTTACGACTAAGAACAGTGACTTATCATGCAAAAACAATTGTTCAGGTATTATGCCTCTCTGATAAAATGTTATCTATGCACAGTTGTTTATTTCTTCTTAATCCCCTTCTCTAGGATATTTAAGATAATTCTTCAATGTTTTAATCCATCTTACCACAAATATTAATAGGGAGGATTTAGAAATCCCACAGAGATTTCAGAAATATCAAGATTTTTTTGTCAAACTGTCTTGGAATGTGTAATATTTATAAGCACCAAGAAGAATATTTTGCTTTAGGTAAGACTATTCTTTGGGTTATTTGGTTGAATATTCAATGATTTTGAACCATCGGAATACATATATCTTCAGGTAAAACTAACCAAAGATGTGAAAGATCTATTCTTTAAGAACTTTAAGTCTTTGAAGAAAGAAATTGAAGAAGATACCAGAAAATGAAAACTCTCCCGTGGCCTTGGGTAGGTAGGATCAACATAGTAAAAATTGCAATCCTACCAAAAGCAGTCTATAGATTCAAAGCAATCCTCAAGAAAATCCCAACACTATTTCTAACAGAAATTGAAAGAACAATAATCAACATCATATGAAAAAATGAAAGCCCAGAATAGCCAAAATAATTATGTCTGAGAGTAATTCTGAAGTCATCATCATCACTGACACCAAGCTCTATTATAGAGCTACAGTAATAAAAACAGCTTGGTTTTGGCATTAAAAGACAAGTTGACCAATGGAATCTAATCAAAGACTCAGATATTAATCCACAAATCATTGAACACCTGATTTTTTTGACAAACATGCTAAAATTATACAATGGATAAATAAAAGCATCGTCAACCAATGGTGCTGACATAACTGGATGTTAACATGTAGAAAAATGAAAACAGATCCTTATCTATTCCCATGCACAAAACTCAAATACAAATGGATTAATGAACTCAATATAAATCTGACCACAGTGAAACTGATAAAAGAGAAAGTGGAAAGTAGCCTTCAATGCATGGGCATATGAGACCACTTCCTGAATATAACACTAGTAGCACAGACACCGAGAGAAGCAATAAATAAATGGGACCTCCTGAAACTGCGAAGTTTCTGTAAAGCAAAAAACAGTCAACAGTTCAAAAAAAAAAAAAAGAAAACTTACTGAATGGGAAAATTTATTCACCAACCTCACATCAAACAGAGGACTGATCTCCAAAATATTTAAAGAACTCAAGAAATAAGACTTCAAATTCCAAATAATCCAACTTGGCTGGCACGGGATCTTTCTGAAAAGCCATTGACAATGACACTGGGACTTGTTTCCTCTGCATATACTGGATTTTTGGGATCCAGTCTGTTTGTTTGCTTACCTTCCTGGACCTGGAGGGAGGGGGGAGGAACTTGAACTTCCCACAGGGCAGGAAACCCTGACTGCTCTTAGGGATGGAGAGGGAGGAGAAGAGGAAGTGGGGGGATTGGGAGGGTGTTGGGAGGAGAGGCGGAAATGGAAACTTTTATAAATTAATAAATTTTTATAAATAAAAAATGTGGTACAGAACTAAACAGAGATTTCTCAACAGAAGAATCTCAAAAAGCCAAAAGACACTTAAAGAATGTTCAATGTCCTTAGTAGTTAGGGAAATTCAAATCAAAAGTACTCTGAGATGCCATCTTACACAAATCAGAATGGCTAAGATTAAAAATTGCCAATGGTAGCTTATGCTGTAGAGGATGCAGAATAAGGGGAACATTCCTCCATTGCTGGTGGGAATGCAAACTTGTACTACCATTCTGGAAATCAGAATAGTGATTTCTCAGAAAATTATAAATCAACCTACCTGAAGACCTAGCAATACCATTCCTGGGCATATACCCAAAGGACGCTCAATCATATTACAAGGACATTTGCCAAGCTATGTCCATAGCAGCATTATTTGTAATAGCCAGAACCTGGAAACAACCTAGATCTTGCTCAACTAAGGAATAGATAAAGAAAATGTGATACATTTACACAATGGTTTACTACTCAGAATACTCAGCAGCAAAAAACAATGACAACTTCATCTTGATATTTGCATGCAAATGGATGAACAAAAAACAAACAAACAACAAAAAAAATCTGAGTGAGGTAACACAAACCCAGAAAGATGAACATGGTATGGACTCAATCATATGTTGATACTAATTCTAAAACAAAGGATAATGAGCCTTTATCTATTCTTCATTTTCCTAAAATGCAGAAGCTGATCACTCAGGTTCTACATTGCCACCTTTATGTCTTTGTTCCTCAGTGTGTAAATTGCAGGGTTCAGGATGGGCCGAATCATGAAGTCCAGAATAGCAAGAAACTTATCCACTGGTACAGTATGTAAAAGCCACATGTACACAAAGATACATGGTCCAAAGACCAAAACCACCACAGAGATGTGAGCAGAAAGCATAGAGAGAGTCTTGGACAAACTGTCCAAGGACTGTTTCTATACAGTGAACAGTATGAATATGTAAGAGATAATCAGTAAGAAGAAGGTGCCAATAGAAATGATGCCCCTGTTGGCAGCAACCATGAATTTCTTGCAGGCCAGTCTAAAAAACCTAGGAAGTCCCAGAAGCACAAATTCAGACACCTCTGTGTAATATGTTTAATTCATTAACCTTCATTATATTTGATGAAATAAACAGGAACCATAAAAACTATAAAGGAATGTATTATAATTTTAAAAAAAGCAAGTGCTGAGACCAGTGAAAATTCCTCTTCTTCATATAACAATGCCTTTGAAAATGAATTTGCTCTTTCATTTGACAAGTGTTCAATAACCTGGCAGATAACTCAGAGAACTGTATATACAAGTGTCTTGTACCAGCTTATACCATATGCAATAAACACAGACTCTATCTTCATCTAGTTCTCTGTCTACATGCAACGTGAGACATGAAATCTGTATAGTGTATGCGTGTTTCTATGACTAAATAGTATGAACATGAATCAGGGCTGAGTGATACATACCACTCTGAAAGTTGTCTGTTTTGAGATATAAAGAATCAGTGATGTTAGATGAGTGAGTAAGTGAAAGCTATTTATAGGGAGAAAATTACTTAGAAATTCTCAGGAGTGGATTTAACCAAAACCTCAACAACAAATAAGTGACTGGTAAGATTCTGATTCACATGAAGGGTTATATATGTGTTAACAGATAGGTCTACACATATTGGTGAGGAGCTTAAGAAACTGCATTAACACTTTAATAAATAGTTCATCACTTTAATATGAAAAAATGATGAAAATATGTAACAGAAGATCATAGCACAGATCAGTTGTAAATTTGTCATGCTTGCACTATGAAAAATAGATCAAAAGGGAGAAATTTCTCATAAAACAAATCCAAATTGACAAGCTTGGTGTGGTGGAAGAATGACTTTCGCAACTACAAAAATTTGATTGCTATATTAATAAAATAGTTTTAAAATATAAAATGCACATTTTTACTTAATTGAGTAAAAAAGACCATAGCAAGTATGTACCCACAGGCACAGTGTTTGCAGAAGAATGGGTGAACTTGTATTCCAAAATTTAAATATTTTATGCCACCTTTTATATTGAAATAAATGTAAGATAATAAATATTAAAATATAGATCAAATAAAATTTATATTAAATAAGGCCATGAAAAATAGGAAGTCAATGTATTCAGTTAATATACGAAGCAAAGCCATGCCATATGTAATAAAAGTTGTGTAAATTTAAAATTTTATATCATTATTTTGTACTTAGAAAACTGTGAAATAAATTAATTGTCACAGTTGAAACTCTGAGGAAAAACACTTT
The DNA here is from genome assembly GCF_982192425.1 of Myodes glareolus. Classification (NCBI taxonomy): domain Eukaryota; kingdom Metazoa; phylum Chordata; class Mammalia; order Rodentia; family Cricetidae; genus Myodes; species Myodes glareolus. The sequence goes on along the minus strand of NC_142035.1, from coordinate 46,931,987 downwards.
TTCACTGAAACTCAAAATATGAATTCATGTATCAGCTAAAGCAAGAAAGACTAATATTCCGTTAAATGAGCTTTCTTTAAAAGATGCCAGTACCATGTGCTATTGGGTGAATATTATATAAGCAACTACTTTTACAATTTTAGGTACTTTAATAAAAATAGAGTAATAATCATACATTCAGGTTGGTAATATTGTAATTCCTACACAGAAAATAATATAAAAACAAACATGTTTGAAATGTATTCACGTTTGTAAGAATATAAAACCAACTTAGAAAACATTTTTAAAATTAACACTAAATTACTAAAAGGAATCAGAAGTAATAGTTATTGGTTTTAGGCTAGTATTTACTTATTTCTTGAACATAGGAAATTATGCTGTCAATATATGTAAATATAGTCAAATATCTATGTCTTTGAGCCCACCTAAAATTTTGATTTAATTTTCCTTGTAATATTTTGTTATATGCTTGGAATTTTCTCAACTATTTTTCCCCTTTAAAAAACAATGTTTTATGAAAGCTGATTCTCTGATTTAAGTCTCAGCTTCTTTATCCTTTGTGTATTGAGGGATACCGATTTTTTTTAGTTGATCTTGTATCCTGCCACATCACTGAAAGTATTTATCAGCTGAAGGAGTTCTCTGGTAGAGTTTTTGGGGTCACTTCTGTACACTATCTTGTCATCTGCAAATAACAAAACTTTGACTTCTTCCTTTCCAATTTGAATTCCTTTGATCTCCTTATGTTGTCTTATTGCTATTGCTAAAACTTCAAGAATTATGTTGAAGAATTATGGAAAGAGTGGACAGCCTTGTCTTGTTTCTGATTTTCATGGAATAGCTTTGAGTTTCTCTTTATTTAATTCGATGTTAGCTGTCAGCTTGTTTTATATTGTTTTTATTATATTTAGATATGATTCTTATATCCCTAATTTCCCCAAGACCTTTATCATGCAGGCAGACATGGCATTGGCTACATCTTGATCAGAAGGCAACGGAATAGTGGGCTGAGATATTGGTTGTAGTTTGAGCATATATGAGACCTTAGAGTCTACCCCCACAGTGACATTTTTCATCCAACAAGATCATCCTATTCTAACAAAGCCACACCTCTTAATAGTGACATTCCCTATGTGTTTATGAGATTGCATTACATTCAAATGACCACATTCCATTCCCTGGCAACCATAAGCTATTAGCAATATCATAATGCAAAATGTATGTAGTATGACTTCAAAGTATCCATGATATACTCATCTTAATAATGATTAAAAGTCCAAAGTTAAAATTGTCTTCTGAGATTCTTGTGCTCTCTTAATTGTAATCCCTTATAGAATCATAGCACAAAAACTGGTTGCATACTTTTGACGTAAAAGGCACAGAAAATATTTCTATTCCAAAACTCAGGGAAGGGAGCATAGTGAGGAAATACTGGACCAAAGCAAGATGGAAAACCAGTCAGGAAAACTGCAAACTCTGCATCTCCATGTCTGATGTCAAAATTCTCTACAGATACCCAACTCCTTTCAGCTTTGTTGACATCACATACTTTTTTTACTTGGCCTGGTAATAATCCTTGTTAGCAGTTATTCTTGGCAGGTATCTCATAGTTCTGGCATCTCCAAAGTCTTGGGCTCTCCAAAGAAATCCAGGCTTCAGCTTCACAACCTCATGAAACTGCCTCTCCAGGGCTCCATTTAGGTACACCTCTGACACATGCTTGGCCTCAACAGCTTTCTTTAGGCAAATTAAATGAACATTTATTCTAGTCTTATCTCTACAACTAGAACCATGTGGCCAAAGCCACCAAGTTCTGCCGTTTGCTGTGACTGGAACATGCCTCTCTCTTTCAACGACATCTTCACCAACATTCTGTCTTTCACTGTCTAAGCTTGGCTGTCATGAAACTTGTTCTGTAGACCAGACTGATGTCAGTCTCACAGATTTGCCTGCCTCTCTGCCTTCCCAGTGCTGGGATTAAAGTTGTGCACCTCAACACCTGCCTCTAAGCCTTTTTAAAATTCCAGTTCACAAGTTGGAAACTTAGCTGGGTGGGATCTTGCTCTGAGACCACAACTCCCATTATTTCATTTCTTAGTCCATCTATCTTCTTGAGCATAGGATTAAAATCTATTCCATTTCATGATGAATTGTTCTCACTCTGTAAATTTTATATTTTTTCAGCTTGCTCCTTTTCATTATAAATCCTCATCAGAGTTAACATTAATAATCACACAACAAGAGTCTATTCTAGGATGCTATGAGTTTTCCTCTGCCTATAGAATTAATCTAAAACTTTTCACTTTAGCCTCAGACAGACTATTTGAATTAGAAGAAAACGAAGCCATTTTTCACAAAATATCACAAGAACAATAGGCTACATATTAATATTCTTCTCTTCGGTAACTTCTTGGGCATCACTATCTTCCATGCTTTTACTAGTATGGCCAACTAAGTAGCACTTAAAGCATCCCATTGCCTTCCTAACCCAATCTCCAAAGTCCTTATTTCTCTAAACAAAATATGGACGAGCCTAAAACACCAATATCCCATTCCCTGGTAAGTACTTTTTTCTGTCTTAGTCAGGGTTTATATTGCTGTGAAGAGACACTATGACCACTGTAACTCTTATAATGAAACATTTAATTGTCGTGACTTGCTTGCAGTTTCAGAGCTTCAGTCCATTTTTATCATGATGGATAGTATAGTGGTGTGCAGGCAGAAACATTGCTGGCTACATCTTGATCAGAAGGCAACAGAAAAATGGACTGAGACATTGAATATGATTTGAGCATATGTGAGACATCAAAGTCCAGTTCCACATTGACACACTTTCTTCAACAAGGTCATACCTACTCCAACAAATCTATGCCTCCTTATAATGCCACCCCATAAGCTTATGGAACAAATTACATCAAAACTACAACAGAGACGCAGGAAGACAAACATAGCATGTACTTTTTTATAAGTGAATATTAGTTGCAAAATAAAGAAAAACTATACTACAATTCATAAACCTATAGAGACTAAGGAATAAGGAGAATTCAGAGGGGGATGTCTGGATCTCCCTGGAAAGGCAAAATAGAAGAGATTTTCTAAGTGAACTGTGGGAGATGGTAACATTAGATACAGATAGGCAGACAGATGTGGAGAATACTGAAACAGACTACTGGAAAGTGAGGGGAATTTCAGGGTCAGGTGCAAACATGGTACAAGGGACTCTCCCATGAATCTATAAGGATGATCCTAGCTAAGAATCTCAGCCAAAGAGAAGACTAGCCTGAACTGGCCATCTCCAGTGACCAGGCAAGAATCAAGTGGAGGGAGTTGGAAAGCAACCCAATCACATAAGCTTTACTTACAGTCTGTCCTGCCTATGAAATATGCTGGGATAAGGGTAGTCTACAGTGGCCAACTAGTGGCTGATACAGCCTAAAACCCCTGCAAGGAGAGTAAACTCACCCCTGATACTGCCTGCAGAACCAGGACCTACAAGCTGTATGACTCAGAAACCTAGGAGAGAAGCAAACACAACTGGAAGAAAAAATAATCAATGTAATTGATGATCAACGATGTTCTGTTACACACATAGACTGGTTCCTAGTCTAATAGTCACCAGAGAGACTTCATTGAGCAACTGATGGAAAATTTTGCAGAAAGTCAAAAATTAGGCAGAACATGGAAAATCCTTAAGAAGTGGGGGAGAAGACTATAGGAGTCAGATGGTGAAGGACATCACATGGAAAATCCTTAAGAAGTGGGGAAGATTATAGGAGCCAGATGGTGAAGGACATCATAAGAAAGTCCACAGAATCAACTATCCTGGGCTCATGTAGGTTGATGCTCCTGTAGTAGTCCTAAAAAATGAGAGTAGCGACTGTCTATTGGTGCCCTGTTCTCTATACTGGGCCACCTTACACAGCCTTGATACATGGGATGTACTTATTCTTACTGCAACTTGATAAGCCATGTTTTTGTTAATATCTATAGGAAACCTGCCTTTTCCTTAAAGAAATGGAGGAAGAGTGTATCGGGGGTTAGAAAATGAGGGGGATTGGAAGAAGGAACTAAGAGGAAAAAAGGAATGGAAAACTGCCTGAGATATAAAATAAATAAATGAAAAATATGAACTACAGGCAAATAAAGAAGGCTGAATGACAGATATTCTTCCCACAGAAGAGCACATCAACTGGTTATCTAATAACAAATGGTCATCCCTGAAAACATATATACAAGTAACATATAGACTAACAGATCATATTTGGTGTGTGTGTGTGTGTGTGTGTGTGTGTGTGTGTGTGTTCCAAGGGAGACCTTTCTACCTCTGAAGAGAGGATGGGGTTGGGATAGGGAGAGGTAGAAGTTAAGAAAGGGAGAGAAAGGGAACTGGGACTGTTACATAAAATTAAAAATCTTTTAAACAAAAAATGTACTCTGAAAATGGCTTCTCTTCTCTCACATCGTCCCAGATCCTCACCTCTTTCCTTCCCCACCCACTCATATCTATTTCCTTTCTCTCTCTATTTAGGATAGGAAATGTGTATTTTAATAATAATAATGATAATAATAATATAAACAAAGTAAGACCAAAAAACAAACATAAGAAAAAGCACAAGAAATACATATAGAGGCAGAGACACACATAGTTTTCTGTTCTGTTTCTCATTCTAGGATGATTTAAGTCCTCCCCATTCCTGTATTCTATACCTAACTTCTGTGGTTATATGGATTATAACCACCTTATCAAAGACTTCACAGCTATTATCCATATATAAGTAATATGTGCTTCAGTGCTTTTATCATGAATCGAATATGATAATACAGATAAAACAGAAATATTTTTCTATATCTACTGAGATGATTTCTGCCATCAAGTGCATTTATGTGATTTATTGCATATATTGGTTTGTATATGTTGAATCATTTTTGCATTTCCAGAATGAGTCCAAAGTTATACTGATAAATTCAGTTTTTTGTGAGTTTCTTCGGGGTACCTATTTTCCTTAGTTCACTGAGAATTTCATTCCAGATATTTTGTTCATATTCACCCTGTTCCTCTGACACCTCCAAACTTCACTCTCCTCTTCTTCCCACCCAGTTCTGCATCTTATTCATTTTTAGCCCATCAGATAATGTCTGTGCAGCCCGCATATTACTGAATATGTAATATATTCATGAAAGCCTAACTGACCTGACAGGGATCATACTTTTGAAGAAAAAAGACTCTTTTCTTAGCAACCATTAGTTGCTAATGGGTCTTTGAATGGAGTTGAGACTCTTGCTCACTTCTCTTCATGCTTAGATTTGATCTGGCTTGAGATTGCATGGTCTTGTGTACACTGTCCCAACCTTTCTGAATTCCTATGTGTCTCTTCCTGATTGTGTTCAGAAAACAGTTATACTGTAGTCATTTTCTGCCTCTGGTGTTAAAGTCTTTCCACTCACTCTTCTGCAATGATCCCTCAGCCTTGAATAAAGGGTTTGTGATATACATGTCCCATTTAAGGCTCATAAATATGCAGTTCCTTTCCTATTTAAGCTCATTACCTGTTTTGGATATCTGTGTTAATCTCCATATACCCCAATAGATGCTTCTCAAAAAAAGTTTGAGAGATTCACTATGTATAGGTATAGTGAAAAATTTTAAATCTATGACCCTATACTGGAAAATATTAATAGATTTTTCACTAGAGCCTAAGACCTTTTTGGCCATAGATAGTCTCTGGTAATTTAGCCAATTTATAGAGGATATCCACACATCCAAGAATTTTTGACTAACACAAAAGGGTTTGATAAATCTAAAGAAAGAAATAAAGGACATAAAGGTGAGTGGGTAAAGAAGAGGGATGCATCTGGGAAGAGTTGATGGGATGAAAACAAACAAATATACAATATTATCAAAGGAGAAGTAAAAAAAATCAAAAAAGAGTTGGGAAGTTGAATAAACACACACACACACACACACACACACACACACACACACATACACACACATACACTGTATAAATGTAAGGCCAGGCAAATGTCTTTTTGGCCATGGCCTATTCCCATTCCTTAAAAACACTATGCCTTATTTGCTCTTTTTGATCTGTAGTATGAACACGTGTGTCATCTGACATTTTTGAATGGAGCAGAAGGATTGGGGAACAAAGAGGAGTCTGGAGCCAGAGCCCAGAGAAGCTGAAATACTAACTCCTAATCTTCAAGTTATGGAACTACCCAAGTTGTTGGTTTTTTCTAGATGAATGAAAATAGAAGCATGCATATAAATATAATTAAATAATTATATTTATATAATTTATATTAATTATAGTCATGAAAAACTATAATTAATATTAAAATGAATGCAAATTGGTTACGTTGAGAATCTAAAAAGTGAATCAGAAACATTATGACAGTATCACACATATTCTTTCATGTACAAACATTTATAATGGCAATAAAAATAACAAAAAACATATAAAGGATTATAATTCAGTAATTAAAATATTTAAGACTAAAATTAAGAAATTATAATTCAAAAACTAAAATATTTGATTTTTCGGACAGAATAAACAAATTCCTAGAAAAGACACAAATTATGAATATCATGTGAAAGAGAAATAAATAAGATTGTATTAGCATCTAATAACAAAACTTAATCAAGAATTACTAATTTTCTTAAAACACGCAATTGATTTTATCAAGCATTATGAAAAAATTGATACCAAATGTTCAAAAGTTGTTTCACAGTAGAAGTTGCAAGTTAAGACTCTTGACCATGTAATACATGGAAAAATAATACTTAAAAATATTACAAAAAATTGAAACAGAAATTTTATCTATTGTGAATACAAAGGAAAAATTATTTAATAAAATGATAGTTTATTAAATCTATAAAGAATGCAAACTGTAGTGAATGCCAACTGCTCTATTTATTTTATTTTTTTACTTTCTTTTTTATTACTTTATAAATAATACCAATCAAAATTTTAACGTCCTCCATTCCTCCCTCCTCCCTCCTGTTCCCCCACACACCCTTCCCCCCACCCCCTCCAGTCCTAAGAGGGCAAGGTACCCTGCACTGCAGGAAGTTCAAGACCCTCCCTCCCCCACATCCAGGCTTAGGAAAATATACATCCAAATAGAATAGGATCCCAGAAAGCCAGTACATGCAGTAGAGACAAATCCCAATGCCATTATCATTGGCCTCTCAGTCTGCCCCAATTGTCAGCCACATTCAGAAGGTTCAGTTTGATCTCATGGTAATTCAGTCCCAGTACAGCTGGAGTTGGTGAGCTCTCATTAGCTCAGACACACTGTCTCAGTGGGTGGTCCTGACTTCCCTGCCTCCTTCTGCTCTTCAACTGCATCTTGGGAGCTCAGTCCAGTGCTCCAATGTGGGTCTCTGTCTCTGTCTCCATCCATCACCAGACGAAGGTTCTATGGTGATATTCAAGATAGTCATCAGTCTGACTATGGGACGAGGCTAGTTCAGGCACCCTATCTTTCACTGCCCAGGGTCCTAGCTGGGGACATCCCCATGGACACCTGGGAACCCCTCCAGAGCCAGGCTTCTTGCCAACCCCAAAATGGCTCCCTCAATTACTATATCTCCTTCCCTGCTCTCATATCTGTCCTTCTTCCATCTCAACCATCCCACTCCCCCAAGCTCTCCTCAACTCTCCCCTTCTTCTCTCTCTTCCCCCTCTCCCCTTCCCCCCAACCACCTCCTGCTCCATGCTCCCACCTTTTGCCTGGTGATCTTGTCTATTTTAACCATGCAAGGTTGTATTAATGTTTTCCAATGAATTAATGTAATTATTCTTATCAATATTGTTACATCAATTCATTCATCATAAGATTATATATATTTGTTGGTGCTATAGTTAAATCTCTCATGATTAAATAAATGTCTCAGCAAATTTAAAAACTGGCATATATTTGCAGGGCAAGGAACACAGTGTGTTTAAAGAACTATGCTCTGACACGTAGCTTCATTTACTCTTGCTATGAGTTCCAAGACTGTTAAATGCAGCCTCTAACTAAAAGTGCTACATGAACTGGATAATCAGATGCAAAGACAATTACATGAACAAACTTACAAATTAACTTTAAATCCTTATTAGTTAATTATTTTGCACCCATCCTCTTTTGTCAACAATATTTAATACTTAAGTAAACATTGAAAGGTCATTAATTGAAATTCCTGGATATTTTGCTGCTATGGTTTACTAGATAGATTTCTTTTTGCTTTTCACTCAATTTCTTAACAAAACTTTTTTTTTCCATTAGACTTGTTTATTCAAGTATCTGAAAACACTCGTTCCACTTCCTCCCCTCCTCCCAATACCCTCCAGCTCCCCTCACTCCCCCCACTTCCTCTCCTCCTCCCTTACCATTCCCAAGAGCAGTCAGGGTTTCCTGCCCTGTGGGAAATCCAAGTTCCTTCCCCCTCCCTCCAGGTCCAGGAAGGTGAGCATCCAAACAGGCCAGGATCCCAAAAAGCCAGTCCATGCAGACAAAACAGGACCCAGTGCCATTGTCAATGGCTTCTCAGTCTTCATTTGGACCTTGGGGGCTCAGTCAGCCCCCATGTCAACCACATCAGAGAGTGCGGTTTGATCACATGCTCGTTCAGTCCCAGTCCAGCTGGCCTTGGTGAGCTCCCATTCGATCACTCCCCTTGTATCAGTGGGTGAACGCACCCTTCGCGGTCCTGTCTTCCAGTGCTCCAATGTGGGTCTCCGTCTCTATCTCCATCCATCGTCAGATGAAGGCCCCCTCTGATTTTGCTTTCCTTGCTCACGATCTCCCTCCCTCTGCTTCTCATTTGGGCCTAGGGAGTTAAGACCAGTGTTCCAATATGTGTCTCTGTCTCTATCTCCATCCATCGCCATATGAGGGTTCTGTGGTGGTATGCAAAATATTCATCAGTATGGTTATGGGCCAAGGCCAGATCAGGCACCATCTCCTCTGATGCCCAGAGTACAATCTGGGGACCTCTCCTTGGGCCTGGGAACCCCTCCAGAATCAAGTCTCTTGCATACCCTAAAATGGCTCCCTTAGTTGAGATATAAACTTCCCTGCTCCCATAACCATCCTTCCTCCATCCCCCCTCCCATTCCCCTGAAGCCATCCCCGATCCTCCCCCTCTCCCCTCTCCCTAACCGTCTCCCCGTACTTCCACCCCCCCCACCCCCCCCACCCCCCCACCCCCGTGCACCCAAGTTTGCCTGGCAATCTTGCCTACTTCTAATATCCAGGAGGATAACTATATGATTTTCTTCAGGTTCACCTTCTTATTCTGCTTCTCTAGGATCACAAATTATAGACTCAAAGACCTTTAACTATGGCTAGAAACCACTTATGAGTGAGTACAAACCATATTCCTCTTTTTGGGTCTGGATTACCTCACTCAGTAAAGCGTTTTCTATTTCCATTCATTTGCATGCAAAATTCAAGATGTCAGTTTTTTACCACTGAGTAAAACTCTAATGTGTATGTGTTCCACACCTATTTTAACCATTCTTCTATTGAGGGGCACCGAGGTTGTTTCCACGTTCTGGCTATTACAAATAATGCAGCTATGAACATAGTTGAACAAATACTTTTGTAGTATGATAGGGCATCTCTTGGGTATACTCCCAAGAGTAGAATTGCTGGGTCCTGAGGGAGGTTGACTCCCAGTTTCCTGAGAAACCGCCACACTGATTTCCACAGTGGCTGCACAAGTTTGCATTCCCACCAACAATGGATGAGTGTTCCCCTCATTCCACATCCTCTCCAGCATAGGCTATCATTGGTGTTTTTGACTTTAGCTATTCTGACAGGTGTAAGATGGTATCTCAAAGTGGTTTTGATTTGCATTTCCCTGATCGCTAAGGAGGTGGAGAAGTCCTTAAGTGTCTTCTGGCCATTCGAAGTTCATCTGCTGTGAATTCTCTGTTCAGTTCAGTACCCCATTTTTTAATTGGGTTAATTAGAGTTTTAGTGTCTAATTTCTTGAGTTCTTTGTATATTTTGGAGATCAGACCTTTGTCTGATGAGGGGTTGGTGAAGATCTTTTCCCAGTCGGAAGGTAGCCTTTTTGTCTTACTGACAGTATCCTTTGATTTACAGAAGCTTCTCAGTTTCAGTAGGTCCCATTTATTCATTGATTCTCTTATTGTCTGTGCTACTGGGGTTCTACTTAGGACGTGGCCTCCTGTACCTATATCTTGTAGACTACTTCCCACTTTCTCTTCTATCAGGTTCAAAGTGGACAGAGTAATGTTGATGTCTTTAATCCATTTGGACTTGAGTTTTGTGCATGGTGGTAGATATGGATCTACTTTCATTCTTCTACAGGTTGACATCCAGTTATGCCAGCACCATTTGTTAAAGATGCTTTCCTTCTTCCATTGTATACCTTTAGCTCCCTTGTCGAAAATCAGGTGTTCATAGGTTTGTGGGTTAATATCCGGGTCTTCTATTCGATTCCATAGGCCGACTTCTCTGTTGTTATGCCAATACCAAGCTGTTTTCAACACTGTTGCTCTGTAATAGAGTTTGAAGTCAGGGATGGTAATGCCTCCAGAAGTTCCTTTATTGTATAAGATTGTTTTGGCTATCCTGGGTTTTTTTTGTTTTGCCATATAAACTTGATTATTGTTCTCTCAAGGTCTGTGAAGAAGTTTGATGGGATTTTGATGGGGATTGCATTGAATCTATAGATTGCTTTTGGTAGAATTGCCGTTTTTACTGTTGATTCTCCCAATCCAAGAGCAGGGGAGGTCTTTCCATTTTCTGGTATCCTTCTCAATTTCTTTCTTCAAAGACTTATAGTTCTTGTCAAATAGGTCTTTCACTTCCTTGGTTAGAGTAACCCCAAGATATTTTATGCTATTTGTGGCTATCATGAAAGGTGATGTTTCTCTGATTTCTCTCTCTGTTTCTTTATCCTTTGTGTATAGGAGGGCAACTGATTTTTTGGAGTTGATCTTGTATCCTGCAACATTACTAAAGGTGTTTATCAGCTGTAGGAGTTCTTTGGTAGAGTTTTTGGGGTCGCTTATGTACACTATCATATCGTCAGCAAATAACAAAAGTTTAACTTCATCCTTTCCAATTCGAATCCCCTTTTTCTCCTTATGTTGTCTTATTGCTATTGCTAGAACTTCAAGCACTATATTGAAGAGGTATGGAGAGAATGGACAGCCTTGTCGTGTTCCTGATTTTAGTGGAAAGGCTTTGAGTTTCTCTCCATTCAATTTGATGTTAGCTGTCGGCTTGCTGTATATTGCTTTTATTATATTTAGGTATGATCCTTGTATCCCCAGTCTCTCCAACACCTTTATCATAAAGGGGTGTTGAATTTTGTCAAATGCTTTTTCAGCATCCAATGAAATGATCATATGGTTTTTTTCTTTCAGTTTATTTATATGATGGATTACATTGATAGATTTGCGTATGTTGAACCAGCCCTGTGTGCTTTCTCCGTTTTCTTTAATTGGGCACTTAGTGCTATGAACTTTCCTCTTAGCACTGCTTTCATAGTGTCCCATAGGTTTGAGTAAGTTGTGTCTTTATTTTCATTAAATTCAAGGAAGACTTTAATTTCTTTCTTTATTTCTTCCTTGACCCAGGGGTGATTCAATAGTTGACAGTTCAACTTCCATGAGTTTGTTGGCTTCCTGGGGGTAGCATTGTTGTTGAATTCTAATTTTAATCCATGGTGATCTGACAAGACACAGGTGGTTACTAATATTTTTTTGTATCTGTGGAAGTTTGCTTTGTTACCAAGTATGTGGTCAATTTTTGAGAAGGTTCCATGGACTACAGAGAAAAAGGTATATTCTTTCCTATTTGGGTGGAATGTTCTATAGATATCTATTCAGTCCATTTGATTCAATACCTCCAATAATTCTCTCATTTCTCTGTTGGGTTTCTGTCTGATTGATCTGTCCATTGGTGAGAGAGGTGTGTTGAAGTCTCCTACTATTAGTGTGTGTGGTTTGATGACTGCCTTGAGCTCTAGAAGTGTTTCTTTTACATAAGTGGGTGCCTTTATATTAGGGGCATAGATATTTAGGATTGAGACTTCCTCCTGATGAATTGTTCCTGTTATGAGTATGAAATGTCCATCTATATCTCTTCTGATAGATTTTAGTTTGAAGTCAATTTTGTTAGATATTAGAATGGCCACACCTGCTTGTTTCTTAGGTCCGTTTGCTTGACAAACCTTTTCCCAACCTTTTACTCTGAGTAGATGTCTGTCTTTGTGGTTGAGGTGTGTTTCTTGTAAATAGCAGAATGTTGGATCCTGTTTTCGTATCCAATCTCTTAGTCTGTGCCTTTTTATAGGTGAATTGAGTCCATTAATATTAAGTGATATTAATGACCAGTGGATGTTGATTCTGGTTATTATTATTTTTTGTTTGTTTGTTTAATAGAGTTTGTTTGTGTCCCTTCTTTGAGTTAAGCTCGTGAAGGGTCGCTAGATGTCTGAGTTACTGTAGACAGTGATGGCAATGTTGGATTCCTTGGGTTGCGATTTTCCTTCTATTACTTTCTGTAAGGCTGGGTTTGTGGCTACGAATTGTTTAAATTTGTTCTTATCCTGGAATATTTTGTTTTCTCCATTGATAGTGAATGATAGCTTGGCTGGGTATAGTAGTCTGGGTTTGCATCCATGGTCTCTTAAGTTTCTGCAGTACCTCTATCCAGGACCTTCTGGCTTTCATGGTTTCCATAGAGAAGTCTGGTGTAAGTCTGATAGGTTTACCTTTATAAGTTACTTGACCTTTTTCCTTTGTAGCTCTTAATATTCTCTCTTTAATATGAATGTTTTATGCTTTGATTATTATATGGCGAGGGGATTTTTTTTTTTTGATCCAGCCTATTCGGTGTTCTGTATGCTTCTTGAACCTTCATTGGGATATCGTTCTTTAGGTTGGGGAAGTTTTTTTCTATAATTTTGTTGAATATATTTTCTGGACCTTTGATCTGCAATTCTTCTCTTTCTTCCACCCCTATTATTCTTAGATTTGGTTTTTTTATTGTGTCCCACATTTCCTGAATGTTTTGTGATGAGAATTTGTTGGATTTGCTCTTTTCTTTGGTCAGATCGTTTAATTTCTCTATGGTGTCCTCAGAGTCTGAGATTTTTTCTTCTATCTCTTGTATTCTGTTGGTTATGCTTGTTTCTGAAGTCTCTGTTCGCTTACCTAGATTTTCCATAGCCAGCCGGCCTTCGGCTTGTGATTTCTTCATTGACTCCATTTCAGTTTTCAAATCTTGAACTGTTTCCATTACCTGTTTGATTGTTTTTTTCTTGGTTTCCCAGAATTTCATTTACAGATTTACTCATTTCTTCAAACTTTTTGGTTTATTTCTCTTCCATTTCTTTACTCATTTCCTCAATCTTTTTGTTATACTTATCTTCCATTTCTTTACGGCAGATTTTCACCTCCTGTTTAAGTTCCTCTATTATTTTCATAAAGATCTGCTTAGAGTCAATTTCTTCTATTTCTTCTGGAGTAGGGTGTTCAATTCTTCTAGTTTCATGATCCCTGGATTCTGGAGATGTCATGTTGTCTTTCAGGTTGTTGGAGGAATTCTTGCATTGGCACCTGCCCATCTCCTCCTCTCTGGATGAAACTCCTCAGCACTCTCTGGATAGAACTCCACAGCACTCTCTGGATAGAGCTCCTCAGCACTGCAGCAGGGATAGCTGGTATTTCCAGGACCCAGGAGACAAAAGGGTGGCAGTAGTGGGGGCAGGGAGGGGTCCCGTGGAACACTGAAGACCCTGCTGCAGAAGCTGAGGGGGGAGGGGTTGTGCTCTCTTCTGGGACAGAGAGCCCAGGCGAGCACCCACTCACCTCTCTGGATAGAACTTCTCAGCACTGTAGCAGGGATAGCTGGTGTTTCCAGGACCCAGGAGACAAAAGGGCGGCAGCAGTGGGGGCAGGGAGGGGTCCCGTGGAACACCGAAGACCCTGTTGTAGAAGCTGAGAGGAGAGGGACTGTGCTCTCTTCAGGGACAGACCATCCAGGCGAGCACCCGCTCACCTCTCTTAATAGAACTTCTCAGTACTGCAACAGGGATAGCCGGTTTAACAAAACTTTTAACATTTACCTTTTGAGCCCACTGGGTTATAATAGTGGAATTCCCATGATAAAAGTCCCGGAGACTCAGTCCACCAGCCTTCAAGTGGCCAAAGACTCCACACAGTACCAAAGAAAGGACTCTTCTTAAGAGACTCAATAGGACTGGAAATAGGGATTTGTGTTGTCTTTTTTCTCATTAATCAGGTAAGTTGAGATGCTGCAATTAAAGTCAATAGCCTACTAAAATTAACAATGCTTATTTTGTTTATGTAATGCGTGTCTCAGGTCACAACAACAAAACTTTTTATTCTTTGTAGAATTTTTTTTATTTAAAAGCATTTACTGAACCTTCATGTTTACCGGTTTTCCAGAAAGAAGTCAAAAATTCCACTCCTTACTCTTTTAAGTTTTGTCTTGCTTTTCTTTTCTGTCTCGGTTGTATTTTCATGGAGCCTAGCTAAGTTACGGAAAACTTGTTTTAAAGTAACTTTCTTCAAATCATATATACATATATATTCTAAAGTAGCAATTGATAATTATCCTGGCATCAGCTTTCAGTGGCTTTAAGATAGAAGGCAACACTTCTATCAATAAAATAGTTTTATCAATTACCTTTATATTTATATAACTGTCTATATCAAACTCAGGTAACTTAACATGGATCAGAATTTCTTAATAAGATACACTGCCTGATTTTCAGAACTTCATGGACTTAGTATAGCTCCAAGAGAATAGCCATTGTAAATTATTTATGGAATAGGAATGCAACATATTTACAAGTATGTTAGGGTTTAGAGGAAGGCTATCTAATTAAATAGAATTAAATAGAAAGGAATTCTTGATGAATAGACATTGGAGTTTTAAAACAAGAAGTAGCCAGCTAAATAAAAGCATTAAGTGAACTTTTAGCTAAAATAAAGAAACATGTACAGTCGTAAAAGAACAAAGCGTGCTTGAGATGGACAGAATAGAGCTGCAGAGATAGACAGAAGAAGGGTTACAAGAACTTTTCTGCTATAGAAAAAGAGTTTGCATGCAGAATTCACGAAATTTTAAGCATCTAGTTGAGCAGAAAGTATCAAGAAATAGTTCACCGGTGTGCTTTTCATCTGCTTCCCCTTTAGTGTTTATGGTATTCATTCTTGCTTGTTTCAATCTTTTCCTGCTTCTTTCTGCTCCATATTCATGTCCCATCTCTTTATTCTTTTGTTTTTCATCTACTTCCTTATTAGTATCAGCTGACTAAGGGAGAGGAATGTTTTAGAGAAAACTAACAATAGATTGTTCACAAATGAGTTTCATGTTAGTGATAAAACTCTTGCTGAGAAAGCCTTTTATTAAGTAAATTGTGATATTTCACAAGAAAAACACTGTTTACATATTGGTATTCTTTGTTATAATTTTTAAGGTGTGTTTGAGTGATTTTGACATGAAACTGTTGAATTTGTAGGGGTTCATGTTGATCATTTTCTTTTGTTAACTCTTAACTTGACAACGTATAAGGTTGTTTAAGCCATCTAAACAACACGTAAATGTAAACTGAGGAGGGAAAAGCCACATGGGAGTTTACATTTCCAGATTCTCCAAATTGGTACTTAATGTGCATTCTTGAACATTAATTCTATTTTAAACAAAAACATTTCTATTACTAATTTTACTTTTTACTCTCCAGTCTTCAAATTGGAAATATTTCCAATTTATGTATATAAAATGATTTAATCTACTAATTTCAAACTACTCCACTGTATATAAGCACAGTTATGTAGCTAATGGATTTATACTATTTAATATTATTAAAATATATGAAGTGGGTAATTAATAAATATTACTTATGTATAAAACTTTCATTGATGTTAGTTTTCTAGAAATCAACTTGGTATCTCATCTTAATAAATGTTCTTAACTTATAGGTCAAGAGTGAAAATTCTTTTGGTTCTGGAGCATTGAAAATACTGAGAATTCTTTCTCTCACCTATGTTTCATCATCCTTTGTGATGCTCTTTCTTGATTATGTTGATTGTTAAGCTAAAGGCTAGCAAAATACTAATGACTGATAACTTTGATTTTAATAAGGCTATTGCCCAATGTGTTTCTGTTTTGTGAGTTACTGTACATACCTACCTTGTCCTTAAAATGAGATCTACTCCTTGCAGCACAAATATTTTGATACTTCTATCAACCATTATAACATCAATATAAACAGTGATAGTTCTCCAAGCCGTGATGGAAAGGCAACATGAAACCATTTGACATAAAAAAGAAAGTCAGTGTAAACTGGACAATTACCCAGTCATTTAGAAACAGAAATAAAACAAATAGTATTATTTTCTATTTGTGTTTGTGAATATAGTGGGTATGCTTGTTCATGTGTGGGCAGATGTATGTGTGGATACAAGATAACAATGATCCTGACTGTTCCTCAAATGTCAACTACCTTCGTTGTATTTGAGTGTGTATGAGGGAGACAGGGTCTCTCACTGGCCTGAGGCACACAGTTTTTGATAGACTGTTTCAGACAGTGAAATTTAAGGATCTGCCTGTCTGCATACTGGAACTACAAACTCACAAAGCCATGCTTGGGTTTTTAACCTGGATTCCTGGGGTGAAATTCAAGATCTCATTCTTGTTCAGCAAGCACTTTACCACCTGAACCATCTCCTCAGTCCTACTTTTGATCTTGAGGCTTTTCTTTGATTTTTCTTTCAAAATACCAATTGTGCAACTTTGTCCTTTTGGATGTACATGCTTTAGGTATAATTAAAGTTCCTTTGATGAGAAAAAAAGCATTTTGCCATTTACATCGATTATTGTATCTTCATCCCTTGCTTAGTTTTTTCTTGAATATAAATTATAAATATTTAACTTATACATAAAAATGTACTTGCCATGAAAGTTTTGACAAACATATATATAGTACATTGTTTAATTCAGGATCAAGATATATATCCTTTTAAATATGTGTGATAACATTGTGAAAAAATGCTATTTTTATCTTCTGGTTCAATAATGAACTTATCACTGAATTCTGTTCTAATATTCCCCAGTCACTATCTGTACAATCATTGCCTTTTTTCCCTAATTCTTCAGTGTTTTGGTTTTCTTTGATACCTACTCCTACATTATAAACATCATAATGCCTCTTCATGTCTGGTTTTCTTGCATAGAACTTGTTTTATGGGCCCAATGAGTCTGTGGTGTTTGCACAAATATATTTTTCTTTATTTCTATGCAGTTAAGGATTTTTTTCAAGTGGATCCAGTCTTGGTGAGAAATGATATATAGTATAGGAAATGATAAGATAATAAATCATTGTCAGTGCCAAGTCTAGAGGGAAGCTTGGCAATGGAATTAAAAGTGGGAAAATCATGGTAGTCAGTTAGGTGTGAGCTAAACGTCATTTTTTAATTTTGTTGTTTAAAAATTAAATAGTTAACAAGTTAAGACAGAGAAAGTAAATTGATAAATTAGGTTATAAAAATTTATATTAGCCCTTCTTTTTGGAACTGTAGAATTGTCAATTTTGTATGGTTTAAGCTTTCAGTCGTCCTCATCAACTAGACTGTGAACCAAATATGGACAAGTTCAGCAGAACCCCCACATACAGGCTCTCCATGCATGCTTCAGCATTGCCAGGACATCAGTTTTATTTTCATAAACTACTAACTGCATTTGCAGTATCACAGAGAAAAGCAACTAACAGGTAAACACAAAAGAATCATCCTTTGTTTTTCAGAAAAAAAATGTAGCTCTTAAATACAAGCTTATTATGTAATTTGTCTCATAGCAATTTTTATTAAAAATACATTATTTGCCTCTTTATACAATACAGGTTTTCATTTCCCTGTAGTTGGAGTTTTGATGTTGTTTTGAAGGTATCTGTTAAAGAAATTATATCGAATTACATCAGAATTGTCAATGTATGAAACTCTTTTTCCCTTTGTGGTATTATTAATAGAATTTCATCAGATTATAAAGAATTTGATGACACAATGGAAATCAGTTACCTTTGCCCTTCTGTTTATGCTTCCTCAGATAGTGCAAAAGTAGCTTTACCATTTACATGATAAGTTTGAGATTGCTATTATGATAAAAACAGCACGCTTCTTATTGCAAGTGCTTACTTTACTACTGATGCACTTCCCTTGTCTCAAGGTTATTGCAGAGAATATACATCTTGGACACTCTAGTAAATCCTCTTAAGTGGTAATGGCTATTCTTTGGCAGATTGTAGGCAGAGTCCACCAATATAAACCAATCCTTAAGTTATGTTTTTTTCTTCATCTTAGTCATCAGGGTTTTATTTATATTTAAAGATTTTTTATTTTTCAGGTATTCAACTTGCTTGTAATTCTGCCAGAAATAAAAAAGACCATTGACTTACCAAAGGACATAACATAGTATTTTGAATACAGTATATACTCATAATGGATATAAGTAGAACAGAGACATTAATTCTTCAAAATACGGATGATTCTGAAGAATTATTTATATTAATACATATTTTGAAGCCATTTAAGCATGTTTCTTTCAATCGTTATTTGTTTTAAAGTATACTGCTTAATGTACAACATTTTATTGTAATTAGATCACAGATAAAACATTCTACTGCTAGGGGACAATTCTACTAATTCTGGTAACTGCTTTGCCTGTTTTGTTTTGGGTACTATAGATAACTCAAGAAAGATCCAATGAATGAAGCAAATTACTCTGAAGTGTCTGAGTTTATATTCCTGGGATTATCAATCTACAGGCCAACACAATACTTCCTCTTTGCATTTTCTACAATATCATATGCATTTATTTTTCTAGGAAATTTCTCAGTTGTGCTGACAGTTATCCTTGACCCCCATTTACATTCACCCATGTACTTCCTTTTAGCTAATCTTTCATTTGTTGACTTTTTTTTGAAAGTAATTTTATTAAATTATAAAAGTTTCCATTTCCGCCCCACCTCCCAACACCCTCCCACTCCCCCCACTCCCTCTCCTCCTCCCTCTTCGTCCCTAAGGGCAGTCAGGGTTTCCTGCCCTGTGGGAAGTTCAAGCTCTTCCCCCTCCCTCCAGGTCCAGGAAGGTGAGAATCCAAACAGACTGGATCCCCAAAATCCAGTATATGCAGAGGAAACTAGAGTTTTACTCAGCGGTAAAAAACAATGACATCTTGAATTTTGCATGCAAATGGATGGAAATAGAAAACACTTTACTGAGTGAGGTAAGCCAGACCCAAAAAGAGGAACACGGTATGTATTCACTCATAAGTGGATTCTAATCATTTGTTGACTTTTGTTTTTCAACCTCAACTGTCCCTAAATTGATTTCTGATCTGTATTCCAGTCATAATATCATTTCATTCCAGGACTGCATCTTTCAGATGTTTGTTCTTCATGTCCTGGGGGGATGTGAGATGGTGTTGCTGGTGGTCATGGCCTGGGACAGATATGTGGCCATATGCAAGCCCCTCCACTACCTGACCATCATGAGCCCACGGAAGTGCATTTTGCTTCTGATTGGTGCCTGGATTATTGGTCTCATTCATTCAGTGACTCAATTAGCTTTTGTCATCCACTTGCCTTTTTGCAGTTCTAACGAGATAGACAGCTTTTACTGTGACCTTCCTAGGTTCATCAAACTGGCCTGCATAGACACCTACAGGATGGAGTTCTTGGTTACTGCTGAGAGTGGATTAATTTTAGTCACTACTTTCTTCTTACTGATTCTCTCCTACATCTTCATACTATTCACTGTATGGAAACAATCCTTGGGCAGTTTGTCTAAAGCCCTCTCTACGCTTTCTGCTCACATCTCTGTTGTTGTTTTATTCTTTGGACCATGTATTTTTGTGTACGTATGGCCATTTCCTACAATACCAGTGGATAAGTTTCTTGCCATTTTAGACTTCATGATTACACCCATCCTGAACCCTGCCATTTACACACTGAGGAACATAGACATGAAGGTGGCAATGAGGAGACTGAGTAAGCAGCTCCTGAGTAGGAAAAGTGCCTGCTAAATTTCTCAGAAGAATATGCAACCTGAATACTCTATTATAAACACAAACATTAAATGACCTCTTCTACTTTGATGAAATTTATTTTTCCTACTGCAACAGCTTGAAAAACTTAAATAATTTATTTCAATTTGACAATGAAATGATCTCATATTTATTGGTTACTAGTTATATAATATTACATATGTATTATTATCATTTATATACTACATTTTTGTTATTTATTTACCATAAATTTACTTGTTATTATGAAATACATATTTTAGACTCTTTAAAAAGCACTAGAGGAAATGAAATGAAAGTAATAAATTATCTACTGTTTTAACACCAAAAAATTCATCATTTCCTTTCCAATGTTTCTTGTACTATTTTTTTTATTTGAACCTTAATTTACTCAAGCTGACCTCAAAACTCAAAATCCTCCTGCTTCAGCCTCCTGAGCACTGTGATTAACATGTGCTTGATCACATTCTGCTTTCTCGCATTTTGTGGAGTGAAAGACAAGATTGTATGGCGTGGGTGAAGGTCCGCAGGAAGAAGAGACAGATGTAATCTGGACTCTTGTGGGAAACAGGGAGTGAAAGGGGGCTCAGAGAGAAAGAAATAAGGTAGAAATCCCCTGAGCTAGGATATACTTACCAGGGGTGCATTGAAGAGATTTTATGTAGGAGATGGGGGCTGCATGTTTTTGTTTGTTTGTTTGTTTGCTGGTGGGGATCCTCTGCTTCAAAATCTAGCAGCTTCAGGAAGAGAATGATGGTGTTCAAATGGGGGGGGCTAGTGAGAATGGAAGAGGAAGACACAAGAGCTTAAGTTTATATGAGTAAACAAGGGAGAGAAGAGGGAAGGAGAAGGAGGAGGAAAGAAGAGGGGAGAAAGGTGGGGGAGGGGAGTAAGGGTTGCAGCAAGGGTCGCAGAAGGAAGCTGAAAAGGAGCACTGTCTCCATTGAGACTGACACGGATATTTACAGGAACACAGATTTGTTTTCCTGGAGAGATGGCCAGAAGCGACCTGTACGTGCACAATGAATGCCCTTAAACTCCAGGAATGTTAGCAGAGCAGGAGGCTCTCTCTTGCTCATGCGCACAGGAATGTCTGCCAGTGTTGCTTGGCAACCTGGAGTAGATCAACGGTTTCTGGGGGTGTTAGAAGCCATTTCCCCCACTCTACAACCTTGGTGCGAGACCTTCTGGGACTCTCTTGATTTTCCATAAGCTGATACTGAGTTTGGGAATTAGTGGGTGTAAAGACAAGTCCTTGGGAAAATCCGAAGGGTCAGGCAGGCACAGGCGACTGAGACCAGTAGCTTTAGTCATGGGGAACATGGTTCAGGGAATTAAGGAAAAGACACCTTTGGGATTCTGCGATGTCCCACGAAAAAACCTGTTGGACTTTTTATGTGACATGAAAAGTATTTCTCTCCCAAGTAAACCCAGATACAAACCTCTCAAAAAGATCCACCAGGCTGCAAGTGAGGGCGATGTCAAGAGACTGCAGAAAATGATACGTCTTGGGAAACACAGTGTACATGACAGAGACT
Source organism: Myodes glareolus (assembly GCF_982192425.1). Lineage (NCBI taxonomy): Eukaryota > Metazoa > Chordata > Mammalia > Rodentia > Cricetidae > Myodes > Myodes glareolus. Next base: position 46,910,367 of record NC_142035.1, on the reverse strand, counting down.
TCAAGCAAAGGTAATAGTACCTATGAGCAAAAGGGAGGGGCTTGCGTAGAGGATGTGATATGGTTTCTGTTATGTTCAAAGATCAGCGTAAGGGAGCCAGGAGGAGCAGATGGCCTCTCTTGTTCTGTCTCTGGATCTTCAGCACTGCCTCATGACTTGCACACCAGCTGGAGGTCACTAGTCCAGTTGTCCAATCCCACCTACAAATTTAACTTGATAAATCACAAACTTATCAAGTAATTTTTCATCACTGATAGCTATTATGTAGCATTCATATTGCAGTGTTCTTTTTTTTTTTTTCATTTTGTTTTGTTTTATTTTGTTTTCCGAGACGGGGTTTTCTTTGTGTAGACCAGGCTGACCTGGGACAAGCTCTTATAGACAACGCTAACCTCGAACTCACAGAGATCTGCCTGCCTATGCCTCCCAAGTGCTTGGATTAAAGGTGTGCATTACCACTGTCTGGTCATATTGTACTATTCTTATAACCTTGTCGCTTTGCCCCTCTTAGCAAATTTAGAGACTTTAAGTGCAATTTAGAATCCTTGTAATTATTAGTATTTAAACATATCAAAAAATATTATCATATAGTTTTATGTACTTGAAATCTTGTTTGTTGAATAGAGTTAATAGTGATAACCTTAGATTGAGTTGTCAAGTGCAGGGAGCTATTCTAGGTATTTTTCATTATTTTATAATTCCCATTGATGCATCATGGTGTTCTGTGAGATAAGTACTACTTTTGATCTTTGCTTTACTGGTGAGAGATTTGATTCATAGTAATCCTAAGTAGTTTGTAGCAAGGTTTAAGTTATAATAAAAAACCTATAGTGATTTAATCTAAGGCCATGCTTTTACTATTCAACTTTTTTCTGGTAGGGGATAATACTCAATAGTAGATTAATTTCTAAACATGAAAAGAGGCCATGTGCTCAGTTTCCAAAACCACACAAAAGATACCAACAACAATATTTCCATTTTATTCTTCAGAAGGACTTAACTATTCAGAAGGTGGAAGAATCATATACCACTCAATGTTTAAGAATTATGAGCCATTGAGTATTTTATGATTACATGAGTAATTGTTATTTTTAAGATAGTGTTCTAGAATTTTATTTAAAATTCCTCATTCCCATAGGACTGCGCTGCATTTTGCTTGTGCCTATGGCAAGGTAGAAGTCGTAAGGGTTCTACTGAGAAATAATTGTGACATTGATGCCGTTGACATAAACTCCATCACACCTCTGATGAAGGTATGTATAGCTATCCAAATCAAGCATAAAATAGACTTGGGTTAAATGATTATAAACAAACATTCTCCATGAACATGTCAATATGCGGTGAAATTTATATGATGTTTATATTGAATTCTTTGAACTAGCCATCTGTTTCTTGATATAATCCCTAGGCTGTACAAAACTGGACATATGGATGTGTGTATACATTGCTGAAGCATGGTGCTAACCCAAACCATATGGACAAAAATGGCAATACTTCTCTCCACTATGCTGTGTCTGAAGGCAATCAGATGCTGGCTAAAAACTTACTTGAGTATAGTGCAGACCTGGAGCAAAAGAACAAGGTATAGTTCATGGAATTGTATTCTCCAAATAATCTGAAATAATGTGTGTTAATGGTAATAAAAGTAGGATTAACTCTGTAAGTTAAGAATTCAAGGGTTACTTGAATGGAAATACTTTGACATAGCTTCACTGTTTAAAAGTATGGCATCAAATAGGGATGCTTTGAAAGAAGTGTCAAAATATAGAATATCCAGGGCTAGTATTTGTGAAAATACTATGCTTGCTATATTTGTTCAAGGTAAAGCTTGTCTTTTAATGCTTTCTTTTCACTAAAATTTGTCTCTAACTTGTGTGAGGTAACATAATTGGAGAACAAAATTTCCCTTGCTAATGAAACTATTTTAAAACTCAAGTTAAACAGGAGACTTTTTAACAAATTTTAAATTTTCTTGCTGTTTACAAACACTATCAAATGATGTATTTTTCTATGTTAAGCCTGAATTGAAGAATATAGAACCAGAACCTTATCAGAAATAAGAAGACCCACCTGGAAGTTAGGCAACTGAAGAAATATATGAAAAATTATTACTATTTTCAACTTATGGTTTTAATGAACATTTTTCATTTATTTTGATCACATTCTTTCTCCTCCTGAAACTCCTCATATATCCCCACCCAACCACCTTCCTATTTATTCAACTTCGTGATGCCCTTCACAAAAAGCAAAACCACCACCAAAAAAACTCAAAAAACAAAATCAAAACTAACAGAATTATTTTAGTATGTGTCCCGCGCTACCGTCTTGCCAGCAAGAATGATGCGGCACACTTAGGATCCTTCTGCAGAAAAGCTTTAATGCGTCTTGAGAGAGAGAGCATAAGCTTACAAAGCGGAGACCCAGAATGAGGGGAACCAATCCCTTATATAGGAAACAATCCTCGCTTCGGACGTGTCACTCTTGGATTGGTCCGCTGCCCATCAACCCAGATGACGCCTCGGGAATAGGCAGGGACGCAGCAGTGGAAAGTTACCAAGCACATGCGCATTATCTTGTTCACCAGGTGATGAGGCCAGATGACAGCACCATCTTGTAATGGAGAATGTGGTTGCGGCCCTCTACAAGTATGTGCATTGTTATTGTGCCTCCTGTTTGAGGAGTAGTCAGTCTTAGTTTGCTGAAGTTAGTGAGTTACAAACATGCCTGTTGTTCAATCTGAGGAGCACTTTGAGGACCTCAGACAGGTAGTGAGTACCTGGTAGTTATGTGGAAAAGCAGAGAAATGATCAAAGAGTTTACTGGTGCATTTTCCTTTTTTTTTTTTTTTGAAAGAAATGACTAACACTTAGGTCAACACCTAACCTCTGTTCTCAAATCTACTGTGGTGCACCTAGATTGGGAGAAGGCGGAAATGAAATTTGCATTTTTGCATATTGAAGTGAAATGTGATTCCGGCTGCTTGTTCCTTGAATGTCCCCATCTAGGGGAACAAAGAAGTTTTCAGTGACTGAGACCTTTATCTTCTCAGTGATATGAACAAATGGTGAAGGTAATTAGCCATATGGATTAGAAATGAGGAAAGTTCCTATTTATTGCATGTACCTATGACCTCAGGAGAAGTCTGGACATTTATATTACATGTAGAGGTTTCTATACAGAGTTTAAATCTTTAAATCTAATTAGTTGTGGACAAAATATTTGCAAAATTGTGTCCTTGAAATTCTGAAACAGTTCCTAGAATGTGTGGATGCTCAAATCCAAAGGAACTCCAGAAGAGTGCAGTTGTATCCCAATTATCTTAGCCCCACTTTCCTCTTTTGCTATTTTTATGTTTTGGAAGGAAGTAGAATAACAATCACAGTGATTTTCTTATACAATAACCCCTTTTGCTTTAAGAAAAAAATCATTTGTTACTTCTAAAAGATCTTGAAAATAATAAGAAGCTAGACTTCTAAGAATTCTATGTATTATTAATATTCAGGTCAACAGATTCCAAACTAGTAATTACAAGGTTTTTGTCCCTACAACAAAGAGTAGCAAATCACAACCTTGACAATTGAGCTGTTACACAATATCAATGTGACTTAGTCAGTTTATAAAGCCTGGGTATCATATTCTAACATTTGTAATCACTGCAAAACTGTAAGTTAAGGACAGTGTTGAAAATGAACTGAATGATTTTACTTTGATACTCTTAAGCAACTAATGATTCATTTCATTAACGTTAGGAGAAAACAGAATGCAAATTGTTTAGTAGGAAGCATCACCTCAGCTTCTATCATCCTTATCTAAAACAGTCTGGAATGTTTGGTTGGGAGTGTTACCTCAACCCCTAACATCCTTATCAAAAATGTCTGGAATGTTTGGTTGAAAGTGTCAGCCCAGCTCCTGACATTCATTTCTAAAAGCTTGAGTGGAAAGTTCCATTTCAAGCCCCCTCCCCTGGGAGTTGCCACAGTCTAAACTCCACCTCCAAGAAAGCCTGACAAATGGTGACTGCTCCCCAGAGAGGGTCAAGACCACCCCCACAGGCTATTTAAACTGCCCCCCAGAGAAGGAACATGTGGTCTCTCAGGTTGTCCTTCCCCTTCCCCCGTGTTTTCCCCGAGGGCCTCCCAAGAGCTCTGTCATCCATTAAAACTGGGCTTTTTTTAAAATTCGATTTGATTTGGTGAAATTTGGATTACCTCGTTGGTGGAGAGACATACCCGGGCCAAAAAAAAATTACATCTGGAGGTCCTGGGGGGAGGGGGACTGTTTTTTCCCACTGGCCCAGGGCTACGTGTTGAAAGATTTTGAAAGACACCCTTCTTGTCCTTGGTTTCTACCAGGCCAAAATTGGTTTCATCTGGGTGAGTTCCCCTTTTATCAAGTACTAAGTACCGTTCATGGTGCCCATTCCTTTGTCAGTCAGCCATTGAAGATGCCTCCTGCGCCAGACCACTGACGTGACTAGCAGCGAGCCAGGCGAGGCAGTCCTCACCATGTTCCACGAGACAAGGTGTCCTACCATGGAGTTCTCACACCCCTCTGTTTTGTAACTCAAGAGAGTCTTATCACAGTGGACTCACTGTGGTAGATTTTTGAGTCCAGAGACTCAGAATAGACTTGTAAAAATGGAAACTTACAATATGAGGCCTGATCTCCAAATGCCCTTAGGTTGTCTTTTATAAAAATCCTTTTAAATTGGGGCTGTCTTACATCATACATACCTTAAACAAGCACCCGATGCCCATGGTTTCTGGGTGCTGTGCTCCCATTCCCATTCCTGTATCCCTTCCCCCGCTCCCCCTTCCTGCTTCATTAGCTGTTTGCTATTTGTCTCACACTGGGACTCTCTACAAAGGATACATTTTCCCTTTTTCCTTTCACTCAAAAACTGTATAGGTGTTGCGTCCTTATATTTCTGTTCCTTCTTGTAGTGTCTACTAATCTGGTCCTTAATGGGAACACTAGTGTTCTTCCCTGGTTTCTACCACCAGCCTACACCAGGATTTTTAAGTTGGTCAGCTGACATGGGTTCCTAAAAAAACTTTGTCTGTTAAAATAATGTAACCACACTATGCTTTCATGTCTATGTGTGTATGTGTGTTTGTTTCCATAGTATGCTTGTCTTATTTCTCTGTGCATATATGTGTGTGTGCTTTAAGGTTGTAATACTTGTAACTTCAAATTACAAGAGCTCTGATCTCCAAAGGTGTGTTTGGTTTTCCTATGAATGTATGCTCACCTATGAATGTATGCTAACCTATACAATAAGTTAATAAATGTAATTTAAAAGTTTTCAGTTGGCTTTGAGCATGTTTTGGTGCTCAGTGTCTGTACAGGTGAGGTACAAGTCTACCTCATTTTAAAATATTGATCTGGATATAAAAGTACAGCTAATTCACACCCAAATCTTTTGTTACTATGTGCTAGAGGGTGTAGCTACTGATGCCCAGGTACGGCATCTGCCCTTAAGAAAGTTTTAGAGGCGTGGAAATCAAATACACGTTTTCATATATTAAATGCCATAGTAGAAAGAAATGCTTGTAGAACACAGTTTTAAAATCATCTTTGGAAGGGGATGAGTGGAGTTCATGTGTCACACATAGGTAGATAGATGAAGGACATTTCAAGGAGGAAGAACGTGCAGTGGACAGGAAGGGAGAAAGCTGCTTAGCTTATTCACTCTAGCAAGCATTTATATTCGCAGGGATTCATTAAGACTCAATTAAGTTAACTATTGCAATGATTTTTAATTGTTTTACAGGATGGCTTTACACCACTTTTACTGGCTCTCAAGGAAAACAAAATAGAGATGGCGAAATTTTTAGTAAAGAAGGGAGCAAATATACATGTATTTGATGAGATGAAAAGGTACTGTTGTCTAAATTTTTTTTAAAAAATTGAGTGGCATACTGAAATAACAATCACACAAAGAAATACCAAATTTATGTGAAGTCATCAGTCTAATTAGGTAAGAACAGCAACGAGTTGAAGAATGTAACACAAATCATTTCTCAAAAGTTTCATATACCTTTATTATATTGATTAATGATTGTTATGTGAGTTTTTGGCTGAACAGCTGATATTATGGTAGATAAATGGGGTTTTAGTTTGGTTTTACTAATATTTTTAAGAATTTTGAACTTTCTTTATTAACTTTTATTCACACCAGAATTCAATCATTTTGCAGTATTTTTCCTTGTTCTTGTATGGTTGCCCTGTAAAATACCATATTAATAATCAAAAAAGTTGACAATCACAGTCTAATGTATGACTCTAATGTATGATTTTGAAGAATAATGAGGTCAGATTACCTTTTGATGATTAAGAGTTATTATTGCAGGATGCCGCTCAACTCCACCCTCTTTTTCCCTGTACAACTGGTATTGATATGTTTATATTTCCATAGTACCAGAAAAGGAAAGCAAATTCATTTTATTAGGAAAATGACATGAAGCTAAGTCATTGGTGTAGATTGTGTATTGGTGCTGTGAAGGAGATGCAGATTCATACCTGACTTCATTACAAGTCAGATATCTACTCGCTAGGTATGTAATCTGCTAGTGTTAGATATCACCAAATATGAAAAGGAGGATAATTCCATGGAGAAGTGTTCATGAGATCATTTATGGAGCACTTCAGGCAGTGCACAGCACATGATATTATCATTACCAACTGTAGCTACAATGAGTTTTATTATGAACAGAATATTTTATAATGCTATAGTTGCTTAAATAACGAAAAGAGTTTTCAATTATCTTGTTGGTTATGTTACACTAAACTAGAGAAAATGGAACCTGCTTAATTTACATCCTTATCTACTTAAGAAGAATAACTTTTATAGTGTTACATTCTATCAAAAGTGATGAGTCTAAGAATTCTACTGAGAATATGTGAAACAGTACCAGAGGCTTCTCATCCATTTTCTTCTTTTGTCTTTGGACACAGTGTACAGAGATGAATCCCTGTAACCATAAAATGTATGTGTGTAAAAAGGAAAATTACAAAAGCAAACAAGATACCAAATTTGTAAAATATAACAAAGTATTAACAGTTTTAATTGAAGTTCCTAATAATAAAGCTATTTCTGTGGTATTTCAGAAACACACTCTTATATGCCATAAGATGGGATGCAAAAGATATGGTCAGTCTCCTTCTGAAAGAAGGAATTGACTTTTCCTTTAAAGATATATTCGGATGGACTGCATTACGTTATGCTATTGAAGGCACAAGTAAAGGGTAGGTGTTTGCATTAGAATGCTAGTAAATACTAACTTGTAGTACAAATTACTACACAGTTTGTAGTAAAATCACAAAGTCTTTATATTCCATTACATAATATGTCATTTCTTACTCTATGTTGTCTTGGAATAGCAGTGCCTAGCCAATATGCAAAATGCATTAGAAGGCTTTCTTTGTCCCATGACTTGGTTTGGTAATGCTGTAGATTGAACCAAGTAGCCCATTTATGCTGGGCAATTCTGTCACTGAACTACATTTCTGTGTAGAACTGGACCTTAAAAATTGTGGACTATAACACTTTCCCATTTCATCCAACTACAACTCTATAAGTTATATTTATACATGTATTTATATATGTATATGTATATAGTGTCAGATACTTGATTTTCTAATTAGCGTGGTTCTCCTGAACAGAGTCTATTTCTCTGGTGGGCTTTTTTTCTATATATTACTCTTTGAATCTTGAAGAAGATGAAGTTTCAGGGTTTCCTACGTGCCAGGAAAGAAGTGGAGCAAAAAGAGGGCATTCTAGTCCCTCTTTTATTTCTACTGATTCTGTTGCTGCAGTGTTGTATTCACATTGTCCCAGAGACCAGTAGGGGTTGACCTTGCTATCCAGGCTGCCTTTGTTGAATCAGTTCTCTGATGACTGAAGGCAGTTCACAGTGCACACTTAAGTTGAAAAGTTACAATATTTTAATTGAATGGTTAGTCCCAAAGTTACATTGGTTTTCTTTGCCTTCTGGACTTTTAGTTTGTGCTACACTCTTTGTTGGTGATTAGACCATTCTCATTTATTCAGAACCTTATATGGAGCCCACCTTTTATTTTAATCATAGACCTTCATGGTTTGATAACTGTGAAGAATTTATCTGGTAGACAATATGACATGGGATCATGGTAAGCTGTCATGATAGTTCAAGTCACGTTGCAGGGAACATCACAAGTCTTTATTCATTACTGCCAGAATTTGGCCAACAGATCCCTTTGCATTCTGTGCAGCATCCTTTTCTAAGTGCTATAAGATGTGTGCCGACAGCATCCTTCTCTGAGTAGGTGTCAGTCTTAGTCTGTGTTTAAAAGAACTCATTCACATTATGCTTCATTGGAATCCATGTATCAAACAGGACAATTCATCATTCTAACAGGGATCTTCAGGTTCAGAGCTTAATTGTACAGAGGAGGACTAATAGTAACTAAGTGAGGTTTTAGAAACTCAGTTTTCAGGTTTGAGTCATTAAGAGTTTGGTAGTGCACAATCATCATTTTATTTAATGAAAATAAATACACATTAAAAAGTTTTATTTTCAAGTTGTTAAATAGCTCATTTGTTTCTTAAATTATAAGCCATAAAATTAGAGTGGCTAGCATTGAAATTTAGGGCTGGTGGTGGTTAATTCTAATCATCAAGTGATACAGTTTAGAGTCACCTGGAAGAGGAGTGTCAGTGAGTGATCCTTCAGACTGACCTGTAAAATGGTCAGAAGGTAACTGTCTTGATTCTTGATAAATGTGGGAAGATCCAGCCTACTCTGAGTAGCAGCATCCCCTAGGCAGGTGTCCTGACTCAGATAAGGAAAGAGTATGTGAGGAGCATGCAGGGCATTCATTTCTTTATGTTCTTGATGGTGAGCATGATGCAACTGCCTGCTTCAGGTTCCTGCTGTCTCGACCTTCCTGCAATAATGATATATCATGGTGGGCAAAAGTAAGTCCTTCTTTCCCTAATTCCCTTTTGCAAGATGATTTTACCACAGCAACAGAACTGAAATTAGAAAAAGATTTCATATTTTCTGGATAGATACAATAACTGAATGCAAAACTGTAAAAGGAAAGAATTCATTGGGTTTTACTTGAATACGATAATTCCTTTGATATTGTCTACAAATTCTAGAAAATGCAACATAATATAAAATGTTTTTCATATCAATTTTAAAATAGTAATTTTGCATTTTTCTCTTTTCATATGACAGTAGTCGGAAAATTCTTATGGACTACGAGGAAAAGTTACATATTAAAAATAAAGATGGCAGTCTAGGTAAGGCTTATGAAAATGTTAAGTGAATATTAAAATCACGATTAGATCAGTGCCAAAATATACTAGCACTTTTAAAATTTGTTTTATAAGCATGTACAATTGAAACTGCTTCCCATATTTTCAATATTTTAATTTAGGCAATAATACTCATATTCTGTTGCCCTAATTTTTAGTTATTTCAAATTAAAGTTGTCTCTTATAGTAATTTCAATGAATATTTTTTTTGTCTATATTGAGGCATTATTTCAACTATCTTATATGGCATCCATCTTACTGTGTAGTTGAGATTGGCTTTGAACTCTTGATCTAAGTTGCCATAATTTCTCAGTTGTTGAGGTTTGGGGTATGCAGCTTTCTTTATTAAAATCAATAATTTTTGAGGCTATGGATTGAACCTAGAAACTCATACCTTTAAAGCAAACTCTGCAGCCATCACTTTCTCTCTTAGCTCCTTTCTGCCTCTTGTTCCTGATCAAAAGCATAAAATATTTTGGAAAAAACTTTATTTTTCTAGCAATTTTCCACTTAAAGAATAAGGTTGAAAGAAATTACCCTCTGTACTAACATTACTGTTTAGCCCATTTTCTTCATGTTTGATATCATGTCTAACAATCTCAGGAGGTTGTTTATTTTAAAAGTGCATGTCCTATTTGTTACGTAGGTTCTCTGGAGCTGTGGATTGTAGCCAGGCTATCCTTTGTTTCACAGCTAAAGAGGGCACATAGAGGGATACATGGATTTCCCTAGGAAATGGGGAAATAAAAGAGATCTCCTGGGTAATATAAAGGCTGGTGTTGGGAGGTTGGGTAGTGAGAGGTTGATGGGAGGGTGGAAAAGGGAAGGATGGCTTTGGATGGCTTGGGATCTGAATACATATATAAAGGACATGTCAAAAAGATTTCCCTAGAAGATTCCTGCTAGTTGTAAGTTCTTTTACGCTTAAAAGTCTCTTTATTCAGCCCAGCTCAAGACTGATATCAGACAAATCTAAGGCTATGTTGCACCAGATATAAGAACACGGAAACAGAAATAGCTGTCATTGAAATAATTTTTTAACATCATTCCTGGAAGATATTGACTTGTATAGAGCTTGCTTTGTACCTGAAATGTCTTTGCTTGGTCTTGGTCTAGCTCCATGTTTATCATGCTTTGAAGTACAATGTTAATAGGTTGACCTTCCTTAAGATAATATTTCTTATCATAAACAGAAATTTGCATCAAATATTTGATATAATTCTTTCTGTAGTAACATAATAAAGAAACTCACTTAGAATGTTGCTAATGTCGCACTGCACATATATTCTACTGTCTGTTCAGCACTGAAAGCTCAAGATTCCATTTAAGTCAGTCTCCTAGAAGTGAGTTACCATACATGCCATTGGATATTGCATCTTATGGCAAATTATTGAAAAATTTAGTGTTCCTCCTTTGGGCCTAGTAAATAAAAAACAGGAAGCAGCTTTTTTTATATATTAATTACTCAATTGGCAATAGAATTAGCATCCACCATAGGCTATGTTTTAGACATGGTATGAAAGGAATATTTTCTAATAAACCTTTAGAGTCATATGTTTTTGGTATTTTTAGATTTTTTTGGTTCTACTTAAAATGCATTTCTTTTTCTTAAATAGAATACAAGAATTCTGAAGAAAATTCATTGGCCAAGTAAGATTCCTATTACGATAAAAACCATGTTTTCTAAATTTGGAATGTGTTGGTGAATAAATCATTGTTCAGTATTCTTACTCTGTAGTAACCCGAATATTTTATTGTTAATGCTAGTTATTCCTTGGAACTAACATAATAAATGTTCAACGTTTTTCCAATTATAACACTGGTTTTTCTAATTGCACAGTTATTCAGAATAGTTCTTCAATTACTTGAATATCAGTCTGCCTTGGATTCCCATGCGTCCCCTTACTCATTAGCATAAGTTGACAGAAGCCCATGTAGCCCTAAAACCTAGGTCAGATTAGTTTAAAAAGTCAAATTTTGTGTTGAAATAAAAGTATTTTACATTGTTTTTTGTTCTGTTCTCTTTGGGAAAGACAGTCACATTGACTATATAGACATTTGGGCTTCTATCTCTCTGTCATCTATGTATCTATGTATTTATCTATCTATCTATCATCCATCTATTTATTCACATATCTATTTAATTCTTAAAATTAGATTTAAGACATTTAAGATGTTTGAGGGAAATTCTTTTACCATTTTTAGATAAACAGAAATTAATTATTTTTTTCATAGTTGTCCTCATAATAGAACATCATGACTTCCATGTTTTATTTAAACAACTTAAGTTTTTAAGCAGGCTTTCTTTTGGATTAAAGTAACAAATTTCCAACCTTTTTTATTTAACGTGCATTTATCTATTTTTATTATGCATTTGCTCTGTAGGAACCCCAGTGATCCTACTTCTGTGTTCACCTTGCCCAAATCAAATGAGGATGATGATGATTTTAATGACAAGGTAAAATTTTCCTTCTTGAACTTAATATGTTTGTACAGAAATGTGTTTCCATGGTATTTTCTCTTGAAATTCTGAAGTGGTCTACCTCTTGCCATTCTGTTGACAACAACAGACAATAGTCAATTGGTGAGAAAAAGACTTTTCCCTAAGATTGTGACCCGTGACTAATTGGATAGTTTTTTTTAGTTTGATAAACAACAAAGATCAAGGAACTATTCTGAAGTAAAAGGGAAAGGTGTAAAATGTACAATTTAAGAGATTTGTATTAGGAATACAATTTCCATAGAAGAGGAGATTTTAATTATGGCAAATAATATTTGATTAAATGTCACTTACTATGACTTATGAACCATACTAATAAGATAATGCTTCAGAATTACAATGAAGAACAGATTCCCACCAGGGGACACAGAATCTTTATGGAAGATTGATAACTGCCTTTAGAAATATCTCCAGCTAGGATATCTCATGTCATTTTAGCAAAACTATTCACCTTAGCATTGATAGTCTTTCATAGCAGCTGTAGGCTTTATTTTTATTTTTTATTATTTAGTGCCTCTTGTGGGTTTATATCTTGAGCCCAGGTTGTAAAGTACATATCAAAAGTGTTCTATTGCACAGTTGCCGGCCCAACTTCAGCATTCAGAGCTGTTTTATAGTATGCTCTAATTCCCAATCATCTGTTAGCTGTTTGAAACTGGTTTAAAAAAAAGCACTAATCAAGATTTTAGTCATATTTCTCCTTCCTGATGTGAATACTGAATACAAAATTACAAACATTTGAATAGTATTTGAAAAGGACTAGTTCAAAATCATCTGGACGAGCAATGAAAGCTTTTGCATAATGGATTTTTTCTTCAACCATGAAGTACCATTTTATATGACATATTAGGAAAAAGAATTATTATTATGTGTTTATAGATTGATAGAAAATTTGTTTTAGCTTTTATATGAGAATGTACCTTTTTTCTTACATAATATTAGTAGTTATAAAGACCTAAATATAGAGTCACATGAAGTTTCTCTTCTAGAATTGAAAACTTTTATTTGATGATGAAAAATTTCTACGTAGCAAACGTCACCCAGGGTGAGGTAGTATGCTTTATTTGGCATGCTCCAAATCAAGCTCACAATTTATTATTTTTTTCAAGAGAGGATTTCTCTGTGTAGTGTTGGCTATCCAAGAACTTGCTCTGTATACCACTATGGCCTTGAAATCAATGAGCTCTGCCTGCCTCGACCTCCTGAGTGCTGCGGTTAAAGGTGTGCACCACCACCCTCTGGCAAATTTAAATATTTTTAGTTTAATTTTTAAAAATTTCATGTATGAGTATTCTGCTTCCATTACTTTCAGCCTGTCTTCTCTCCATTCCAGCAACTTATGTATATGTCCCTCTCTGCTCTCAAATTCATGACCTTTTATTGTTTTATTATTTTTACATATGTAAATTTGCAGATACATACACTGTATATATAATATACATTATCTATTGAGTACATTTAGTCTTTTTCACACAGAGTAGGCTTTAAGTTAATCTAGACGGCTATTGATTACCACTAAGAAGAAAGTACTGCTATTGCATCCCCCTGATCTCTTGCTCCACCAGCAACTGTTATGGTTCTAATGCTCTGCAACTAGGAAAAGCTTTTGGTTGCTTTTCTCTTCTAGGATCTTGCATAGTGTGTTTAATTGCAATGAAACAGTTCTCATGGAAAAGCATTCCAAGCAGTCCCTGCCAGAATTTTTTCAAGTTCCATATCTAATGTGTATGGTGTCTCTAGTAACAGTCTTGTCTCCAAATTCATGAAAGAGACCAAGAGCAACCTGAAGAACCTGTATTTCTTTGGCGGGGGTGGGGGGTCTCTTGGAATTCACTGTTCAACAAAATAAAGACAAGTGTTCCTTGCCTGGAGCTGAAGATTTCCTTAGCCAGCCTATGGCTTTTAGGGAAGTAGCATCTCCTACAGTGGTATAACTTCTTTTAATTTATTTATATATGTGCACACATATATCACATATGCTTTTATGTAAATATAAAATACCGTTTTTCCTGATGATTTTCAAGGATCCATAGTCTTATTTAGCACTCTGTCCTCTCTATGTGTTATTATTCTCCTTATCCGATAATTAAAATCTCTTTGTCCCATCTTCCACCTTCTAGAAACCTGAATCATAATTTCTGCCTCACTCTAGAGTTCATCCCTGGACTTCCTTTATATTTTTTTCTTCTATGTTTAAAAACCATATGCTTGTTACATCTAGAATTACTGTTTTGAAATTGAGGGTTTTAATAAAAAAATAAATATTTGGGAAATATTCCAGAGAGGGGGAAACACATATTTCTCGTGAAAGCATAGTTATGTTTTGAGTGCCATAAGGGGAAATAGAAAAGTCTGGGGTTAGAAATAGTTTTTGTAGTAACATTTTATTTGTGTTTTAATTAAAAAAAAATCCTTGCCTAAAGTTCAGAGAGTAAAACAGCCTTACTGGTCAACCTTAAAGACCAGGCAGTGGTGACACACATCTTTAATCCCAATAGCCACACTATCTTACCTAGTGTGGCAAACCTGGTGGTAGTGATACACCCCCTTAATCCTAGTGCTAGAGAAGAATATAAAACAGGAGGAGAAAGCTCTCAGTCTCAGTTTGATTCTGAGATTCCTGGAGGCAGGATCTCCAATTCAGTCTGAGGTAAAGGTAAGAGCCAGCAGCTGACTGCTTTGTTTTTCTAAAATTCATGTTAAACCCCAGTTAATGTTGTCATTAATCATGCAACAAGTTTTATTTTTTCTGGAGGTTTAAAGAGAAGTCATTTAAAAAAGGGATACTCATTTTAAATATGGAATGTAAGAGTTAGATAGCATAAGGTTAACTTCTTTTATAAAATATCTACAAGTAAGCAGTTTATCTATGATTATGTCTCTTCTATTTTTGTTTTACAAAATGGTGAGAGATAGATTTAACCTAGAAAGCATGTATAAGGTTTTGTATCAAAATAATTGTGTTTTTAGACATATTCTTTTTGTTTTATGTGTAGTTTCTTTTAAATTGGGAAAATCATGTATCTTAAAATGAGTAAGAAAATATTAATTGCTTTATTTTCTATGAATTTTAGCTGAGTTCTTTGAAGTGTGCTCCTGCTAAATATATCAGTAACATACATGGGCCTGGAGGTCAGAGAGACAAAAATGAAGCAAAAGAAACAATGAAAGGTAACATTTTTGTTCTTTAAAAATGTTATTTGACAGAATGTTGGTTTATGGCATGAAAACTGATGAAATCTCGTAGCCAAAGAGCTTTTCTTTCAGTGGATAACCATAAAAAGTGTAAGATAAATGGCAACAATTGTAACTCTTACCAGTGTTTAACAACATGTAAAGCTGAGACTCTCACTAAAGGAGTTTTATTGCAAATACCAGTTCATGCCATTCTTACATGAAAGGGGAAATAAGGAAAAAATGAGTACAGAGAATGAGTAATATTAAATGCAGAAAAAGTGAGGAAATAAAGAAAAAAGGATAAAGATCTTAATGCACAGAGTATGGAAGCTAGGATGTAAAGGGTTTAGAATATGGATCAAAAAGAAAAACATTGTTTGCGTGTAACAAAACTGGCTTGAGAAGTAAGAAAAACATTTCCCACTTTTTATCACCATCTCACTGTTGCAAAACATCGTTCATGTATGATGAGCTGTATCATACAATGGTAGACTTACTTTACTTTAGATAACCATAAACACTACAGGGTCAGTTATACAAGTGAACTAATGGTACAGGGTTATGTGTTATCAGGTAAAATATAAGGTTTGAACAAAGATAATTAATAGTTTTACTTATAGAAGTTCAGGAAGTCATCACCAGACATGATCTGAAGAAGTACAGGACAGATTCCATACATGGCACGAGGCAAAGAAATATTGAAGCAGACAACATAAAAACTATTCTTTCTCAAAGTTATAGAAATTCGGGATCAATCATAAAAACAATATGCTCAGGTTGCTAAAAGCTATGCATTTTTTACAATATTTTCTCAGGCAATCGTGTCTCTTCTGTGTATCCATATTGTTCTTATTTTTAGGTAAACATAGAGAGGGCTTTTGATTGTTAGTGGTGGTGGGATCACATCAAGAGAGAGAATACATCCTCTTTTCTTGAGCATAAAAATAAAAATCAAGGAAGAAGCAAAGAAAGGAAGAATAGGAACTAAATTTTATAAGACAATAATGACAATTCATGGCAGGAATAAACCAGTAGATGGAATATATAGTAATTTGAATTTGGATTCAATCTCATGTCCTCTGTAATGACAGCAAATTTCCCAATGACATTATTGCTTGTGTGAAAATGCTTTGTTGATCACAAAATACAATATCTTTGGAGAGAAAGATATGTTTAACTCATTTATGATATATCACAATGTGTCAAAATTGTGTCTTAAAGTAAATGTCTTTAATGTTCATATGTAGCTTGTAAAGATTTTGTAATTTTTCCATGAATAGTCATTTTAAAGCACTGACAATCATATTTCAGAAGTTCATTTGCAGTAATTTCATTTTTAAGTTCACATACCTCATAAAAATGCTTACTAAACTTTTAGAGTATGTCTTATTTTGGAAATGTTTTATTTTAACTTCATGATTTTACTTTTTCAACTCGATCCCAAACATATTTATCTAATTGGACCAAAACAAAATAAGCAAAAACAAAATCTAACATTCTCAAAATTTAAATTACCATTTCTAAAACTACCCATGAGCATTTAGTCGCACACAGATTCTGCTTATGTGGTCAATGTTGTGATAAAATATTACTGTTTCTCTGTCTCTTTCATGTTTTAGACTCCTTTAAAAAGCATCGTGCCTCAAAGGTAA
Organism: Myodes glareolus; assembly: GCF_982192425.1. Classification (NCBI taxonomy): domain Eukaryota; kingdom Metazoa; phylum Chordata; class Mammalia; order Rodentia; family Cricetidae; genus Myodes; species Myodes glareolus. The sequence continues at coordinate 46,893,734 of NC_142035.1, read as the reverse complement.
TAAGTGAAATATTTTACATCATTAATTTTATACTGTATGAAATACAGAAATTATTAATTATCGTTTTCAATGCCACACAGTCTGTGATTGGAAAGACAGTTGTTCTTGCATATGAAGAATCACTGGCAAATCAGGAGGAGTCAATGCATGCAGGTAAATCTTGCAGTATTGGTGTCTATGGAAATTTATTTCAGCGTACTTGAAACATTTACAATGTTCTCTGTTGACTGAAGTTTCCTGTTCAGCCATGTCCCTGCAGTCATTAAGTCCCAAAGAAATTACACAGAGGTCTACATTAGTTATAAACTGATTGGCCCACTAGCTCAGGCTTCTTAGTAACTCTTATAACTTACATTAGCCCATTATTCTTGTCTATGTTAGTCATGTGGCTCAGTCAGGCTTATTCAGTGAGGCAGTCACATCATGGTTTTTCTGTGATTGGGTCAGGACTGCCAAGGAATGTGTTTCCTTCTTCCCAGAATTCTCCTGTTCTTATTGACCCACCTCTACTTCCTGCCTGGCTACTGGCCAACCAGCATTTATTTAAAATACAACTGACAGAATACAGACCATTGTTCCACACCAGTTCTCATTTCTTTTGCTCCTTCCCCAAGTATCATTGGTGAATTTTCTATTAGTGCAAAGATTTTGGCTAGTTGTATGTACAGTTCTTGTTTGTCACCTGCCCTCTGGAAGAACTAAACTAATAGTGGTTTTCCTGATATTTTAGCGTATTTCTAGACAAATCCTAATATTAAAAGAATCATCTCATTTTCTTACCGCAGATATGTCATATTCTCATAGTTTGTGTCCTGTGTCTGACTAAACTTACCATTTAATTGCCAAAGCAGATATGTATTCAGTACAAACAATCATAAGATATCTACACAATTCCTTATCTCATGGCAATACATCTAAGTACTAATAATTCTGTTATCAAATAAAGAGAATGGCCAGCCTCTTCATGTGTGATTTCAAACATTACTGCTAGTTTGAGAGTAAGAAGGAGAGACATTGAAAAGGTATTTACTTCTAGGAGATGTTTTGATTAAGGAAGCAATCAGGTTAAAAAGAATCCAGATCTTTTCTTTAGGTAAAGAGAAGATTAATATAGGAAGACTTCACATATTATAATCAATATTGAATGAGGACAGTTCTGATAGTGGATGATTGTTTTCCACATATGAGAAAGAGTATCCCATATATAAATAAATTACTAGTTATTTTTGTAAAGCAAATGTTTAACACTTAGGTTAATTTTAGTTGTATATTAGTGTTCAATGTGAAGACATCCCTTGTTATCATGATTGAAACTTTTATTTCTTAAGGTTTGTTCACTTAGGTTGGATGGCTGTATTTATGAATGAATCTTTGAGATGTGTGTGTATGTCTGTATCTTGAACACAGTGCCATCTACTGCCTGTGTAAGTGAACTACTGAATATTTAGATGATTAGAAATAACTTAGGGAACAAATTATCCAGCTCCATGTTATATTTAAATGGAGCAATCATTTGAAAACTCATTATTTTCAATGTTTTTTACAAAATTTTATAAAAATAATTATATATATAAATAATTTCTTCATGACTTAATTAAATAATACATATATTTTCTAACAGGATCAGATATATTTACCCCTGAATCACTGGGAGACAATATCTCAGATGACAGTGAAAATATTCAGCTGTTGGTATAAAGGTATTTCAGTTCTTTTTTTCAATAATGCTTGCTTTTGTTTAATTGCATAGCCTGGGCAATAAGGAATTAGTATTAGGTCTTTAGTTACCTGTCAATGTTTGAAGCAATTTAACCAATTAAAATAACTTAGAATATTATTAAAATCTAAACTGATTTAAAGTTAAAATCTAACTTTAGACTGTAATAAAATTTGTTCAAGTACAATCTCTGCCATTTAAAGTATATCATTTCAGTAGAATGAATATATAAGATCTAATTTCAGCTTAATGACCAAACAGCTACAATTTTGAAAATAACTGTATTTGGTTCACAGTAAAGGAATAGGTTTCTCATCATTTCAAGTATGTGATTACATATTGGCCATCTATAGTGTATTCAGTCTCTTTAATTGAGGGAAAAATAGAGTTGCATAATCAATCCCAGTGCATTTTAGGAATGTCCCTCCTTCTACTATCAGGCTTCTGGTGACAGAGGGCTGCCTCCCAACAGTTTTGCTTATTAATCTTTATTGTCAGCTCTACAAAATTTGGAAACCCATTAAGATATTTATGTTTGACTTGTATGAGAATATGTTCTCTGGAAAGATTGATTGTGTAATGTAGAACAAGAGCAAATATGAGCATCAGCCCAGGTGTTACCTGTTACCACCACAGATTGAGGAAAGGAGGAGAAAGTAAGTTGAGCACCAGTCTTCTGTGTCTTGTCTGCTGTCTGTTTGTCCATCCATCCATCCATTCATCTGTCCATCCATTGGTCTGTCTGTCTGCCTGCCTGCCTATCTATCTATCTATCTATCTATCTATCTATCTATCTATCTATCTATCTATCTATCTATCTATCTATCTATCTCTTCTCTCTATTTCTTGGCTTTGCTTTTAATTTTTTTTTTGTTTTATGAGAGAGGTTTTTCTCTATATCTCTGAATGTTCTGTAACTCATTCTGTAGACCAGGCTAGCCTCAATTTCATGGGTCCCCTTATGTCTGAGTAATTGGATTAAAGGTTTGCACCACCGGGACTAGAAAGCACATCTGATCTGGCTTCATGTTTCATTCTCCTTCCTCTTTTATATATTTACCATAGCACTGAGATGAAGATGCAGGCCATATGAGGGAAATTCAGAAAGTCAGATTTAGTACTTCATTAACCCATGTATCAACTTCTCCTTAGAATACCAACTATATCCCAAGACTTAGACTTTGCCTTGCTTTTATCATCAGATGTGTTAGAAGAAACTTCACTTGCAATTGTCTTTGAACCACAATCTTTACATATGTAAGATATGACTACTCCATGAAAAGAATTAGTATACTGGAAATAAAAAATATGTTTTAGACCCTACATTATTATACTTAACATTTATTTAAAAAAAACCTTTTTGAGGAGAATGTCCCTGACTTTTCTGGTTTAACTGGGTGTCCAAGAACACCCAGATGTCCATGTGCCTCATCATCTTGAATGCTATAAATAAGTATATAACATCACTACAAGATTGAGGGTATTTTGATATATTTCTCTATGTATGGAGTTTTTATTTTATATTCCTTTCAAACAATCTCCCTTGTCTTGTTTCTTGTGAACTGTTCTAGTACTTATTATTATTCTACAATAATTTTGCTAATGTTCACCCTCTTTCTTGTTTTTCATTTGTTTCTTACTAAACATTATTTCTGATGACTAAATATTTAGCGTTTTGATGTGAAAGTAGCAAAACCACAAAGGATTTCAGGATTTTATAGATTCATAAAGACTAGTCAAAATGCTATTCACTCCATGAACTTACATTTAATATCTTTGGGAAAATGATTGTTTTGATGTAAAATATTTGACTGAAGACATTCAATAGGCCTCTGTGAACATAAAAGGCATGCTCAAGTTTTATTCTAACATTCTTTAATATAGGACAGATTTCTTTATGTGTTTTAATAAGAGATTGATCAATTTATTCCATGTATTGCAATGACAAAAGGATCAGAATGTGTTTAGAAACTGAACCAAAAAAAAGTGAATTAATGAAAGAATTGGAAATTTAAAAGACTGGGTAGGGTAAAAAAAGTTTTTTTGAAGGAGACTTGTAATTGGAACTTTTGAGGAGTTGTATACATAGTAAATAAAATAAGGACTCAAGATACTGAAACTTACCTGTAAATGAATATTAAATTTGAGTGTTTGAATGATTCTAACAAATATTTTGTTTTTTATCTTTGTAGGAACTGACAACCAACCGTATTTCTATGGGCAAATAATAAACAATTTGAAACAATTGGAGGAGTTTCTATACCAGATAAGAATATGGATTATTTACTGTTTAACAAGTTCTCTCATGTACATGTGTATGTGTGCATGTGTCTGTATGTCTGTCTCTCCCCACCTATCTCTAATTGTATTTATGACATATATATATATATATATATATCAGTTTACAAAGGATATGACATAGATCCTTATAAATAGGGTTCTAAGTGGAGTTGAATATATGTTTTTGTTACTTGGCTAAGGTGAGATTTCTCCTATACCTCCTTTCCATCTCACCAAAATTTTTATAACAGGGTCAGGAAGGTGCCATTCAGCCACCAAAGGAGAGAGATGTGCCAGAATGCTGGAAAGTTACTAGTATGCCACAGCCTCATGGTCATACATGGTTTAATAGCAATTGGTTGATTTAAGTAATAAGATTAGCCAGGAATATGCCTAAGCAACAGACCAGGTGGTGTTGTAATTAATATAGTTTCTGTGTGATTATTTGGGTCTAGGTAACCAGGAATGAAAAAACAGTCTCCAGTTACAAAGTGGCACCCAATGTGGGGTATGGATCTACATAAGAACTAAAGAGAGAGAGAGAGAGAGAGAGAGAGAGAGAGAGAGAGAGAGAGAGAGAGAGGGCTTTTAGACACACAAATACAGGAGTCAAACAGAGCTTCTTGGAGCTGCATCTTTTTAATAGATAGGCTCTGTTTGCTGACAGCGAGCAGAGATGCAGCTCTTTTAAAAGAAGACTTCTTGACTGAGCATTGGCAGCCAAAATTCCTTGACTTCTTTAGGAGCAGGGAGGGGAGCAAAGAAAAATGTAGAGCTCAATAAAAATCAATAAAGAAGAGCCAGCTTCCTGGTTTATGCTGTCAGCACAGATGGACAGACAACTCTGATTCTGTTGGGAGGTCTTGCATTTAAATGGGGTTCGTGAGCAGAGTGCTACAAACTGCTTGATGGCAGCATAGACCTGTTGTATCCTTGGAGCTGGGACAGTAAGCATGGCTCACAAAGTTGGTGAACATGGCTTTGCTATGTTGGATGGGGTAGAGCCAACAGACAGGACCCTGGAGTTGGTCCTAAAAATGGCTCTCTGCCTTTAGAAAGAAAAAAGGCTCTCCTTGTCAGAAAATGTAATATATAATTTAAAATAAAAGATTAATATATAATCATTTATAATAGTCAAAATTATAGTCATGTTACTTAGGTTTTCTAGATATGTAGAGATATATTTTAGTTAGACAGACTCTCTTCAAACCTTTCAAAGACCTACAGAAGATGGCATTTAAAATATTTTAAGAACTTATACTTTTCTCAATAGTGAGACATGTCTGCTTCTGGCAGAACCAATTACTTCAGAGAGGTTGGTGGGCATTGAAGAAACTTGTTATGGAATTTGCCTTCACTGTGACAAGGCTACTCATTTGGACAAGAAACTTTCTTCCCTGGACTGCTTAAATGTATGCTGTGTGAACTGTACATGCAGAACCCACAGAAAACCAGCTGCTGAACTTTCCAAAAGACAAGATGGTCCATCAGGGCTCCCGCTTCACAGTAGAAACTACCATACATTCTGCAGCACACAGAAGAAAGCAACTGATGAATTTTGTAATTATAAGGCAGAACAGATCTTCAAATTTCCTGGTTCTTGGAAAAGTCTGCCAGACACTCTGGGTCTGTAGGCTAAAGGTGGATGCCCCAAAGATACAGAGGAACTTTTGGTGACTGTCAGACAACAAAATGTCTCTGTCAATTCTAGATCATTGGAAGTTGTTTACAATGTACTTCCCATTTACTTAGGTTATATTGTATGCTTCTAGGGTCTTTGGCGGGGTTGAAGACAGATAATTATAGTTTTCTTAGTTATGATAAAAGATAGATTAAATATAAAACTTTAGGCTCACAAAATATTGGAATTTTAATTGGTGCTAGATACTTGTTTTGTATATGTAACTTCACAATGTTAGAGTTAAAACCTTCTTTTATTTAGACAGAAAAGAAAAGATGATGTTTAATTCCTTCTTCTATGCTGTGAATGTTTTATTATCATTGGTTAATAAATAAGATCCTTTAGCCAATGGCAGGACAGAATATAACTAGACAGGAAACCAAACTGAATGCATAGAGAAAGAAGGTAGAGTCAGGGAGATGCCATGTAGCTGCTGAAGGATAAAGATACCAGAACACTATAACCTTACTGATAGACCACAGCTTAAGACACAGATAGAAATGAATTGATTTAAGATATAAGAATTAGCCAGGAATATGCCTAAGATATTGGCCATGTAGTTTTGTAATTAATATAGTTTCTATGTGATTATTTGGGTCTGGGTGAGAGGGAATGAAAGAACAGTCTCCAGCTACAAGCAAGTTTCTAAAACTTCTGATTTTAAACTCACTTCTAGGTTATTTTATGCCTAGACCCTCAAAGTTCTTGTTGCATATACCCACATTTGTTAGGATTTTCTGTTTTGAATTGGAATGACAAAATGTATACCCTTGACTCTGTGAGATGCTGAAACAAAAAGTTTCTTTGAGAATGGAGTTGTGGTTTGATCTCATTTATGTGACTGTTTTCTGTGTAGTAAAGATACAAAATATACCCATGTGTAAATAGAGACTATACTTTCTTTCCTCCATCACCTAGACCTTAACAATCACAAGAAACTCTATTAATTACAACAGTGTTTGTCTAATGACTAAGGCATATTCCTAACTAGCTCTTATATTTTTGAATTAACCCATTTTGCAGCTTATATTTTGAATTAACCCATTTTGCAGCTTACCACAAGTCTTGTAGTTTAAAGGTAAGGTTCTAGCATCTTTCTTCTTTGGCAGTTACATGGTGTCTGCCTGACTCTTCTTTATCCCTGCATTCAGTTTAGTTTTTCCACCTACCTATATATTCTGCCCTGCCAAAGGCTAAAACAGCTTCTTTACTAACCAATGGTAGTAAAACATTTTTGTAGAATCCAACAAAACCCATGAATTGTATGACACTGATGATTATCTACAGATTATTTATATTTTAATTTATATTTTAGTTAAAACTCTCAATCAATGTTAATACTAGGTCTGTAGTAGAAAAATCATAAGAATATGAAATAGAAAAACTATGTTTTCATTATTTTTCTTAATCTGTCAAGCTCTCATTCCTATAAAAAACTATAATAGTTTCAAAGATATATATTCCAGGCTATAAATATAAATTAATATGCTTACATGTCTTATTCTCTTCTTTTTACATGTAATTCTGGTATGTATGCATGTGTTTATTTGCATAAATTTGATGTGTGATCTAACTTAGGACCTCATATATGTTCTTTATACTTCCTGGCAAGAAATTAAAAACTGATGAGCCTGGTATATACTAGAAGCAGAGAATCATTGAATATTCAAAATGAGTCATTTCAACATAGAATGCTATGGGAGGGAAAAAGGTTCAGCATGTGACAAGCAACTGTGCTGGGGTCAGAACTTAAGTCTGTGAAGTGTTTGTTGTGGAAACTTGAGGATATGTGTTTGACCACTAGATCCTATAAAACAGTATGTCTTGGATTATGCTAGTAATTTCAGGACTTAGTCCACCTGGCACATATGCACCACCCTACACGTGAGCATACACATGCACATACACACACACAAACACAAGCACAAAGAGAGAGCAGAATGATTTAATGCGATCCATTTCAAATATCTCTCAGTATCACATATATAAGTTCTCTATATATAAAATGCTTACATGCTTAAGTAATTATGAGTGCTTTATATATTTTTTATATTGGAATAATTCAAATTTGAATACATGTAGTATCACAGCAACATTCACTGCCTTCTGAACTATGTCACATATTTTATATTTTAAATAATTTCTCATTATATGTTCTTGTACTATTCACATTCATGCCATGCCTATTGACAGTGCGATCTATCTTAGTTTCAAATGAGAATGTCTTTTATTGCATTGAGACACATCTGCTCCTGGCAGCACCAATTACTTCAAGAAGATGATGGGCATCAAAGAGGCTCCTTATGGCATTGGTTAGTCATTTGGGCAAGTCTTGCCTGAACTGCTTGATGAACTGGTCATGCAGGACCCACAGAGAAATGACTGCTGAACTTGCCTAAAGGTGAGATGATCCTTTGGAATTCCTGCTTCATGAAAGAGTCTATGAGACATTCTGCAGGACGCAGAAGAAAGTGACTGAAATTTCCTTCTTCATGGAAAAGTTTGTCAGATACTATAGGCTTCAAGCCTGAAGATGGATGCCCCAATGGTACAGAAGAACTTTGGGTGACTGTCCAGGCAGTAAGATGTTTCTGTCATCTCTAGAGTTTTGGAAGTTGCTTACAATGTACTTCCTGTTTACTTAGGTAATACTATATTCTTCTGGAGTCTTTGATGGAGTTGAAGAATTTATAGTGATAGTTATAGTTTTCCTTAGTTATGATAAAAGCTAAAGTAGCTATAAATGTTATAACTGTTTGATACCTGTTTTGTTATGTAATTTTAGTATGTTAAAATTAAAGCCCTCCTTTTTATTTGAAAAAATAATATTCAAACATTCCAATTTTTTGTATGCATATTATTTATGGAAATGGTAGTTCCATGATGTGGAGACCTGAAATTATGAGCCTATTTCCACTTTGACCAAATGTTAGAGAGTTGGAATTTATATCTAGTTCCTTAAAGATGATTGTGCTTCTACCTCAAACAAAGGTCCCACCTAGTTGTTGGTCAGAGAGCTCTGCTCTCTCAAGGTCAACAGGTGTGATTAATAACCAGACCTTGTACTTCAGGAATAGAGAAGTAGATCTGTTCCCACCTCAAGCAAAAGTCTAAGAATCCAAATAAGTTCCAGTTCCCTATATGCAAATAACTTGGGATTCCATCCAAGAATTGGTTTTGCCTACAGAAAGCTTTGGTCTAGGGTGTGAGCATGACTTGGTGACTTGTTTTATCCTAGCAACAGAATGATTAACTATGATTGTAGCCCATGACTTACAATTGGTATTGATATGTTCGTTTTTTTGTTTGTTTGTTTGTTTTTGTATCATGTTAATGCAGTCTTTTGTCTTACTCCTACCTTTTGGGGTCAGGGTATTTTAAGCAGTTGGAAATTAAAAGAGGGCAAATTTTCAGTACTCACTGGAATTTCCTCTTGATTTTATCCTATATGTTTCTGTTTTATTATTTCTATTTGTGTCTTCATATTCTTTACTACATTTCTAATCTCTATGCCTTTACCATGGTGACAGGCATTTTTGTTGTGACTGGTCCCTGACACCATCATGAGTATGTACGTCACAAGAAAAGCGATGTTGTATTTATTTACTTCTACTGTACTTGAAGCAAATTCTCTCGTTCACTACTGCACATGCCGGGCTCATTGGCCATGAACTTCCAGGTAGTCTTTTGTTTTTCCTTGCTGTCTCACCATAGATGTCTTGTGATTGCAGATACACTGCCATACCCAGCTGGTCATGGATTATGGAGGTAAAGTTGCTTGTGCAATTTTCTGTATATCCACCCTCCATTACCTTTATCTGAAATTTCTTTTGGTCCTAGAAGCAGATGTCCTCCTCAAATACCTCTATACGCCTACTATGTTTTATGCTTTTGGCCTTTATTGCACCAGACTTTATATGAATATGATTTTTTTCCCAATTCATCTCCATAATGTGACTGTCTAAGAAACATAACAGCCATTCCTTCTGGAAGGCCACCACTGACACAATTATAGTATTTTTTGAATTACAGGACCAGAACATAGAAACACAGAGAAGATGTAGGGAAATGCGTTACAGTTATAGACTTACAGAAATATCCTGACTTATCAGGAAGACAGGCTATACTTAAAGCAGCAATAGGACAGCTCTGGAGGGGTAGAGCCACAGTAGGACAGCTCTGGAGGGGTAGAGCCACAGTAGGACAGCTCTGGAGGGGTAGAGCCACAGTAGGACAGCTCTGGAGGGGTAGAGCCACAGTAGGTCAGCTCTGGAGGAGTAGAGCCACAGTAGGACAGCTCTGGGGCGGGGGTGAGCTACAATAAGACAGTTATGGAGGGATAGAGCCGCAATAGGACAGCTCTGTAGAGGGTAGAGCCACAGTAGGACAGCTCTGGAGGTTAGAGTCGCAGTAGGACAGCTTTGGAAGCTAGAACTGCAATAGAACAGTTCAGCCCTGGAGGACAGAGCTGCAACAGGACAGTTTTGGAAGCTGGAGCCGCAATAGAACAACTCAGCTTTGGAGGACAGAGCTGTAATAGGGACAGCTCTAGAGGCTAGAACCTCAATAGGACAGCTCAGTCCTGGAGAATGGAGCTGCAATAGGACAGCTGAGGCCTGGATGAAAGGTGTCCTTCCTATCCAGAAGCCAGGCTACCTGAAGCTGAGGTGCATTGGGGAATGGTCTCCCCACAGATTATAGCAAGCATGCTCTTCTCCTGGAAGCTGCTACAGCTGAGCTCTGCGCTGTTAACTTTAAGGGAGGCTCCTAGCAGCGCTATCTTCTTCTTCTCTGGCCCAAGATATTTCTCCTTTGGATAATACTCTGCTAAAAGGGAAGCCTTGGCAGAAATGTAGCAATCTCCTCGGGCTATGGGGAAAAGTTGTTTCTTTTTCTACTCAGCCTTGCTCAGCCCCCCTTAAGGAGTGTTCTAACAAGGTTCTTCTGTTCTGCTTCACCTTTCTCAGGCTCCCCTAAGGAATTTCTCAACTATGATTTTTAGCTCAGTCCACTAGAAGACGTCCCAGCACTCTGTGTCTGCTAATGAAGATCGTCACCCAAGACTCTTTTGAGAAAGAGATATATTTTGGAAGGAGTAGTCCAGCAGAGTGACTGCCTCTGCCAGGAAGAGATAAAGGCAGCCCTTAACCGACCAGGCAGAGGGGCCTTTATAGGGTTTCATATGGGTGGAGTTTTCCCCCCGAGAGAAGAGGGATTGGTTATTTTTCCCTGCTCAGGGATTGGTCAGTTTAGTTGGTCAGGGCAGAAATGGCTCTGACTTGGTGGCCAAATTATGTTTCTTTCAGTTGCCTTTTTTAGCTTTTCTGACTAAAATCTTAAGCTCATGGCCTACTTCTTTCACTGGCTCTGATTCTAAGAGTAAAGTGTGTTTCTTTGACAATAGTTTCAGAATCGTGGCTTGTTTCTTTGGTCCTGGGCTCAGAGATAAAGATCTTTCTTTCCCTGGTTTAGGTCTCAAATTCAGTGTGTGTCTTTCACTGGCTCTGGGTTCAGAGTCACGGTATGCAGTGATTGGTTTGTTTCCTGCTCAAGTTGTCCTTTTTACCCTACAGAAGATCGTTCAGGCAGTCAGTAAGACATCGCACAATAAGGGAGAACGAAAGAGTTTACTTTTATTTTGGCCATGCTTCCAGCATCATGGAGAAAACACAGAGAGGCTGGGACTGCAATTATTTCATGATAATTTTGCTAAATAACTGGAAATTCAGGGTAGATATAATACACTAATCAAAATGTAAAGTTTTTATCGATTTCTTTAGCAAATAATGATTTTAGCAAGATACTTTCATGCATAAATCCTGTACTTTGTTCATACTGAGCCCTATTGAATTCTCCCTCCTGTCTTACTCTTCCCACAAGTTGCTACCTATCAACCTATTGTATTCTTATCTCTGCTTTCATATCTTTTATAAAACTTGATACCCATAGAATATGCTCCTATGAATTTGTTTTGTTTTTCTTAACATTTAGAACTTGCTATTCATATTATGAAATTCTTCAGAGTAAAACAGTATACCAAATCAGTCTCATTTAGTTAACAACTAACATTAAAGATATAATTTGTTTCATGCACAAACTATGATTTTTATAAAATATTACTTTGATTTCAGGTGTATATTTTCCATTGCTATATTTCTGTCATATGGTTGTTCAGAATAGGAAAGCAACCTCCAAATGTTTGAAACTGAAATTTGCAAATGAGAGTTTATTTTCTTCTAAATTTAATACAGATATATGAGTGATGGTTTGTTTATAACACATTGATTATATTCATTTTTACTGTTAAGCACAAGTTTGGATATATCCTGCCTTGAAGGTAACTACTTCACTTTTGTTTGTTTCTGTAATTTTTTTTTATATGTTGTCTGACGAATACAAAATCCTAATGACCTCTTTTCAAATTAACTCAGTCATCCAGTGAAGGGCAAGTGTTCATTATGAATGACGTAGAAAAGACAGCAGAATCACATAACTTCATAATAGGTAAATAATGTGATACAAATAATTTTTAATAAAGGCCAGTTAAAAATCTTGAAATTTTTGCATTCTTTCTGAATTTAAAGGTGTTTTCCCCCTGTGGTGTTGATGTTATCACTTGATATAAATTGTGATAAGATCAATGTTGAAATGTAACTTCTAAAGAGGGGCATTATAAGAATTTGATACAAATTTTAAAATGTGAGGTTCTTTGCTAATGTTTCTACTTAGTTCTTCAGTACCTGAAACATCTACATGTATACTTTGTGTATTTAAGAATTATAAGGCTAATTCCACTACTTATAACTTCTTTGGGTTACCTGGGGACTGTGATAACTGCTACAATCTCACATACCTGGGGGTTTCTAGCTAGGTATTGATATTTGTCAGAAATAAATGACTGTTAGTTAACAACGAAAGGTACTGTCTCTAAACCTGTCTATGCTGTCCGCACAGCAGTTCCAGATAAAACCACATTGCATTTCCTGCCTCTGATATTTCCTATGCTCAGCTTTTCTGCCTTTCATCTGTCTAACCTCAACACTAAATTGCCAAATCAGATATTAACTATTACAAGCCACCCAATACATTTTATTTACTGTCAAAACATTTCAATTCAGTTATAAATAACTATTTAGCAAAAACAGGAGAAACAGCTTGCAAGGAGATGATTTAAAACACCATTAGTGCAGGAATAAGAGGAAGAAATATATAAAAATTATATAATTCTAGAAAGGATTAAAAATAAATAAAGTTAGGCATATTATAGAAAATAATTACTTGTTTACTGAGAGAGGACGAGATCAAGAAAGTCTTTCAACATCAAAGTGAGTCTTAAAGGGTAAAACTTTCATGACAGTAAATGTAAATCTTTCAAATGTGAGGAGAAGATAGGTTAAATTATCAGATACTTGGACAGAAATTTATTAATAGGCTGCTTAAAATGTAATAATTTGAATTAAAAGTTACTATAGAGTATGAAATGCTTAATTTAATGCTGTTATGGAATATGTTTTTCTGTATGTTTGTTCATTTAGTTAGATAGGATGAATTATAAACATCCAGATCAATATTATACTTAGCTTAAATTCTTAATTTAAAACATTATTAATAACTGTATACACTTATGTTGTTATAAAAAAGTGTTTTTGAAATATAATAGTTCTTCACAAGTTAATTTAAATTATCATATTTATCTGTAGAATAAGACTTAGAAATTGAATAACTAAAAGAAACAATTTCAGATGACAGTGAAGATAATCAGTCTTTGGTATGAAGATATTTTATTTATTTTTGTTTACTACTGATTGCTTTTATTAAGTTTTATAACATGGGATTAAAATGGAATTTCAGGATATCCATCATAACCTTTATTGGTTAAATATTTAACTAGTTATAAAACAGAATATTCATAAAATATACACTAGTATATAGTAAAATATTATCTTTAGATTGTTATGAAATTAGATTGTTACAAAGACAGCCTGTGTTTTTTCCTATATATCATTCTTGTAAATGAAAATGCATGATCAAATTTCATGTTGCTAACTAAATAGCTGCAATTGTAAATAAGGCAACGGCATTTAGTTTATGCTAGAAGATTGATTCTCAGCCATTTCAAATATGTGGTAACATGCACATCAATATTAAGTTACAATTATTGCTTGTCATCTATAGCTTATTGATTCTCCCTATTGAGAGAGAGAATGAGGTTATAGGACCAATCTCATTATCTCTTGGGGTAATTCTTCTTCCTACAATAAAGCTTTCAAGGTTTGAGTGGCCTCAGCAGCTATCAACTCTATGGGATTTGGAATTCCCTTTTGAAGACTTATGTTTGAATTGTCTGAGAAGGTGTTTTGGGAAGGAATTGAATGAGTAGTGTAGAACCAAGTGAATGTCAGAAGCACTTGCCCAGAGAATGTCACAGTAGACTGAAAAAAATGAAAGGGAGAAGGCATGTTGGGTATCAGCTTTCAAATGACAAGGGGGATTGAAACAAAAGCAGCCCAACCTATCTTCGTCTGATTGAGGAAAAACAGAAATTCTGAGAATATTGTTTACTCTTTTCAGTATATATTAGATTGCATTGTGCCAGAACTTGGTATAGACCATTCACATAGATGTATAACAGTCTGTAGAGTTCTGTTTATTAAAGACTTCTAATTGACATATTGTAAGTAAATATTGTAATTTGTAGTTGAATTTCAAGGTTTATTCTCCAATATTTTGACCTTGTTTAGTTTTCCATCAGCATTTATAATGTTCTTTACAATTAAACATGGAAAATGCCAGAGGAGAGGACATGTAACAGAGAAGGAATGTAAGACCAAGTAGCAAACACAAATCAGTTCATGGGGTTCATATGAAAAGCAGAGTATTTTTATGTAGATAATACTGAAGGAGTTTGAGATCATGATAAGGCTAGGAGTGAGCATTGAGTTCTTTTATTTTTTTTTGAGACCAGGTTCAAGAGTCATTGGCCTTATGGCCTGAAAACATGTATTCATCCAGAGAGTAATAACAAATTGCCTCAAAATGTTTTCCTTTAAACAAATTTCTTCTTAATTTTCTATCCTAAGTACTTTTAAAATTGGAATTTTAAATATCTTGTAACAATCAAAAGACATTTGTGAAACTTACAATTGATGCTAATGCTAACAGCGTTATCTCTGACTTTCTTCCACAGATTGACGATGGGAATTTTTCTGGGACTTGAGATAAACAGGGTCAAAAAGATCCAATTAGACAAATTACAGGTAGGAATGGAATGTTATATAAAAAAACAAACTCACAAATTGGTACAATGAATTAAAACAAGTGACTAAGGAGCATTACTAAGCAACAAATATTATTCATTAAATATGCAATAAGAAATATCTTCAATAATATTTGAATACCTTGTTTAATATATCAGATTAGTAGGTGTCAAAAATGGATTGCTTTGTCATATTACAAAATATTTTAGAACCAACAAGTGATAATGCATAAAGAAATTAATAAAGGTGAGATGAAGAATAAGCAAAACAGTTTAATAGAGATTAAATACATGGAAATGAAGATGTGTATAAAAGGTAGCAAAAACTTTAAAGTGCTTTTAAATTAAACATGGCATGGTGATATAATATTGGATAAATATAAGATGTGTATTTAGTACCTTAACTTTTCTAAGAAATACTATAAAATTCCTATTCTTGATCACTTTGGGAAGGCATTAACTATACCATTAGGCAAAGTTTTATTTATAAACCACAGACAAATAAAATCATGTGTTATGAGGTAAATGAAAGCATGTGTATATGTGGTGTGTGTGTGCGTGTGTGTGTGTGCATGTGCGTGTGTGTGTGTGTGCATGGTCCCATGGTTTTAACTTTATGATCATTAAATACTGATGCCAAATAAGGAAGAGTGAATTATTCATAATATTTCCTAAAATATTTCTGAAAACAGAAATAAACAAGGCTGTTTATCGGTAGAATTTTATGAAGAGAATATTCTTCGTACAATTAGAAAAGAGATGTTCCCTAGGAAACTTGAGGGGTATGTATGATCAGAGGACTTCAGAGAATTTTCCTTGTGTGACTCCTAAGTGTGCACTAAAAACAAAGACTTTTTCTTCATAGACTTTAGCAAGCAGGAGGAACTCAGAGATTTGACAAACTGCAGTCAATCAATTCTTTGGATACTTTCAAGCATCAAAGTGATACAAATAAGTTTTATAGATCTTAGGCAGATGGATGGAAATAATTTGAATAAAATATCTTTAGATTTAACTAGAGATTGTACAATTTAGATAATGTGATTATCTAGGAAATACTATCTTTGGAAGACCAGCATGATATATCAAAGCAATGAACCATTGTAATAAAGACATTAGAGTTCATGCTGGGAATATCAAATCATGAATTAAAACATGCGATGATTGGTTTCATATGTACAGAGTTCCTGTTATATTTTTTGCTGAATTTTCAGTTTACATTTTTGATGATAATTTTCATTGTCCATCATTATAAATTGATGGACATTTATAATCTTGCCACACAAACTTACTGTAAATATATGATTGACATTCTGTTTTTATATTCTGATACTATTCCTTTTTGTTTCGTAGGTCAAGTTTAGATGTTTTCTAACTTGAAGGTAATTACTCCTATAATTTTGCCTTTTATTTTCAATTATCAATTGCCTGAAGCATACAAAATTTAAATATCTTGTTTTTAAGTCAACCCAGTCTTCCATTGAGAAGAAAATGCCTGTTGTCAATACAGCAAGAAAAATGGTTGACTCACATTTATTGTTTCATAATAGGTAAATCTTTTATTAGAGGTTATATTAAATATATATTATATGTAATATATATAAGTATATATTAAATAAAGTACTCAAGATGTTTGCTTTCTTTCCAATATTAATGCTCATTTTCCCAGCTAGAGATGAATTTGTCTCAGGAGTAATTGACTAGCCAATTAAGAGAGCAAGATGCTGTCCACCAAAAATAAAATAAAGAATTGCTGTAGGTCTTTCAATATATTTTTTTAACCTGACCCCATTTAAAATTGATTGAAAAATATATTATTTCTTATCAATGGATTTACGTACATATAGTATAATAAAAATATTGTCTTTGTATATATTTTTCACAATTTAACTTAATAAATATATTTGCCACAGAATCAGATTTGGAAATTCAATCTTTGAAGAAAACTCTCTCAGGTGAAAGTGAAGACAAACAGTCACTGGTATGAAGATATTTCAGTTGTTTAGTTCAATACTGCTTATTCTTATTTAATTGCATGGCACAAGTAAGAAATCATATTTTAGATTATCCTATCCTAACTTAATATATTTTATTTTATTTAATTATTATCTTTACTAATTTAACATTTTCTTAATTTTTGAAAAGTTCACACAATAATTTTTTTCCATATTGACCCTCACTATTGCTCGAATTCTCCCAAAGCAACACCTCCGCTCCAACTCCTTTCACTTCCTGCCCTCTTTTATTTTTCATTCTTTTTTTTTTTTACTTTTAGAAGAGAGCATTTCTCACAGCAAATATTCTGGTCCTCTATCTCTCACAGTCCTTTCTGCTTCTTCTTCCACAATGTTCCCTAAGCATTGATCTAGAGGTTTTGTGCCAAATGTAGTAATTGGGGAGAGAACCAGTTGTACTTTTTTTTTTTTTTTTTGTTAGTAGAATCTTTTTTATTCAGAAAAAAAAAAAAAAACCAAAAACCATTTTTTTCCAAACACACACAGGAGGGGGTATGGGTAAGGGGAGGTATCTGTCTGTCCAGCCCCAGCCCCCGGCCCATGTGGTTTTGGCAGCAATAAGGGAAATGGGGTAATGGCCCAAAAAGTAATGGTATGTGTGTGTATGGAAAGAAAGGGTGCAAAAGCTGAAGGGAGCGGTGGGGGAGGTGACAGATGAGGTCAGTACTGGGAACGCCGCAGGTGGGAGGCCATTTCATAACATTTCTTGTTGATCCAAACACCGTGGACACCTTCTTTGCCCATCAGCAGGACTAGCGTCTTGGCAGTCATGGTGACAGTGACATTGAAGGTGGGGGCTCCTCCGGTGCTCTTGGTACGAAGATCCATTGTAAATTCCCCATCCTGCAGCAGTGAGTCCCGGATCACAGAACATTTCTGGTCCCCAAGTGTCAACCCATTCACGAAAAAACTTGACCGGTCTTTGCCTACCAGGACACCAACCTCAGCTGGCGTAATGCTAACGAAGGTCTTCCCGGGAACGCGGCCCAGACGGAGGGCGAGTCCTTGTAGCCTACGATGGCCGCATCCTGACAGGTCCCGTCCGCCATGAGGCTGTCGGTGTAGGCGTTCCACCCGGCCATGGCGCTGCTGCTGGGGCTGCTCTGCTCAGGCTGGCGGGCGGGGGGAGGGAGGGTTGGGGGTGGTCAGAGAGCTCGGGGCACGCGCTGCTGTCCGGAACGCGGCTCTGTTAGCTGTGCAGCAGCCCTCGCACCGCCACTTCCTCTGTACTTTTCTTTAATGGTCACTGGGTGCCGAAAAAAAAAAAAAGTTGCTTTGATGTTAGTGAGAGCCACACTTGTCTCTGGCTATAAGGATAAGCACTAGAATGCAATTAGAGATTGTACTGGTTTAGGAAATTGGCAGTGATTCTCCTTTGGGTTCTATAGCCTCACCAGCCACAGCTTGTTAAATAAGTTTATTGTACCAGACATGGATCCCTGCCTGTTGAGCGGGCTTTAAGTCCAAGTAGGAGGCTATTTGCTACTGGCTACTCCCAGGTTATTTGTGCTACTGTTGAACCTTCCAGAACATCTTGCTATTCTCATTCAGATTAAAGAATAGTACTTATCAGCCATTTTAAATATATGCTTACATATTATCATATTATGAAAGTGAGTGTCTCTCAGGACCAGTCTTTTTTTCCATGATTGTCTTTTTGGTATTTGAGTGCCCCAAATAGCTGTAGTTGTTGTTATTGTCAGTTCTAATGAAATTGAGATCCCCTTGGCGGTATTTGGTTGGAATTATCTGTGGGGATGCTTTCAGAGAAGACTGACTGTGTAGTATAGAACCAGAATGAACATCATGAGTATCATCTCAGGGGTTTCTAGTACAGAATGAAGAAAGAAAAGGGAGAAAGCAAGTTGAACACCTGCTTTCAATAAAGAAAAGTGATTCAAACAATAACAATTCAACTTATCTTCATTGGGGTGAGGCAAAGCAGAAATATAGTCTCTTCAATTTATGTTAGACTATATTCTATGTTAATACTGGATTTAGTGTTGTAGTGGAGACAGGTGATATAGATGCACAACAGTAAATATACTTCTATTTGTAGAACTAATTCAGAATAAAATTCTAGTTGGTATTTGTGAGTTGTGAAAACACTCTTTAAGTATTTTAACAATGGAATATTTGTCATTAGGATAAACACTGTGTTTAACAGGCATTGAATATACCAGATAAGGTAACTGTGGAAATACTAGGACAGAGAACTCAGTAGCAAACACAAGTCTACGTGAATAATAAATAGGAAACGAAAGATGATCTTAATGTAAGTGATACTGAGGTTGATAAAATCATGATGGCATTCAAAGAGGATTTTGAATTCTAAATCCAGATAGGTTAGTTATGACGATGGAGCAATTGGGGGGTATTACCCCAAAGCAATAGCTTGGAAACAAATTGAACAAAAACAAAAGTTTGTCATATATGTTCCTCATTTGATTCTTTGACTTCTCAGATGACCAGCAACTAAGGAGAAGATAGCATCACAGTGGCACTATTTATTCACATATGTATGGGCAAGAAAATGTGCTTATAAATGCCTGGTGTAGTTTAGATAGTCAATAAAAATGTAGCTTCTCTTCTACTAAGCATTGTTATACACTTCTTAAGTCACTTTGGCATTATAACATATTTTCATCCTATTTATTCAAACAAAATAATAATTTTAATCCCTTCATTTATTTAAATAACTCTTTATTAGTAAACAATTTAATATACGTGTGTGTGTGTGTGTGTGTATGGATGTATGTATATTAGAACCCTGAAGCTACACTTAAAATTGATTATATGCCACCTGATTTATGTGCTGGGAATTGACCTGGAGTTGTCTGAAGGGCAGGAAGTGTTTTCAGTCACTGAATTATCCTTCCTGCCTTGACTTTTTTTGTTTAAAAACATTTTTCCTATAATCATGATCTTTTTTTTCTGTTCATTCTCAATATTACACAGTTTAAATTCTCTACACCGTGTATTTTGTGACTTTTGTTTCTTAAACAATTTCAGTTCAGTTTCATCTTAACATTAAATGATACGTTTTACCAATTGAACTTAAAATTTTAAAACAATGGGTATTCTTTTAAATCCTACTTTTAAAAGAAAACAAAGGAGAGTTACACAGAGTCAATTCTTACTTAAATATTTAGGAAGCTCTGCTATTTGTAGCTCCTATGTTTTGTCTCACCTTCTAGGATGAACTGAAATATTCTATTCCTACAATCTTGCCTCTCAGCATCTTCTCCTTTGGTAGCTATGTGACCTCTCCCTGAATCACCCTACATTCAGTTTAATTTTCCAGAACAAGGTCTATTCTGCCCTGCCATAAACCAAGTAGCTTCTTTGTTAACCAATGGTAATGAAACATTCACAGCATACAGTGGGAAATCCCACATAATCTTCTTATTCTGTCTAAATACAAAGGAAGATTTTTATCTTTAGTACAGTAAAATTATATAATATATAACAGAATAGGTATCAAGCAAGAATTACAGATAAAATAATTTTTGTGATTCTACAGTTTATCATAACTAAGGAAAACTATAGCTATAACCATCTATATTCAACTCCATAAAAGACCCCAGAAGGATATCATATTACTTAAGTAAACAGAAAGCGCATTGTAAGCGACTTCCAAAGTTCTAGAAATGCCATAGACATCTCGCTGCCTGGACAGTCACCCAAAGATCTTCTGTAACATTGGAGCATCCATCTTCAGCCTATAGTATCTGGCAGACTTTTCCATGAAGCATGAAATATTAAGATCTGTTTTGCCTTGTACTGGCTGAGTTTGTCAGTTACCTTCTTCTTTATCCTGCAAAATGTCTGGCAGTCTCTTTCATGAAGCCTGTCTCTGAAAGCTTGTCTCACCTTCTTTAGACAAGTTCAGAAGACATTTTCCTATGAGTTCTACATGTCCAGTTTATTCAGCATACCATCAAGTAATCCAGGCAAGAGCAGTTACTTGTCCAAATGACTAGGCTTGTCACATTGAAGGCAAATTTCATAATGTGTTTATTTGATGTCCATCAATCTCTCTGAAGTAGTTTGTTAAATACCATATCATATGGTGCAAACCTATGCAAGCCCATGTAGACCCATACAGACCTGATACATCAGTACCTTGTTCAGTTGTCATCAAAGTAGGTTCCTCCAGCAGCAGATGGCAGTAGGTACAAGGACCCACAGTCAGGCATTATGCAAACAGAGAGGCTAAATAAAGTCTCTCTATCTTGTACTTCTCCTTTGAAATCCAGGGAACCTGGTAGAAGAGGCACGGGTAGGGGTTAAGAGGCAAGATTGTATGAATTAGAGAGATAAAGTACACGAGTAGAGCATGGCCCAATGAAACAACTAAGTAGACAGTATTTTTTAACTGAGAATTTCAAGATACACGTATTTGGAAAGGAGATGGGAAATGAAGATTAAAATAATAGAAAGGAAAAGATATGGAGCCAGTATTTAAAGTACAATATGTGAAAATGACTTTTTTTTTTTTTTGGAAATAGAGTTTTGACCTGTGGGTGAACTTTGCTGTTAATTAATAGAATGGAAACAGAACTCAGGACTCTGATTCTCTAGGTAAAGAGTATGTGACAAGCAAGTCAGTTCAAAGAAATTTTATTAAAATTGGGGGAGTAATATTTCTACTAGACCAAAAAGTTTCACATGAAATATTTAGTAAGGAATCCATCTTATTATAGAATGAACAATAATACAGCAATCAATTGTTGTGTAACTATTAATAATGCAACTTATTAATGCTGTATAATGCTGTATTGATCTTGTGAAGTTTGCATTCAATTTTAAGTTGAGACTCTCAAGATGAAAGCTCAAATGTGATTACCTGGTGGAGGGCTTATTATCCAGGAATTCCAAAGAATAATCTAGAGGTATGGAACCTTGTCTGAGAGGTAGGAAAAGAGTGTTATTCTCTTGTCTTCATCACTAATAGAAAGACATGAATGATTGGAGGGCTGGGTCTTATACTGGCATAGCTTCTTTTATTTATAATAGGTTATCATACATATCTTTATCAGCCAAACACACTCACAATTCAATATCACATATACTGTTGCTTCTTCCAGGATACTGACATATAAACCAATATGAAAACATCAGGTAGGAGCAAGGAATGTTATGCAATGTCATCAGCATTTTAGTTTATTGAAGTTCCATTTGTTAATTGTTAGGGGTAGAGCCTGTGCTATAGCAGTGCTATTCAGAAAGTGTGTCAATGAGTCTGAGTATATTCCATACTTTCTCCTCTTGTCATATTCAGGGTATCAGGTTTTAAGCTGGGGTCTGTGATCCATTTTCAGTTGAGTTTGGGCAGATTGAGACAAAAGAATGTCATTTCATTCTTCTAAATATAGCTATAAAATTTAACCAGCACTCCTTGTCAAAGATGCTGCTTTTTTTCCAGTGTGCATTATTGGGATCTTTATCAAAAACAGATGAATGTAGGAGCATGGGCTTAGACCTTGTTCCTCAATTCTGTTTTTTTGACCAACATGCCATGATGTTTTGATTACTATAACTCAGTAGCATAACTTGCAATCTAGAATGGCGATGCCTTCTGATATTTATTTATTGTTTAGGATCATTTTAGCTCTCCTGGATGTTTTGTGAATCAGTGTAGAAATAAAGATTAATTTTCTCAACTGCTATGAGAATTTATTTTTTTAATTCGGTTATTTAGACTTTTAATGTCTATTTTCTTGAGTTCTTTATATATTTTAGAGATCAGACCTTTGTCTGATACAGGGTTGGTGATCTTCTCCCAGTCAGTAGGTTGCCTTTTTGTCTTAATGACAGTGTCCTTTGCTTTACAGAAGCTTCTCAGTTTTAGGAAGTCCCATTTATTCATTGTTGATCTTATTGTCTGTGCTACTGGGTTTGTACAGAGTAAGTGATCTCCTGTGCCCATGTGTTGCAGACTTCTTCTCAATTTCTCTTCTATAAGGATCAGTGTGGTCAGATTTATATTGAAGTTTTTAATCAATTTGGACTTGAGTTTTATGCATGGTGATAGATATGGATCTATTTTCATTCTTCTACAGGATGACATCCAGTTATGGCAGCACCATTTGTTTAAGATGCTTCCTTTTTTCCATTGTATACTTTTAGCTCCTTTGTCCAAAAGGACAACTTTGTCAGGTGTTCATAGGTTTGTGGGTTAATATCTGGGTCTTCAATTCGATTCCCTTGGTCAATGTCTCTGTTTTTATGCCAATATCAAGCTGCGTTCACTACTGTAGCTCTATAATAGGGTTTGAAGTCAGGGATGGTAAGTCTCTGGAAGTACCTTTATTGTTTATGATTGTTTCGGCTATCCTGGGTTTCTCTGTTTTTCTATATAAAGTTGAATATTGTTCTTTCAAGGTCTGTGAAGAATTTTGTTGAGATTTTGATGGGGATTGCATTGAAATTATAGATTACCTTTTGTAGAATTGCCATTTTTACTATGTTGATCCTACCAATCCAAGAGCATGAGAGATTCTTCCATTTTCTGGTATCCTCTTTAATTTCTTTCTTCAATGTCTTAAAGTTCTTATAAAATAAATCTTTCACTTCCTTGGTTAGAGTTACCCCAAGATACTTTATGCTATTTGTGGCTATTGTGAAAGGTGAAGTTTCTCTGATTTTTCTCTCTGCTTCTTTATCCTTTGAGTATAGGAGGGCAACTGATTTTTTTTGAGTTGATCTTGTATCCTGCCTAATCACTGAAGTGATTTATCAGCTGAAGGAGTTCTTTGGTAGAGTTTTGGGGGTCACTTATGTACACTACCTTGTTATCTGCAAATAACAAAACTTTGACTTCTTCTTTTCCAATTTGAGTTTCCTTGATCTCCTTATGCTGTCTTATTGCTGTTGCTAGAACCTTAAGCACTATGTTGAAGGGATATGGAGAGAGGGAACAGCCTTGTCCTGTTCCTGATTTTAGTGGAATGGCTTTGAGTTTCTCTCCATTTAATTTGATGTTAGCTGTTGACTTGCTGTATATTGCTTGTACTATATTTAAGTATGATCCTTGTATCCCTAATCTCTCCAACACCTTTATCATAAAGGGGTGTTGAATTTTGTCAAATGCTTTTTCAGCATCTAATGAAATGATCATATATTTTTTCTTTCAGTTTATTTATATGATGGATTACATTGATAAATTTTCATATGTTGAACTACCCTGCATCTCTGGGATGAAGCTTACTTGATCGTAATGGATAATTTTTTTGATGTGTTCTTGGATTCGTTTTGCCAGTATTTTATTGAGAATTTTTGCATCGATGTTCATGAGTGAGATTGATCTGTAATTCTCTTTATTGGTTGGGTCTTTGTGTGGTTTTGGCATCAGGGTAACTGTAGCTTCATAAAGAGAGTTTGGAAATGACTATTCTGTTTTTATTATGTGAAACACATTAAGGAGTATATATATCAGCTCTTTGTCCTGGGCTTTTTTTTTCTTTTGGTTGGGAGTGTTTTTTATGACAGCTTCTTTTTCCACATGACTTATAGGTCTATTTAAATTGTTCACCTGGTCTTGATTTAATTTTGGTATTAGGTACTTATATAAAAAAAATGTCCATTTCTTTTACATTTTCTAACTTTGTGGCATACAGGCTTTTGTAGTATTACCTAATGATTCTCTGAGTTGCTTCGGTGTCTATTGTTATGTCCCCTTTTTCATTTCTGATCTTGTTGATTTGCATGTTCTCTCTCTACCTTTGATTAATTTGGATAGGGGCTTGTCAATCTTGTTGATTTTCTCAAAGAACCAGCTCTTTGTATCACTGATTCTTTGGATTGTTTTCTGTGTTTCTATTTTGTTGATTTCAGCCCTCAGCTTGATTATTTCCAGACCTCTACTCCTCCTGGGTGAGTCTGTTTCTTTTTTTTTTTTTATCTAGCGCTTTCAACTGAACTGTTTAGTCTTTAATGTGAGCTTTCTCCATTTTTTTTAATGTGGGCACTTAGTGCTATGAACTTTCCTCTTAACACTGCTTTCATATGTCCCATAGGTTTGGGTATGTTGTGTCTTTATTTTCGTTGAATTCAAGGAAGACTTTAATTTCTTTCTTTCTTTCTTGACCCAGGAATGGTTCAGTAGCTGACTGTTCAGTTTCCATGAGTTTGTAGGCTTTCTGTGGGTAGAATTGTTGTTAAATTCTAACTCTATTCCATGGTGATCCAATAAGTGTTAACTAAAATTTTTTTTGTATATGTGGAAGTTTACTTTGTTACTGAGTGTGTGATCAATTTTCTAGAAGTTTCCATGAGATGCTGAGAAGAAGGTATATTCTTTCCTATTGGGGTGGAATGTTCCATAGATGTCAGTTAAGTCCATTTGATTCATTAAATCTGTTAGTTCTCTTATTTCTCTGTTAAGTTACTGTCTTGTTGACCTGTCCATTGGTGGGAGATGGGTGTTGAATTTTCCTACTATTAGGGTGTGAGGTTTGATGTGTGCTTTGAGTTCCAGTAATGTTTATTTTTTTTCAGTATTGTTTCTTTTACATTTTTGGGTGATTTTATATTAGGGGCATAGATATTAAGGATTGAGACTTCATCCTGATGAATTGTTCCTGTTATGAGTATAAAGTGTCCAACTCCATCTCTTCTGATTGATTTTAGTTTGAAGTCAATTTTGTTAGATATTGCTATAGCCACACCCGCTTGTTTCTTACATCCGTTTGATTGAAAAACCTTTTCCCAAATCTTAAATCTAAGGTGCTGTCTGTCTTTGTGGTTGAGGTGTGTTTCTTGTAAGGAGCCAAATGTTGGATTCTGTTTTCGTATCCTTTCTCTTAACCTGTGCTTTTTTTATAGGTGAATTGAGTTCATTGATATTAAGTGATATTAATGACCAGTGGTTGTTAACTCCAGTTATTTTTTTTTGTTGGCAGTGTTTGTGTATTTCCCTTCCTTGAGTTGTACTGGTGAAGGGCTGTTAAATGTTCATATTATTATGGGTGTTGTTGGCTTCCTTGGTTTGTGGTTTTCCTTCTAGTACTCTCTGTAAGGCTGGGTTTGTGGCTACGTATTGTTTAAATTTGTTTTTGTTATGAAATATCTTGTTTTCTCCATCAATGGTGAAAGAAGGCTTTGCTGGGTTTAGTAGTCTGGGCTTGCATCCATGATCTCTTAGTGTCCACAGCACATCTATCTAAGACCTTCTGGCTTTCATGGTTTCCATAGAGAAGTCAGGTGTAATTCTGATAGGTTTAGCTTTATATGTTACTTGACCTTTTTCCTTTGCATCTCTTGATATTCTTTCTTTATTCTGTATGTTTTGTGTTTTGATTATTTTATGGTCAGGGAAGTTTTTTTTTTATTCAGTCTATTCAGTGTTCTGTATGCTTCTTTTACGTTCATAGGAGTATCCTATGAAGAATAAAGTTTCCTTCTATAATTTTGTTGATTATAATTTCTGGACCTTTGAGTTGTAATTCTTCTCCTTCTTCTACTCCTAATATTCTTAGGTTTGGTCTTTTCATGGTGTCCCAGGTTTCCTGGATGTTTTGTGTTAAGAACTTGTTGGATTTGCTTTTTTTTGACCAATGAGTTTATTTCCTCTATAGTATATTCAGCATCTGAGATTCTTTCTTCTATTTTTTGTATTCTGTAGGTTATACTTGTCTCTGTAGTTCCTATTCATTTACCCAGATTTTCCATATCCATCTGTCCCTCAGTTTGTGTTTACTTCATTACCTCCATTTCAGTTTTCAAGTCTTGAATTGTTTCCATTACCTGTTTGATTGCTTTTTCTTGGTTTTCTGGGGTGTCTTTGAGGGATTTATTCATTTCTTCTAACTTTTTGTTAGTCTTCTCATCCATTTCTTTAAGGGAGTTTTTTTTCACATCCTGTTTGAGGGGCTCTATCACTTTCATAATGTTACGTTTAAAGTCGATCTCTTCTCCTTCTTTTGGACTAGGGTGTTCAGGTCTTCCATTTGTATGTTCACTGGATTCTGGTGTTATGTTGCTTTTCAGGTTGTTGGAGAAATTCTTGCACTGGCACCTGCCCATCTCTTCCTTCAAATGCTGTTAGGATAGTCTTGGCAGTTTGGTCTGATCTTTGCTGTGGCTAACTGTGTACTTGGGGTTTTTCTTGGTCTGCCCTCTCTTAGGTACCCTCAGCACTGGAGTTGGCTCTCAGATCCCTTCCACTGAAGTAGGTTGTGGTGATGGATCTAAGGATCCCATAGATGAATATGAGTTCTTGGTGGCTAGATGGGATGGGGTAAATAGCAAAAGCCAATAGCAGTGGAGACACCCTGCTGAATAGCCCGGAATATTTAAAGAAATGGATGAGACCTGCAATCCATTCCCAGGGCATTCGGCCAGGAAGGCAGGTACACACTTACCCCTCTGGATGGATCTCCTGGTACAAGAGCAGGCCTCTTGCTGGCCAAAGACCTCTCAGACAAAAGGGTGAAGTTGGTAGGTGCAGGGTTGTATGGAACAAAGAAACCCCTGCACCAGTAGCATTTACCACTGGGTTCCCAGACCCCCAGCCCTGAAACAGGCTGAGTTGGGGGATCCTAGGACCCCACAGATGGAAAGGGGTGCTTCGGGGCAAGCTGGGATGGGATAAATGGAGAAAAACAATAGCCAGGGAGAAGCCCCACAGAATGGCCAGAAAGTTTAGGGAATTGAAGGGTACCTGTACTCTGTTTCCAGAGCATCCAGTCAACCAGTCGGGCACACACTTACCCCTCCTGATGGATCTCCTTGTACAGGAGCAGGGCCTCTTGCTGTCCAAGGAACTCACAGACGAAAGGGTGGGCTTGTTTTTCTTTTCAAATAACTAGGTTATTTCTTTGTATTTTTAGATTCTATTTTGTTAATTTCAACCCTTATTTTTTGTCTTCTCATTTAACTTTTTGAGTGTTGCTTGCTTGAAGTTTAAGATAGGCTTCAGGATACATCATTAATTCATTAAGTTGAGATCCCTCAAATATTTGCATGTCCTCTTAGGACTGCCATCATCATGCCTTCTATGTGTACTATCTTGTGCCTTAGTTTTCCATCATGTCTAAGAATTTTACACTTTCTTATTGAACTTAATTATGCTCAGTAGAATCATAACCTTGGATTCAATTACTCATTGACTTAGTTTTATTTTTACATGATTATTATGCATATTTATGATACAGCCTGGCTAAAGCACAACCAATATGTTAATTGATCATATTTTCAAATTCCAGTAACCTTTCCCTCATAGATATCCTACATTAATTTACCATTTTAGGTCTATGGAATTCTGTCTTATTTAGGGATATAAACATATAGTTGAGTGTTATATTTTTAGGTTTTTGTATGCAATACTCTAAATGGCAGGTACTATAGAATGAACATCTGACATATATATTTGCGTCTTCAGTATAGAACCTTTAGTGATATAAATCATTGATATCCTTGCAAATATGATATCTTCAAATATGAGTAGAAACTTAAGCTCAATAGAGCACTCAAGAAAAAAGACCAACATTTTTTTCCATAATAACAAATTTTAAACATTATTCTTTGGATATAATGATTCCTTTCCAATATCATTCCCAATTTTGTTTTCTGGGTTTTTTTTCAAATTCATAAATTCTCAACAAGGGCTGAATTACAAAGGAAATCAGTGAAAAATCAAAATTATCTTGAGAGGAATAAAATAATCAACTATCTGTAAGTCAATGTTAAATTTGAGTTACTTCTTAGGTATTTTTTGTAAAACAATTTACTATAGTTAAGTTGAAATTTTCTTAAGTATATACCTTTATATTGACTAGTCCATTTTGAAATTTATTTTAAAAATATTAGATTGTTAGAAATTTAGAACTTTCTAGAATGACAGTTCCTAACTAAGAACCTCTCAGATTTGTATTTAAGCTTTAGCCTATGTATTTCCTTTCTTGGGAAATTTTTAACTGAGGACATGAACATATGAACAATGATGTTCTTATCATACAGTTATTCTAATTTTTATTTTGTAACATTTTGTATACCTATATTTACCTAAGGTTGAAAAACATATTTCTTTTGGTTTAAAGAATAGGAAATCTTTTTGTGGTATGATAAATCCTTGGAGATTATTCATGGACTTCACTATTTATATTGAATTTCCCAGGATAATATTATGGATCATCAGTCCAGGCCTATTCCAAATTCATCAATGGGATTAAGTCCAGGTTTCACAAATCTTCTTAATGAAGGAGAAGAAGGTAAGAATTATATTTAATCAGTAAGTCATTCAAATAAAGGTTCATTAAAATCAGGGAGAGCAATATGTTTTGCTACCCCAGCAGTTGCATCTTGGGTAGCATTGGTTAAGATTTATTCAGTGGTATTGCACTATATAGCTAATGAAATTTCAGTAACATTTAGGTTGTGATTTTCAAGATGAGAGCTGCATAAGAACTGGGACGGAAATGGAAACTTTTGTAATTTAATAAAATTACTTTAAAAAAAAAAGAACTGATCCCAGCTTCCATCCAGAGGGCCTTCGGAGTGGTGAGTTGATTCGGGCCCCCGCGGGCCCAGCGAGGGGGAGCTAGGACTCTCCCCGACCCCATAGACTCCCAGGTCAGCCTGCTCTGCTGGCTCCACCCTGCTAGCTTCCCCGCCAGCCATCCCAGCTTCCATCCAGAGGGCCTTCGGAGTGGTGAGTTGATTCGGGCCCACGACAGGGGCCCGGCGAGGGGGAGCTAGGACTCTCCCCGACCCCATAGACTCCCAGGTCAGCCTGCTCTGCTGGCTCCACCCTGCTAGCTTCCCCGCCAGCCATCCCAGCTTCTATCCAGAGGGCCTTCGGAGTGGTGAGTTGATTCGGGTCCCCGCGGGCCCAGCGAGGGGGAGCTAGGACTCTCCCCGACCCCATAGACTCCCAGGTCAGCCTGCTCTGCTGGCTCCACCCTGCTAGCTTCCCCGCCAGCCATCCCAGCTTCCATCCAGAGGGCCTTCGGAGTGGTGAGTTGATTCGGGCCCATGACAGGGGCCCGGCGAGGGGGAGCTAGGACTCTCCCCGACCCCATAGACTCCCAGGTCAGCCTGCAGTGCTGTTTCCACCCTGCTAGGCTCTCCCACCTGCCATCCCAGCTTCCATCCAGGTACAAATTTCTATATTTCTCCCCTCCCACTGAGCCCATAAAATTTCCCCAGCTCAGCTGCCTTGCACACTGGGCCTGCTCTATAGGGGCATCCCGGAAAGAGGCAGTGCCTGTGGTTCAATACCCTGCTTGGGGAAAGGTAGGCATTCTATCAGTGAACTCCCTGCCCAACAAGGGAACCTGACCCGATACCAGAAGTTCCAATAGAGAGCATTTGATCGAAGAGATGGGCAGACGCCAAGGCAAGACCTCCTCCAACAATCTGAAAAACAACATGAAAATATCAGATCCCAATGACCCTACAACAGAAGGATTTGAACACTCTAACCCAGATGAAGTGGAAAAAAGTGCCATTATGAAAGCAATAGAGTCCCTTAAACAGGATATGAATAACTCCCTTAAGGAACTGGTCGAGAAGTATAACAAAAAGTTTGAAGAAATGAGTATAGAAATGGATGAGAAATATAACAAAAAGTTTGAAGAAATAAGTAAATCCGTGAGTGATACCCTGAGAAACCAAGAAAAAACAATCAAACAAGTAAAGGAAACAGTCCAAGAATTGAAAACTGAAATGGAGGCAATGAAGAAAACACAAAACGAGAACCGGCTGGATATGGAAAACCTAGGTAAACGAGCGGAGACTGCAGAATCAAGCATAACCAATAGAATACAAGAGATAGAAGAACGAATCTCAGATTCTGAAGATACCATAGAGAAAATAAATGCTCTGGTCAGAGAAAATGGCAAATCCAACAAATTCTCTTCACAAAACATTCAGGAAATCTGGGACACAATAAAAAAACCAAATCTAAGAATAATAGGGATTGAAGAAGGAGAAGAACTGCAGATCAAAGGCCCAGAAAATATATTCAACAAAATTATAGAAGAAAACTTTCCCAACCTAAAGAACGATATTCCTATGAAGGTTCAAGAAGCATACAGAACACCGAATAGATTGGATCAGAAAAAAACATCCCCGCGCCATATAATAATCAAAACACAAAACATAAATATTAAAGAAAAAATTTTAAGAGCTGCAAAGGAAAAAGGTCAAGTAACTTATAAAGGTAAACCTATCAGGCTTACACCGGATTTCTCTATGGAAACCATGAAAGCCAGAAGATCCTGGATAGAGGTACTGCAGAAACTAAGAGACCATGGATGCAAACCCAGACTACTATACCCAGCCAAGCTATTGTTCACTATCAACGGAGAAAACAAAATATTCCAGGATAAAAACAAATTTAAACAATACGTAGCTACTAATCCAGCCTTACAGAGAATATTAGAAGGAAAATCACTACCGAAGGAATCCAACATTCCCAACACGATCTACAATAACTCGAACATCTAGCAACCATTCACAAGCACAAATCAAAGAAGAAAAACACATACACTCTACTACTTAAAAAAAAAATGACCGGAGTCAACAACCACTGGTCATTAATATCACTTAATATCAATGGTCTCAATTCACCTATAAAGAGGCACAGACTTAGAGATTGGATACGAAAACAGGATCCAACATTCTGCTGTTTACAAGAAACACACCTCAACCACAAAGACAGACACTTACTCAGAGTAAAGGGTTGGGAAAAGGTTTTCCAAGCAAATGGACCTAAGAAACAAGCGGGCGTGGCCATTCTAATATCTAACAAAATCGACTTCAAACTAAAATCAATCAGAAGAAATGGAGATGGACATTTCATACTCATAACTGGAACAATTCATCAGGAGGAAGTCTCAATCCTGAATATCTATGCTCCTAATATAAAGGCACCCACATATGTAAAAGAAACTCTTCTAGAACTCAAGGCAGTCATCAAACCACACACAGTAATAGTAGGAGACTTCAACACTCCTCTCTCACCAATGGACAGGTCAATCAGACAGAAACCAAACAGAGAATTGAGAGACCTATTGGAGGTATTGAATCAAATGGACTTAACAGACATCTATAGAACACTCCACCCAAATAGGAAAGAATATACCTTTTTCTCTGCAGCTCATGGAACCTTCTCGAAAATTGACCACATACTTGGTAACAAAGCAAACTTCCACAGATACAGAAAAATATTAGTAACTACCTGTGTCTTGTCAGATCACCATGGACTAAAATTAGAATTCAACAACAATGCTCCCCCCAGGAAGCCAACAAACTCATGGAAACTGAACAGTCAACTACTAAATCACCCCTGGGTCAAGGAAGAAATAAAGAAAGAAATTAATCTCTTCCTTGAATTTAATGAAAACAAAGACACAACATACTCAAACCTATGGGACACTATGAAAGCAGTGCTAAGAGGAAAGTTCATAGCACTAAGTGCCCAATTAAAGAAAGCGGAGAAAGCACACATTGGAGACTTAACAGCACACTTGAAAGATCTAGAAAAAAAAGAAGCTGATTCACCCAGGAGGTCTAGAAGACTGGAAATAATCAAACTGAGGGCTGAAATCAACAAAATAGAAACAGAGAAAACAATCCAAAGAATCAATGAATCAAAAAGCTGGTTCTTGGAGAAAATCAACAAGATTGACAAACCCCTATCCAAGTTAATCAAACGGCAGAGAGAGAACATGCAAATTAATAAGATCAGAAATGAAAAGGGGGACATAACCACAGACACAGAGGAAATTCAGAGAATCATTAGATCTTACTATGAAAGTTTATATGCCACAAAGTTGGAAAATGTAAAAGAAATGGACATTTTTTTAGATAAATACCATATACCAAAGTTGAACCAAGAACAGGTGAACAATCTAAATAGACCTGTTAGTCGCGAAGAGTTAGAAGCTGTTATCAAAAATCTCCCTACCAAAAAAGGCCCAGGACCAGATGGTTTCAATGCAGAATTCTACCAGAACTTCCAGGAAGAGCTAATACCTATACTCCTTAACGTATTCCACAATATAGAAACAGAAGAGTCACTGCCTAACTCCTTTTATGAAGCTACAGTTACCCTAATACCAAAACCACACAAAGACACAACCAAGAAAGAGAATTACAGGCCAATCTCACTCATGAACATCGACGCGAAAATTCTCAATAAAATACTGGCAAACCGAATCCAAGAGCACATTAGAAAAATTATCCATTATGATCAAGTCGACTTCATTCCAGAGATGCAGGGCTGGTTCAACATACACAAATCTATCAATGTAATCCATCATATAAATAAACTGAAAGAAAAAAACCATATGATCATCTCACTAGATGCTGAAAAAGCATTTGACAAAATTCAACACCCATTTATGATAAAGGTGTTGGAGAGACTGGGGATACAAGGATCATACCTAAATATAATAAAAGCAATATACACCAAGCCGACAGCTAACATCAAACTGAATGGAGAGAAACTCAAAGCCTTTCCACTAAAATCAGGAACGCGACAAGGCTGTCCACTCTCTCCATACCTCTTCAATATAGTGCTTGAAGTTCTAGCAATAGCAATAAGACAACATAAGGGGATCACGGGGATTCGAATTGGAAAGGATGAAGTTAAACTTTCGTTATTTGCTGACGATATGATAGTGTACATAAGCGACCCCAAAAACTCTACCAAAGAACTCCTACAGCTGATAAACACCTTTAGTAACGTGGCAGGATACAAGATCAACTCCAAAAAATCAGTGGCCCTCCTATACACAAAGGATAAAGAAGCAGAGAGGGAAATCAGAGAAGCATCACCTTTCATGATAGCCACAAATAGCATAAAATATCTTGGGGTTACTCTAACCAAGGAAGTGAAAGACCTATTTGACAAAAACTTTAAGTCTTTGAAGAAAGAAATTGAGGAGGATACCAGAAAATGGAAAGACCTCCCCTGCTCTTGGATTGGGAGAATCAACATAGTAAAAATGGCAATTCTACCAAAAGCAATCTATAGATTCAATGCAATCCCCATCAAAATCCCATCAAACTTCTTCACAGACCTTGAGAGAACAATAATCAAGTTTATATGGCAAAACAAAAAACCCAGGATAGCCAAAACAATCTTATACAATAAAAGAACTTCTGGAGGCATTACCATCCCTGACTTCAAACTCTATTATAGAGCTACAGTATTGAAAACAGCTTGGTATTGGCATAAGAACAGAGAAGTCGACCTATGGAATCGAATAGAAGACCCAGATATTAACCCACAAACTTATGAACACCTAATTTTCGACAAGGGAGCTAAAGGTATACAATGGAAGAAGGAAAGCATCTTTAACAAATGGTGCTGGCATAACTGGATGTCAACCTGTAAAAAAATGAAAGTAGATCCATATCTATCACCATGCACAAAAATCAAGTCCAAATGGATTAAAGACATCAACATTAATCCGTCCACTTTGAACCTGATAGAAGAGAAAGTGGGAAGTAGTCTACAAGATTTAGGCACAGGAGGCCTCTTCCTAAGTAGGACCCCAGCAGCACAGACAATAAGAGAAACAATGAATAAATGGGATCTACTGAAACTGGGAAGCTTCTGTAAAGCAAAGGACACTGTCAGTAGGACAAAAAGGCTGCCTTCTGACTGGGAGAAGATCTTCACCAACCCCTCATCAGACAAAGGTCTGATCTCCAAAATATACAAAGAACTCAAGAAACTAGGCACTAAAACTCTAATTAACCCAATTAAAAAATGGGGTACTCAACTTAACAGAGAATTCACAACAGATGAACTTCGAATGGCCAGAAGACACTTAAGGTCATGCTCAACCTCCTTAGCGATCAGGGAAATGCAAATCAAAACCACTTTGAGATACCATCTTACACCTGTCAGAATAGCTAAAGTCAAAAACACCAACGATAGCCTATGCTGGAGAGGATGTGGGGTGAGGGGAACACTCATCCATTGTTGGTGGGAATGCAAACTTGTGCAGCCACTGTGGAAATCAGTGTGGCGGTTTCTCAGGAAACTGGGAGTCAACCTCCCTCAGGACCCAGCAATACCACTCTTGGGAATATACCCTAAAGATTCCCTAACATACTACAAAAGCATTTGTTCAACTATGTTCATAGCTGCACTATTTGTAATAGCCAGAACATGGAAACAACCTAGGTGCCCCTCAATAGAAGAATGGTTAAAAAAGGTGTGGAACATATATACATTAGAGTTTTACTCGGCGGTTAAAAACAATGACATCTTGAATTTTGCATGCAAATGGATGGAAATAGAAAACGCTTTACTGAGTGAGGTAAGCCAGACCCAAAAAGAGGAACACGGTATGTATTCACTCATAAGTGGATTCTAACCATAATTAAAGGTCTTTGAGCCTATTATTTGTGATCCTAGAGAAGCTAAATAAGAAGATGAACCTGATGAAGATTATTTAGCTATCCGCCAGGAGGTAGGAAATAGACAAGAGTCCCAGGTAACCTCGGGTGCATGGGGGGGTGGGAGGGTCGATGGAGGGGGAGAGGGCTAGAGAGAAGGGAGTAGGGGAGGAACGGGGAAAGCTTGGTGGCCGGGGATGGGGGGGGGGGAGGTAGGATGAATATGGGATCAGGGAACAATATATTTCAACTAAGGGAGCCATTTTAGGGTTTACAGGAGACTTGATTATATATGGGATCCCAGGTCCAAGGAGAAATCCCCCAGATTGCTCTCTGGACAGAGGAGAGGGTGCCTGAATCGGCCGTGGCCCATGACCATACTGATGTATATTTTGCTTATCACCATAGATCCTTCGTCTGGCGAAGGACGGCTATGCAGTCGGAGGCCCACATT
The DNA here is from genome assembly GCF_982192425.1 of Myodes glareolus. Taxonomy (NCBI): domain Eukaryota; kingdom Metazoa; phylum Chordata; class Mammalia; order Rodentia; family Cricetidae; genus Myodes; species Myodes glareolus. Next base: position 46,857,968 of record NC_142035.1, on the reverse strand, counting down.
GGAGCAACGGATTGAGCCCCCCGAGGTCAGGAGGGGGAGCGGAAGGAGGAGGAACATGAAAGACGAAATCAGTACTGCGAGGGATGCTATCACCCACTGATACAAGGGAACGGATCTGATGAGAATTTACCAGGGCCAGTTGGACTGGGACTGAACGAGGACGTGATCTAGCCAGATTCTCGGAATTTGGCCGGATTCTCTGACTGTGGCTGGCCCGGGGTCTTTCTGAAAAGCCATTGACTATGACACTGGGACCTGTTTTCTCTGCATATGCTGGATTTTGGGGATCCAGTCTGTTTGGACGCTCGCCTTCCTGGACCTGGAGGGAGGGGGAGGGAGCTGGAGCTTCCCACAGGGCAGGAAACCCTGACTGCCCTGGGGGACGGAGGGGAAGGAGGGGGGGAGTGGGGGGAGTGGGAGGGTGTTGGGAGGGGGGGCGGAAATGGAAACTTTTATAATTTAATAAAATTTACAAAAAATAAAAATAAAAAAAAGAACTACATGGTAAATTATTTTTGTCTGAGTAATTTTGAGGAGTAAGAATTTGGATATAATATGGGAAGTGAAGATTAAAATGATAGTATGCAGTCATTGAGTTATACTAATCCTTGAATAGATTTTTTTGTACTGTTCATTGATAATTTTGTTCAATATATCATTTGAAAATTCCATGAATTCCAGTTTCCTTCATTGTTACACACATCTATTTTGGAAGCACGTCTATTTTATTAATACCATTACTACTCATTCTTCTCTCATATTTAGATAGCTTTTATTTCCAAAAAGAATAATTTCAATGTATTGTATATGCTTTGAAAGTTACACACAAATCTTTATTATATTCATGACTTGCTAGGTTTTACAATTTTAACTTATTGGTTCACACTATTAAATAATATTTTAGGTATTATGCAAAGTAGTTCTGTTATTAAGGAAGTTCCATACATAAGTCATCCTCTATATTATTTTATTGCCCTACTCACCATCCCGTGATTTTCCCTCTGCTCGTTTTAGTCATGTCTTCTTGACAAATAACTACTCTTTATGATTGCATTGTCACACCTATAATATTTTCTATTATCGTCCATCTCCTTTTCTTCTCATACCTGTCTTTTTCTCTTAAAGCCATCACCTTTCTACACTCATATCTTACAAAAACACAGATACAAGCCACCCCCAATTACAAACACAAATACATATCTTGATACACATTTATGGATTCCCTAGGCAAATACACTCTTGATCTACATATGAACATAAGAGCAAAAAAAGATGATTTAAAAAAATTTTAGTCTAATTCTGGCTTAATTGGATCAGGAGAGTAATCTCTACTTTCATTTATTTTGCTATATTTTCCATATATAAAATAAGAAAGATTTATTTTTATTGAGACTAAATTTTTACAGTGGTTCTATTACGCATTTCTTTACCTGTTCTTATTTCTGGAATTTCAAAATGACTGCAATGGGAATAATATTTGATGTGAGAATATCTCTGTGGTATGTTGAGCTAGACATCATACTATTCTCAATTGTTAGTTTCTGGTTTTCCATTTTACTTGAATTCAGTAATCTCCTCCTGCTCTCTCTTTTCCCCTATGTTTTAGAGCTAATATATTTCCTATTTAACCTTGCTATTTTGCTCATTCATTTTTAACTTCTATCTTTACTATCTTCTATATTTCTAAATTATTTCTTTAAGAGATTAAAAAATACTACAACATAATTGTAAATCAGTTACTAGAACCAGTACAAATTTAGTCAGGGTGTTTGGTTGTTTTTGGTTTTGGTTGATTTTTGTTGCTTTATTTTTCTGGAATAGACAACAGTTTGTACAAAGATGAAAAAACTTTTTTCTTAATTCCACTAATGAGCATATGATGTATATAATGGGAAATCTCACCCTTAAAGTGGAAAAAGACTGAAAAATTAGCAAAATTGACATTTTAAAAAGAGGGATAATCAAAGAAGGTTCCAAATGCTGTGCTTTATCAAAGAAGAAATCTTTGTGATAATAAATTTAGTCACATTATATTTAAGTAATATAATAGTATTTCCAAGCGATGAAGTGTAAGCTGCTGATAACAATTAAATTAAGAAAGGGTTTGGATTTTCATCCTTATTAATTTACAATTATGACATATAAGACAGAATTTGAATCCTGTTTTCCTATTTCTAAATATCTGTGTATTTGCATTAGGTGCATGAATATATGGCTGCATATTTAACATATGTTTATGTCTGAGCATGGAACCTTTTGTGATTTATATCATGTACAAAATTATTGCTGACTATGTATATTTTCTACATCAGTCTATATGCAGTTGAAGATAAATTTAATTAAACTGTAAATGTGAACAAAAAATAATTTTCACTATAATATTTTAAACAGTATTTTTATTTATTTTTTGAAAAACTACCTTTTCTCAGTTTACATGACTAATCTAGTTCCCCACTCTCTCCTCCCCTGCTGCTCCCTCTACCTCTCGCCCCACTGCACCCCTCATCTACTCCTCAGAGAAGGTAAGTCTTCCTGTGGGAGTCAACAAAGTCTAGCACTTTGCTTTGAGGTAGGAACAAGGCCCTTCCCACTATATCTAGACAGAGCAATGTAATCCTCCAAGGAGAATGGTTTCCAAAATCCAGATCAAGCAGTGCAGATAAATACTGGTCTCATTGCCAGTGGTCACAGAGTCTTCACAGCAAGATAACCATCACCCACATTCAGAGGGCCTAGTTAGGTCCTATGCTGGTTCCCTCACTATCAGGCCAGACTTCTTAGTTTCCAATTAGGTCAGGTAAGCTGTTTCCGTGAGTATCCACGTCATGGTCTTGGCCTCTTTGCTCATAGTCTCACTCCTGCTATTCTTCATATGGACTTTGGGCACTCATCCCAGTGCTCTGTTGTGTATCTCTAAAGCTGCTTATATCAGTTGTTGCATGTAGGTTCTATGATGACATTAAAGATACTCATCAATCTGACTACAGAGCAAGGTCAGTTCAGGCACACTTTCTACTATTGCTTAGGGTCTTAGCTGGTGTCATCCTTGTTTCCTGAGAATTTTTTAGTTCCAGGTTTCTTGCTAGCCCAACAATGGCTCCCTCAATCAAGATAACTCTTTAATTGTTCTCAGTCTCTGTACTTCCTTCAGCTCAACCATCACATCCTTTCAAATTCTCCCCTCCCCTGTATAATGGAAAAATTAAAAATACTGAGAGATCCCTGGTTGCAGCAAGCAGCAGAAATGCTGTAGGTCCCTAAGTGGTGGTAGTAGGCCATGTGGTGACAGGCAGTGGGGCCCTGAGAGCACCCAGTCCAGGCAGACATGGCTGCCTGTCCCCGAGCAGTGGCTGGTCCCTGGCAGGGGACACGTATGGGCAGGCAAGAGACAGAGACATGGACAGGCATACCATGCAGAGTGAGGTCAGCACTTGACAGTTGAAGTGATTTGCATGTGGATGTTGTTCTGTGCCCATTTGTCTTCTGTCTTCTTTGGAGGAAATGGAGTGCTGCTGCTAGGAGCCAATCTGTCTTTTTTTATATAAAAAGATTTTTGAATAATTAAATGTTTAAATGCCATATTCCTAGATCTCTGAGCAATTGAGGGCTGTCTATCAGGTAAAACTACAGTATAGAATCTGCCTGGGGAGCTGGGTCTGAGCTTGACTGTACTGGCTCTTACCAGGTAATATTTAGACTGATAAAAAGAAAGAAGAAAAAACTGCTTGCAATAGGAGGTTAACACAGAACTGACAATAGTAGAGAACAGCTCAATATGTTTTAAATGAGGGTTGGATTAAATATAAAGTATTTTTGTAAGAGACTTAAAAGTACATACCAGTTCAAAACAAGAGACTTACTGTTTTATTGTTTTTGTAGTCTGAAATGAGATGCAATGAACAATTATAAGATTAAGCATAGGTGCATTTAAGTTACATGTATGAACAGACACACACAGAGACACACAGAGGAAACAGGAATTGAGGAAAGTGGATGCTCTTGGAAGGCCCTACGAAAGGCATGCCACTGCACAAAACACACATGTAACAGTGTCAACAAGAGGAATTTAGTGAAAAAAATAAGTAAATCAGGGAACAAGGCAAGGCATACTTCAGTAAAGATGGGAGAACTTGGTCACCTGACCTGGCTCTCTGTTAAGATGGCGGTAAGGTAACCCATGCAACAAGTTAACACTGGGGAACCAGGCAGGGAATACCTCAGTAAAGATGGCAGAACTCGGTCACCTGACCTGGCTCTCAATCAAGATGGCGGCTAAGTTACCTGACCCCAGTCAAAATAGCAACAGTAACATGTTATATGGAGAAGTCACTCAGTTAAGATGGCAGTGAAGTCACTTGACATTAGTTAAGAGTGTGGTGAGGTCACATGACCTCAGTCGAAATGGCAGCAATCACTTGCTACATGAAAAAAGCCACTCAGTTAAGATGGTAGTGAAGTCACTTCAGCTAAGATGGTGGTAAGGTCACATGACCTTAGTCAAACTGGCAGCAGTCATTGTTGTATGGAAAAGTCAAAATTTTTGAGCTGCAGGTTAATAATAAGAGAGATCAAAGTTATGATCTGACCTCTTGCTGCCATGCCACACTACAAGCCATAGAGGGGAGCAAAAGGCTGGAACTGAAAAAGCCACGCCATGCCACAAGCCATGAAGGGGAGCAAAAGGCTTGAATTGAAAAAGGCCACAGTGTGGATTCAACCAATCTTGGTGGCGGTAACCATGGCAGGGTCCATTTGCCTGTGAAGTGACAGTAGTTAGAAAGCTCCTGCTGACAGTAGTCAGAAAGCTCCCATAAAAGTGGAGCTGGCAGGACACAGGACACTGGCAGAGTGAGGGTAGGAGCTGAAGAAGTAGGTTATTAAGGCTTGTGGTTTTGGGGACTCTAAAAGGCTTCCATCCCAGGTGGTGACAGACATGGATGGCTTGCTATCCATAGCTGAAATTGTAAAAAACACTACAAGGCCTATCATGGGACATTGCCCCCTATAGGCGAGGTACAAATCAGTGCAAACACTGCAGGACCAGTGGCCGAGTGTTCCCTGATCCCAGGTGGGGTGCTATGGCCTGGTTGGATTTGGTCGGGATGACTCAGAAGCCAGAGAGGCCAGTGGCCACTCCAAGCAACCTTTTACTGTTAGGGGAAAAAGAAGAAAAGAAAAGAAACAGAAAAAAAGAGAGAAAGAAGAATCTGAGGGATCCTGGGCCCCCAGTAGAAATGTACCACACAGAGTATGCAGTACTATCATGGGTGGACTGATCCCAGGTCAATCCAAACACAATTTTAGCTAAGAGAAGCAGAATGGAGGAAACTCACCAATTGAAGCCAGTGGTGTGAGTAGAAATCACACTGTAGAAATCATGCTCAGGCATATAGAACACATTGTTGTGGAAACAAATATCTTGCTCAGAATCCTGACCCCCAGTGAGGGACTAGGACTGGAGAGCCTCTCGAGTCTCTGCACCAGTGTAATGGAAAAATTAAAAATGCTGTGAGATCCCTGATGGCAGCAGGCAGTAGAAATGCTGTAGGTCCGCTACTGGTGGTAGCAGGCCACATGGTGGCAGGCAGTGGGCCCTGAGAGGAGCCAGTCCCAGGCAGAGATGACTGCCGGTCTCCAAGTGGTGGCTAGACCCTGGCATTGAGACACATGGCGGGCCATGCAGCCTGAGGTTGGATATTTATTAGGTGGGTTATGGAGGGGAAGGAAAAGGGGGAGAAGAGGAGAGAGAGAGAGAGAGAGAGAGAGAGAGAGAGAGAGAGAGAGAGAGAGAGAGAGGAGAGAAGAGAGAAGGGAGAGAAAGAGAGGAGAGACTGAAGCTGCCTCTCCAAGAGAAAGCTGGAAAAGAGAGAGAGTCTAAGGCTGCAAGCAGGAAGGAAGACCTGTCTTCCTCAGTGGATGAGGGAGGGAGTGAGTATGGCTTGTCTCTTAAAGAGACAGATTATTACATCCTGCATTCTCCCTTCCTTTTCCCTCTTGGCCTTGTCTTCTCCCCCAAGCCACATAATTCCAATTTTTCAGAAGATCTTATCTATTTTCCCTTCCCAGGGGGATCTTTTATTCTCTTAGAGTTCTCCTGTTATTTAGCTTCTCTAAGGTCATGGATTTAAGGCTCTTTATCCTTTGCTTTACAGCTAGTAGTCACCTATGAGTGGTCCATACCATGTTCATCTTTCTGGGTCTGGGTAATCACACTCAGGATGGCCTTTTCTATTACCATCTAGTTGCATGCAACTTTCAAGAAGTAATGGATTTTGTTTGTTTGTTTGTTTTTACTGCTGAGTAGTATTCCATTATATAAATATAACTACATTTTCTTTATTCATTCTTTGGTTAAGGGGCATCTAGGTTGTTTGCAGGTTCTGGCTTATCCAAATAATGCTGCTATGAACATAGTTGAACAAATGTCCTTCTAATATGGTTGAGCACACTTTGTTTGAACGTAAGTTTTGTGGCATTGCTGGGTTTTGTGGCTGGTTGCTTCCCAATATTCTGAGAAACTGCCAAAATGATCTCCAGAGTGGTTTATAAGTTTCTATTCTCGCCAGCAATGGAGGAATATTCCCCTTATCTGCATCTTCTCCAGTGTAGGTATCATTGGTGTTTTATATCTTAGCCATTCTGACTGTTGTAAGTTGATACCTTAGAGTTAGTTTGACTTGAATTTTTCTGATAGCTAAGGATGTTGAACATTTCCTTAAGTGTCTTCTGTTGAGAATTCTCATTTAGTTCTGTACCCCATTTTTAAAATTGGATTATTTGGTATTTTGGTATCTAATTATTGAGTTCTTTATATATTTTGGAGATCAGTCCTATGTTTGGTGTGGGGTTGGTGCAAGTCTTTTCCCATTCAGTAGACTGACTATTTGTCTTATTCTCTGCATTCTTTGCTTTACAGACGTGTCTCAGTTTCAGAATGTCCCATTTATTTATTGCTGCTCTCAGTGTCTGTACTACTGGCATGTGTTTAGGAAGTGGTTTCCTTTGCCCATGCATTGAAGGCTACTTCCCAATTTCTGTCCTATCAGGTTCAGTGTGGTCGAATGTATATTGAGGTCTTTAATCCATTTGAACTTGAGTTTTGTGCATGGGGATAAGTTTGTATCTATTTTCCTTCTTCTACATGGTGACATCTATTTATGCCAGTACCACTTGTTGAAGATGCTTCCTTTCTTTCCATTATATAATATTAGCTCCTTTGTCAAAAATCAGGTGTTCATAGCTGTGTGGATTAATATCTGGGTCTTTCATTCAATTATGTTGGTCGACCAGTCTGTTTTCATGCAAATACCAAGGTTTGTTTTGTTTTGTTGTTTTTTCTTTACTATTGCAGGTCTGTTGATGTCAGGAATGGTGATGCCTCTGAAACTTGCCTTATTTTACAGGATTGTTTTGACTATCATCTTTCTTGTTGTTGTTGTTTTTCCCTAACAAATTGAGTATTGTTCTTGCAAGGTGTCAGAAAAATTGTGTTGGGATTTTGACAGAGATTGCATTGAATCTGTAGATTGTCATTTTTATTGTGTTGATCCTATGTATCCCAGAGCATGGGAGATATTTCTATTTTCTGTTATAGTCTTCAATTTCTTTCTTCAAAGAGTGCATCACAAAAGAGTACTGATTTATTTTTTTTTGGCTGCTGCTGAGTCAGAAAAACCTTTCTCAAAGGAGCTGCTGCACGCTGCCAGCAAACAGCTAGAAGCTATGTCAACCTCTGTATATTTTTCTTATCAAGAATTCCTTTTCAAGCCTTCTCAGGTTTTATGTGGATTTGGTTAGCCACATCGGGGCCAATCTGTTGGAGGGAGGGAGAGTTGCATGTATATCCCAGCTACCCAGAACCGAAATAATCACACAGAAAATTTATTGATTAAATCACTGCTCGGACATTAGCTATTGCTTCTTATTGACTAACTCTTATATTAATTTCACCCATTTCTATTAATCTGTATATTGTCACGTAGCACTGGTTTACTGGCAAGGATTCAGCATGTCTGACCCTGTTGGCTCCATGACATCTCTCTCAATCTGCCTTCTTCCTCCCAGTATTCAGTTGAGTCTTCTCCATCTACGTAATTCTGCCCTATCAACTGGCCAAGGCAGTTTCTTTATTCATTAACCAAAAATACAACACACAGACAAAAGGACCTCCCACACCAGTGAATGAGTTTTCTATGTTTTCTTGGTATGATTTACCAGTGTTTGATTATTTTTAAAACAGTGTTCATGAGGAAGATTGGTCTGTAATTCCTTGTCTTGGTTGAGTCTTTGTGTGAGTTTGGCAATGTTCTTTCTGTTTCTATCATGTGGAACAATTTGAAGAGTATAGGTATTAGCTCTTCTATAAAGTTCTGGTCGACTTCTGTGCTGAAATCATTATGCCCTGAGGCATTTTGGTTGGGAGTCTTTTGATGACAGCTTCTATTTCCTTGCAGGTTATAGGCTTATTTAATTTGCTCATCTGGTCTTGATTTAATTTTGTTATGTGTTACCTATCCAGAAAATTGCTCATTTCTTTTATATTTTCCAATTTGTGGAGGACAGGATTTTGTACTATGACCTAATGATTCTCTGGATTTCCTCAGTGCCTGTTGCTATGTCCCTTTTTGTTTATGATTTTGTTTATTTGAATGTTCTCTCTCTGCCTTTTGATTAGTATAGATATGGATGTGTTCTTCTTGTTAATTTTCTCAAAAAGACAGCTCATTGTTTCACTGATTCTTTATATTGCTTTCTTTGTTGCTATTTTATTGATTTCAGCCCTTAATTTGATTATTTCCTGTCATCTACTTCTCTGGGGTGAGTCTGTATCTTTTGGTTCTATAGCTTTCATGTGTGCTATTAAGTTGGTAGGATGAGAATTCTCCACTCTTTTTATGTAGGCACTTAGTACTCTGAACTTTCCTCTTAGCATTGCTTTCATAGTGTCCCCTAGGTTTGGGTACATTGTTCCTTCATTTTTGTTGAATTCTAGGAAGTCTTTATTTCTTCCATGACCCAGGGGTGATTTAATTGAGCATTATTCAACTTGCATAAGTTTGTAGGCTTTCTGCAATTAATGTTGTTGTTGAATTCTAACTTTAAACCATTGTGATTATATGAGATACAGGGAGGTATGTCATTTTTTTTTAATCTCTTGAGGTTTGCTTTGTTACCAAGAATGTGGTCAGTTTTACAGAAGGTTTCATGAGGTGCTGAGAAGAAGATATATTCTTTTTGGTGGGGGAGGCTAAATGTTTTATAGATGTCTGTTAAGTCCATTTGAGTCAAACATCTGTTAATTCTCATTTCTCTGTTAATTTTCTGTCTGATTGAACTGTTCATTGGAAAAAGTGGGTTGTTAAAATCTCCTACTATTAATGTGTAGGGCTTGATCTAAGATTTAAACTTTTGCAGTTTCTTTTACATATGTGGGTGCTCTCGTACTTGGGGCATAGATATTCAGGATTGAGACATCATCTTGGTAGATTTTTTTTCTGTGATAAGTATAAAACATCCTTCTCCAATTCTTCTCATAGATTTTAGTTTTAAGTCTATTTTGTTAGATATTAGGATAGCTAATATCTTGTTTCTTGGGTCCATTTGATTGGAAAATCTTTTCACATCCCTTTATTCTGAGGCAATGCCTGCCTTTGTGGGTGAGGTGTATTTTTTGTATACAGCAGAAGGATGGATCCTGCTTTCATGTTGATAATGTTAGTCTGTGTATTTTTATAGGTGAATTGAATCTGTTGATATCATGAGATATCAATGACCAGTGATTGTTAATTCCTGTTAATTTTGATGGAAGTGTTTGTGTGTTTCCCGTTGTTGGAGTTTCCTTATTTCATCTATAATGATCTCTCTCATCTTCATAAAGTTATATTTAAGGTCATTTTTTTTAATGCTCTTTCTTAGTTAGGATCATCAGGTCTTTCTGTTGTATGTCTACTGGCTTCTGGTGTTACCATATTTCTTTTTTGGTTGTTGAATGAATTTTTCCCTTGTCACCTAACATCTCTTTCTCCAATTTGTGTCAGAAGTTTCTTTGCCTCTTGGTCAAATCCTTACAGTTGCTCTCTGTGTCTCAGAGAGTTTCTTTTAGTCTGCTCTCTGCAGTTGCTGTCTGTGTCTCAGGGAGCCACTGAGATCTTTCTTGTCCCCCTCTCTTTTTCTGCTCTGTGCTTCAGAGTTCCTCTGAGGTCGTGAGGCTTACAGAGTAGTTGAAGGGAATAAGGGCGTTAGAGCAGCCTACCTACAGAAAGCTTACACGCTGGCTGGCTAGTGAAGTTGCAGCAGTTTGGAGAGTGGCCTCTCCTCAATATGAAGTTACACAAGATTTTCTCATTACTTTATAGGAAAAAGTAAACTACTATTTTAAAAACAAGTATTTCAATATTTCTTAGTTAAATGTAAGTATATTATTTCAAAATATATTCAAAAATAATATATGCTATCTACATCAAGTACATGATTAAACTGGTATGTTAAGGGAAATGTAAACATCACATTGATGACAATGCTTGGTCCAAAGATTATTCAGCATCAAAAGAATTACAATTTTTCAGGGAGAACTAAGGCATGAAGCAGCCTATCAGTATAATAGTGTACAGTTACCTGCAAAGTGCAAACTCAAAGTGTCTGTTTTAGTAAAGAGCCAATATATTCCAATGAGTTTCCAAACATTATTGAGTTTCTCCTCAATAATGAAGACCTAGAGAGTGGGGTGTCCTGCCTGCTGGCTGATCATCCACTGAGGTCATAGAGGATAGAAGGCTTTGGGGGCGGGTGCGGTCCTTGCAGCTTACAGGGTACAATCCAGGGTGGATTGCTGGTTCAGCTTACCTGCAGCAAGCTTGCTCCTGGCTGGCTGGTGGTGGAGAAGCCTGGGATTTTGCCCCTCTACTGAGGACCTAGAGATTTTATTTATAATTTATTGGAATTAAATAAATACTAAATTCTTTCAACAGAAGTAGACTTGGAAATGGAATCAAAGAAAAAGAAGAAACTTATTGTCGACAACGATAGGAATCAATCATCGGTATGTAAAAGTTTAGTTCCTAAATTTAATAAATATTATTTTCTAGAGTAAACAAGCATGTATATGCTACATGCAGTCTCTTTATCCGTAGATATCTGGGGTGACGATTTCATAACTTACAGTTCAATTTTAAATACATTTAGTTAGAAATTTTGAACCCTCTTAGAATGCACAGAAACCCGTATTAGTTTCACTTTATTTCCCTGATTTTTTCACTTACTTCCTTATTTTATTCATCAATTGTAAAAATATAAGGTAAACTATGAAAACATGTTATTAAAAATGTCTGAACTATGAAGAGTGATACAGAAATATTTCTGTTATTTTGTAAAGAAACGACAACTTAAACTTTTGTTTTACTTTCGAAGGCCAGGAAATATAATGGGAATAGTGGCCACTGATACTGTAAAGTCATTGGAATATATTGGATCTTTACTAATACAGTTACTTTGAGTTTGCACTTTGCAGGTAACTGTACACTATTATACTGATAGGCTGCTCCATGCCTTAGTTCTCCCTGAAAAATTGTAATTCTTTTGATGCTGAATAATCTTTGGACCAAGCATTGTCATCAATGTGATGTTTGTCATCAATGTGATGTTTACATTTCCCTTAACATACCAGTTTAATCATGTACTTGATGTAGATAGCATATATTATTTTTGAATATATTTTGAAATAATATACTTACATTTAACTAAGAAATATTGAAATACTTGTTTTTAAAATAGTAGTTTACTTTTTCCTATAAAGTAATGAGAAAATCTTGTGTAACTCATTTTGGTATTTTTTTTTTCTAGGATAGTGTGAAGCATCTTCCACCGAGGCGAATATATCAGTTTTTGAAGGGACTAGTTCCAAAACGTGGAAATACTATAAGGAAACACGGGAAAAGTAAGAGTTGCATGTTGTCAGTATTTCAAAAATGAATTTTTATGGTTTGTTTGCTTTTATTCCTTTTTTTGTTTTGTTTTAAAATCAGGGTGAACTATATATTTATGAGCCAAGAGATGGCTATCAAATGCATGGTAAAAAAATAGTGTGTGTAATATAACAAGTTAAGTACGTTATACAGTTTCAACGACATTCCAAATGTATAAGATTGAAATAAGATCTGAAATGTAACTCTGTAACAAAGTAGTATTTATCTGCAAGATTTAATGAATGAAGTAGTTAGAAAAAAGAAAGAAAAATGGAGAATAAGAAAACAGAGGGTACTGGGAGACCATGAAAGGTAGTTTGACAAATATAAACAATGGAAAGCTGAAAATAAACAGTGCTTCTTTTTCTTGAAAAAATGATGGTAGCAATAAATGTACAAAGTATATACATCATGTTTTAAAGCGCAGATTTAAAAAAAATTGTTCTGAATTTTCCTCTCTTCTTTATATTGTTCTTTTGGAGCCTTGCTAAGCACTGAGATTATGGTCTTGCATGGCTGTGCTGTACCATAGGCATATGGTAGCATATTGAGTCGGCCATGCACATAGAAATGTTATTTAAAAGTCTGCTATTTCAAAAGATAGCATCATATACATCAAAATAACAGAGTTGGAAATAATTTCATGGTGTAGTTATGGAGAGACTCAGAAATATTGAGACACCAGGGAGTTTTTATACTTCAGCTTGCAATGTATGGTAAGGGTGAGCACGAGGTTATATTCCAAGAAGTATAGTAAGTACAGCTGAATAAGGAGAGGAGCTGAGGCTGTTACAAATTCTTACTGGCAATGTAGACCCACTGTGGCCCTGGTACTTGAGCTTGTAAACCAAGCACATGCTGGTGAAGGTCTTGTACTTGGAATGCTCCTTATGGATAGCCACATTGTGTATCCCGTTCTCCAGAAACACCTTCAGCACCCTGCAGGTCTCACATCGTGAATTCAGTCATTGTTAAACAAATTTGAAATGTCAGCAAACAGCCTGTGTGAACCATGATAACTATGTTCATGCCAATCTCATCCTTGGGACTCATAAGCTCTGTAAACTGGTGGATGAGTGGGTTCCTGCAGGTGTCACCGCAGGAAGGGAAGCCATCCACAAAGAGGCAAGAATAAAAACCTGCTCAGTCTGACTTAAGTACCATTACCACCTCTCTCTTGTGGTCTTTAAAATTGGTGGGAGTCTCACCAACGTGGCTACCTAAACATAATCAGCACATGAATGACAACTGAAGATATACTAAATTACGTGCGGAAAAAGACTTATCATAAGTGATTTTGAGTATAAAAATGTTACTCCAAGCTAATGTATAATAATTTTAAAAATTATTATAGAAGATCTTCTTTGAATACTAGCAGAACTGCTTAATCTGTAGAAAGTTAATAGGCAATATTTAATTAGAAATGCAATTTGTGTTTGCTTTAAATAACTCTGCAAGAATACTAGAGGATAATGTTACACCTAGTTTATAGTTTATATTCCTTCTCATTCAAGTTAATCAAAAAGAATACATGAGAATATGTGGGAACATGTAGTCATAAATATCATACACAAGTGTGAATGTTTTATAAACTTAACTTTTACAATTGTACGCAGAGGTTTATTTATCCACAAAACTTTGTGTATAACTAATTGTTTTTCTTTTAGCATATTGGCATCACTTTTCAATTCCTAAATTACAAATGAACAAAAGTGATTGATTCAATTTTATAATTTCATGGGATAATTTTCTGTGAAGGGTTCCATTAAAGAAATACACATTTACCTTTTGTTTGTTTGTTTATTCATTGACAGTCAAGCCACGTCTCAGGATTATGATTTGATCCTATACAAAGCATGTTTCTCTCTATTAAGCAATAGTTCAAGATAGTATATGTTTCTATTCTATTTCAGTTACATTTATCAATATTGCCTATTCATTAAAACCATTTTCTCTAAAGCAAACAAGAAACATTATCCTCCCAAATCAAAATTTAAAGTAACCATTTACAAATGAATTACAATGAATGACCTACATAATTTCTTTGTATAAATATAGGATAGTCGTCTTTACATGTAAATTACTATATTTTTTTTTCTTGATTTGTTTTAGGATCTAACAAGATATATTGTCTAAAAGAGGTAGGTAATTTCATTTCCCCCATAAAACTTTTATCATATTTTGTGAAATATGAATCAATTACTGAGTGTTTTGTTTCAAATTCCTTCCAGGATGCCACTGAAATTACGGACAATGAAGGAAATACAAAATTTGAAAGTAAAGAAATCCAAATATACAAGTCAGGTAACTTCACAAATTATTCTAGAAAAAAGCATTTCAAAATGCCTGAAATGGATGTGATGTTATTGGTTTTACTTCATTTCAACCCAGTGTGACAGAAGGCTTCATCCTAATTAATGAAAATATCACAGTTTTACCAAAATTTAAAGAAACATTTAGAATATTGTGCAAATGTTGAATAAATGAATGGTTCTTTAGGTATTTCTGCATCTATGTTTCTGCACCCTAACATTCCCATAAAAAATTTCACATTTGTTCAGAGGTATAGTGGGGTTAATTATAAAAAACGTAGTATTTCCCATACTTTCAAAATGATAATAGAAAAGATGGTCACCATCTCACACATTTTTACTTCTGTGCACTTATTATACTGAGGACAGACCTCTACAGGTGTTTGAAGACAACCTGAAGTGCATAGCAAGATCCCTTCATGTTCTTTATTTTTTATTGAAATAGATTTATCAATAATTTATTCTGATTAGGATTATCCTTACCCCAACTATTCCCAGACTTCCCCATAAAGCTAAATTATCATCCTTTCTTATTCTCTCTCTCTCTCTCTCTCTCTCTCTCTCTCTCTCTCTCTCTCTCTCCCTTTTTCTGAGACAGGGTTTCTCTGTAGCTCTGGAGCCTGTCCTGGAAACTAGCTTGTAGGCCAAACTGAGCTCGAACTGAGAGAGACCCACCTGCCTTTTCCACCTGAGAGCTGGGATTAAAGGTGTGCACCAAGTTTAGGGTGAGGGTTAGAAAAACCAGTATTTTTTTATTACTATTCAGTTTTCTATATTTAAAAAGCATCTAGAAAATATAGAAAACTAAATAGTATTAAAATAATATAAAAGCAAAACAAACAACATGAACAGGACAAAACAAGGAAGAATCAAAGCACAAGGAATACATAAAGACACAGAGACAACAACAGCAAAATGTGCCGGCCATCCTGATCTGAGTGGACAGTACTACCACTTGAATCTAGGATATTGACCAAGCAGATTTTCTACCTGAGGGTGTGACCTATATTCAGCTGAGGTCAGTGTTGATATTGGTGACCCAGGTTGCCACTAAGGCCTCTACAGAGGGACAGGATCTTGACTGGAGCCTGCGGCTATGTTGGAGTGTGAGAGTCATGCCACAGCAGGAGCCATAGAAATATGGGTGTCATGTGCTCTCCTATGGGATGTGGGTTTCATTTGTGCCCAGAATGCTGGGTCCGTGGCCCTAGAGCAGCCAGGATGGGGACTGACATCCATGGTTTCTGTGGCTCGGAGTGCCTTTAAGATACCCAGCGTCAGATCAGCTACCTGAGCCCTGGTATGTGTCTTAAGGATCAGAATGCAATTGTGACTAAACCTTCTAAGTCTTTTGCCTAAAAACTAAAAAATATTTGCTATCTGTCAAAGGATTACATTGAAGTTTAAGTACCTCTTAAAGTTTCCAGCTAAAGATAAATAAGCTGAATTAAAAATTCTCAAATGGGAATTTGAAAAAAATAGTATTTATTGTAGATTTTTTGGCCATTATACATACAATCTGTGTTTTTCTTTAATGTTTGTGGTATAACTAAGTACATTTATTTGTGATGAACAGTGGTATTGGAAGATCATCAAGAGAAGTGTGATGACAACAAAACTAAGCAGCCGTTGGTATGTAAATACTATTATTACAAATTTTTTTAAAAAAACAATTTAGCTGGCGGGAGAGATGGCTTAGAGGTTAAGAGCACTGACTGCTCTTTCAGAGGTCCTGAGTTCAATTCACAGCAACAACATGGTGGCTCACAACCATCTGTAATGAAATCTGGTCTCTCATTGGATCCAAGCATACATGTAGTCAGAATTTTGTATATATAATAAAAAGATTTGCAAAAAAATGTACATAGAGCTAATAGCATTATATTTTTAAACTTCTTTATTGAATAAATAGGTAATAATCCCATACTCTACTACAAATACCCTTAAATGACAAATGTTTTCTTCTAGAAGATCTATAATTAATGTTAGGTTTGAAGCAACAAACCTTAAGTTAGGTAACATGTAATTGTTATCAAATAGATTTAATTCACCTTTTTTTACTGTGTATCATGTTTATAAATTAATAAGTCCAAAACTGAGTTGTGAGGCATATTGAATTAAGGCCAGTGAAAAATATAGAGGCATTCTTTTTTATAATTAATTAATTAATTTTGCAATTTGGCTACAGTTTTCTCTCCTTTCTCTCCTCCCATTCCCTTCCCTACCTCTCCTTTTGCCTGTATCTCCTAATCCACTCCTACCCTGTTTCTGTTCAGGAAAAGGCAGGTCTCCCATTGATATCCACAAACATGGCATATCAAGTTGCAGTAAGACTAAGCACCACCCTCCCCCTCACCACGTGTTTAGGCTGGGCAGAGGAATAGAGTCCCAAAAGCCAGTAAAAGAGTCAGAGAGAGCCCTTAATCCCACTATTAGAGATTGCACATGAGGGTCAAGTACACAACCTAACATATGCAGTGTGCCTAGGTCGATCCCATCTTTGAACCCCTGGGATCCCAGGTTAGTTGCTTCTGTGGCTGTTCTTGTGGTGTCCTTGACCCCTCTGGCTCCGACTGTCCTTTCTCCTCCTCTTCTCTGGGATTCCATGAGCTCCAGTTGGTCTTTGCCTATGGATTTCAGAGACACTCCTAAAAGTAAAGTTTTGTTAGGTTCACGGCTTTCCTCAAAGACATCCACTTTGTCAACCCCACTGTTTCAATAAAGTGGATACGTTGCTGAATTTCATAAGTGAATCTGAAGACGTGTGATAACATTTCTTATAGATGCCAAATTTTATGGTGGATGAATGTGAAATTTGGAAATCGTCTTACATTTTCCAATTATTCCAAGTTACCTTACTCAGAGCTCTGAAGTTCCACTGTGTTCCTTTCTTTGGGCAAACCTGGTTTCATTTTTGTGAGCACCTTCACATTTAAGTTGCCCAAGAAAAAGGAAGGATCACAAAAGGCTGTGTGAGAATTATCTTAGTGCGGATAAGGAGCCCCCCTCCCCTCGCCATGTTGTAAAAGAACCAAAAGTCATAATTCTAAAAGTGACTTTCAATACTATATGTCACTAGCAGAGTGTTTCTTTTATAACAGCTATATAGAAATTAGAAATATGAGTTAGAAAAGCATATATAAAAGAAAAAGCTCAAAATGAAGAGTGTCCCGTTTAAAAATTTAAAAAATAAAAGAAAAAATATCTTTTCATGTAGAAATAAATGAAACAGAATTCTCCAAACTTTCCATGACCTCTTAAGACAACCTGAGCACATAAAAATTTTATGAAGTAAATTCTTAATATGCAAGAGTCAACTCATAAAGACCATTGGGGAAAACAGCTTTGTATTATTAAAAATAGTTAACTTTGATATTCAACTCTCAATTGAAGGTTACAGCCAACAGGAAGGTGCATACAAGAGGTGAAAGAGAAGATGCAGTCCACGCCTCTGAAGGTACAGTAGCATTTGCGACTCCTATGTTTCTGGTGCTACTATTGTGGCTTCGACTGTTTCTGCCGCAGTTGTTGCTGCCGCTACTTCCACTGCACAGACACTGGTGCCTCTGCTGCGGTAGCTGCCATTGTGGCTGCTCTTGCTCCTGCTGTTGCAGCTGCTGCCTCTGCCGCTGCAAATGTTAATGCTCTTGCTGCTGTTGCTCCTGGTGCTGCACCTGACAGTTCTTCTGTTCCTGTGGCTACTGCGACTGTAGCTGCTGTTCCTGCTGCTGCTGCGTCGGCCCCGGCTGCTCCAGACACCGGAGCTGCTGCTGTTGCTGCTGCTGTTGCTGCTGCCTCTGCTGCTGCCGCTGCCACTGCCACTGCCACTGTTACTTCTGTGACTTCTACTTCTATTAGTATTGATTCTGCTTCTGTTGCAGCAGTGGTTGCTGCTGCTGTTACTGCAGCAGCTGGTTCTGATGCTCCCACTGTTGCTCCTGTTGCTTCTGCTGTTGCTGCTGTTGCTGTTGCTACTGGTCCTGCTGCAGCAGCTGCCTTCGTTGTTTCTGTTGCTGCTACTGTAGCTCCTTGTGTTGTTCCTCCTTTTATCACACAAGCTGCAGCCCCTTCTACTGTTGCTGCAGCTACTGCTGCTGCGGTTGCTACTCATGCTGCTGTGTCTCTTGTTGCTGCTGCGGCTGCCGCCGCAGCTACTGCTAACTGCTGCTTTTGTTTTTCCAGGCACTCCTGCTGTAACTACTGCAGCTAGATCTCTTGCAGTAGCAGATCTTCCCGATGCTCCTTCTCCTGTACCCAGTACTCCTGTTACAAACAGATTTATTCTGTTTGTAAAGTGTGTAGAAGATAGAAAACCTCATCCTGCTGTTGAGGAGACAGAGAAACATGATGGGTAAGGCTAGGAAGAACTGAACCGAGGTATTGTTCCTGCCCTGTACATTAATTCTACTTGATAATGTTCATGTCCAACTTGAGGTTTGTCTAGGGATAATCTTGGACAGCCAACAAGCAAACCAGGACAAATAACATTAGGTAATATTGTATACCATTAACATTGATGAATTTTGTTTAAAATATTATAACCTGGGTGTCAAATGTGAGGCAAAAGAAATTTGGAAACCAGTATATATATCAGTTTTAAGCCATAATATGGTAACAATGATTCATTTAAAAATATCACAACTTTGATCTAACAATTTCACTTTGAGGATGGGCTCTTTTGGAATAGAAAAAAATGTTTTTAAGCATAACCATAAACACTCTGATAATATATCATAGGTAAATTAGACAAGATGCACATAAATGTGATACATATTAAACATAATTGAAGAATGTTTAATATACAGGCTTTGAATGTGTGTGTAGAGGCATGCACAAGAAACAAGGAAATTTTTTCTGAATACTTGTCCTAAGGGTGAGATGTCTCCAGATTAAGGGCCCATGTATGTTCCCGCCCATCTGGGGTTCAGGTGTGAGTATGTATCCTACAGTAACTTCAGAAACCTGAGAGTAAATTAGGACTGTCAGCTGTGTAGGAGGATTGGGGAGTAGTAATGAAGAGAATAATGGAATATAAGATATCAGATCAGGACAATGAGAAAGAGGGGACCTCTAATTAAGGAAGGGAAAGAGAAATACAGCAGAAGAAAAGCGGCAGTAAAATAACAGTAAGGATTCTAAAAAAATAATAAGGAATTAACTATATATCTGAAAAACTATATTACACATAAGTTTGTGTATAAATATATAAAGAGTTAAAATGAACTTTTTTCTTCTGAGATGATAATTACCTTCCATGAGCCAAAGAATTCCTAACAAAACCCCCAAGATCACGCATGAGAAGCCCCTTTTAAGGTGTTGATCAGAATTGTCCAAGGAATCTTAGTCTTTTAAATATTAACATGACTAGTGCTATTGCATTTGGCTGCTGCCCAGAGGTAAGTTTCTAGTGCTGAAGGTACCATGCACTACAAGGTGCAGGACACAGAGGCTTCTGAGCTGGAACTCATTGATAAGTAGTTCCCATGATACCCTGCAATCTTTCAAAAATTATATATTAAAAATAAATGCCTATATATGCATGAACAATAACAAAAAAGATGCAATGAATTTGTAACAATACAAAAAGAGCCATAGGGGAGGATTTGAAAGGATATTGAAGGGTTAAATGATGTACAGATGTAAACTCAAAAATAAGATCATTAAAAATAAAATAAAAATAAACTTGGTGTGGTAATTCATATTCCATAGTATACATACTACTATGATTTCTTTGTTTTGACTGTCAGAAAATTTATCAAAATTATTTTTTTTAAATTTTATTAACACTGAAATTATTTTCCATTTTCTATTCTATTTATTACTAAATTGTACTTATAGAAGATATTATGTGATAGTGTATATGTATATATATAAATGTTACAAATTGGCATAAACAGTTATAAGGCATATTCTATGAATACCTAATCATTTTAGATATTAGTTTTTTATGTGTTAATTTTATCTAAAAATATGTTTTCTATTGTAGGGACAAAAAGAGCAAATCTAAGAAAAAATTTAAGGTGCTGTTTAAACAGGTATTAATTTGTTCAATATATTTATGAAACACAGGAATGTATTACAAAATTATAACAATATTTAATTGAAAAATTAGGTAATGCTGATTGTAATAGCGCTTACCTGGAGTCTCAGCAGTCATGAGACTAAAGCTGGAGGATTGCCATTAGATCCTGACTAACCTGAACTCATTTATAGGTTCCAGGCAAGGCTAAAAGACAGAAAAAGAAGAGTCTGAAAAAGAAGGGTAAAATCTGTAGAACTTTTTTGTTGTTTAAATATAGTATATTTGAATGTTTAAGAAGGTAGCTATTGTAAAATGCCTTGCAAATTGGTAATTTCAAGAGGTACGTTTTTCTCTGATTATAAAAAAATGAATTATCCCCTTTGTAGACAGTATTGTTTATCTTATAGGTCCCAAAGTCGGCAAAAGACTTACATGATCTTATTGACTCGACTCAAATAAATGGATCCTGTTCAGCAGAATGTGAGTTTCCAATAACATTGCATGAATATAAAGTTGTTTATGTATTGCAATACATGTACACACACTGCTTGGAACTGCCTGTGGAGCCCTGCTGAGTCGTCATGCTCTTCATACAAGAATTATCCTTGAGCTAACATAAAATGAAAGCACTGTATACTCTTTGTCAGATGCTATGGGCATGACCAATGCCTCCTCTTTACTGACTCTGATTATTCCCTGTGTCTTCACACTTTTGAGATCTTGTTATCTCCACATAGACCAGCAGTAAATCTAGAACCATCTTTCTTGCTACCAAATCTTCTGAAATCTCTGTCACATGTCTATGTACTACTATATATTTATTTAAAAGAATGAAATTTGATTTTTCTTGTCTCTCATTTAAAAATCAACTGTCACTTCTAAGTGCTAGATTAGGAAACATTTCACTCTTCTATCTTCATCCCAGGCTGGTGACTACTGACTCCAACTTCCCTAACCCCAATATCTTTAGTTTGGTTACTTCCTGCCTGCCTACTGGCAAATCAAGAGTTTTTAAAAGCCAATTTGAGTGATAAATCTTTATAATGTACAAGAGGATCATTTCACAGCACTTGCCCCTTTCTGTCTAATTAAACTTTTTACCTTTAACAAAGTAAAATTTTATATAACAAAAACAGTTATCAAGTAAGAATTACAGTTAGAGTATCCAGTATATTTGTATTTTGCAAATTAGAGAAAATATTCTATTATCTGTATTGTCTTAGTGAGTCTAAAGTTTTGAATTTAAGTTACTTTATATTATAAATAGGGAAAACTATTATAACTATTTAGTCTTCAACTCCATCAAAGACCCCAGAAGGGTGAAAATTTACCTAACAACAGGGACATCTCATGACCTGAACAAGCACCCAAAGTTCTTCAGTAATGTTCAGTCATGTATCTTTGGCCTACAGGCCTAGTATATCTGACAGACTTTCCTGTGAAGTAGTAAATTCTATTTTTTTCTTTTCTTTTTTTTTTTTTTTAGTAAATTTTATTAAATTATAAAAGTTTCCATTTCCGCCCCCCCTCCCAACACCCTCCCACTCCCCCCACTCCCCCCCTCCTTCCCCTCCGTCCCCCAGGGCAGTCAGGGTTTCCTGCCCTGTGGGAAGCTCCAGCTCCCTCCCCCTCCCTCCAGGTCCAGGAAGGCGAGCGTCCAAACAGACTGGATCCCCAAAATCCAGCATATGCAGAGGAAACAGGTCCCAGTGTCATAGTCAATGGCTTTTCAGAAAGACCCCGGGCCAGCCACAGTCAGAGAATCCGGCCAAATTCCGAGAATCTGGCTAGATCACGTCCTCGTTCAGTCCCAGTCCAACTGGCCCTGGTAAATTCTCATCAGATCCGTTCCCTTGTATCAGTGGGTGATAGCATCTCTCGCAGTACTGATTTCGTCTTTCATGTTCCTCCTCCTTCCGCTCCCCCTCCTGACCTCGGGGGGCTCAATCCGTTGCTCCAATGTGGGCCTCCGACTGCATAGCCGTCCTTCGCCAGACGAAGGATCTATGGTGATAAGCAAAATATACATCAGTATGGTCATGGGCCACGGCCGATTCAGGCACCCTCTCCTCTGTCCAGAGAGCAATCTGGGGGATTTCTCCTTGGACCTGGGATCCCATATATAATCAAGTCTCCTGTAAACCCTAAAATGGCTCCCTTAGTTGAAATATATTGTTCCCTGATCCCATATTCATCCTACCTCCCCCCCCCCATCCCCGGCCACCAAGCTTTCCCCGTTCCTCCCCTACTCCCTTCTCTCTAGCCCTCTCCCCCTCCATCGACCCTCCCACCCCCCCATGCACCCGAGGTTACCTGGGACTCTTGTCTATTTCCTACCTCCTGGCGGATAGCTAAATAATCTTCATCAGGTTCATCTTCTTATTTAGCTTCTCTAGGATCACGAATAATAGGCTCAAAGACCTTTAATTATGGTTAGAATCCACTTATGAGTGAATACATACCGTATTCCTCTTTTTGGGTCTGGCTTACCTCACTCAGTAAAGCGTTTTCTATTTCCATCCATTTGCATGCAAAATTCAAGATGTCATTGTTTTTTACCGCCGAGTAAAACTCTAATGTATATATGTTCCACACCTTTTTTAACCATTCTTCTATTGAGGGGCACCTAGGTTGTTTCCATGATCTGGCTATTACAAATAGTGCAGCTATGAACATAGTTGAACAAATGCTTTTGTAGTATGTTAGGGAATCTTTAGGGTATATTCCCAAGAGTGGTATTGCTGGGTCCTGAGGGAGGTTGACTCCCAGTTTCCTGAGAAACCGCCACACTGATTTCCACAGTGGCTGCACGAGTTTGCATTCCCACCAACAATGGATGAGTGTTCCCCTCACCCCACATCCTCTCCAGCATAGGCTATCGTTGGTGTTTTTGACTTTAGCTATTCTGACAGGTGTAAGATGGTATCTCAAAGTGGTTTTGATTTGCATTTCCCTGATCGCTAGGGAGGTTGAGCATGACCTTAAGTGTCTTCTGGCCATTCGAAGTTCATCTGTTGTGAATTCTCTGTTAAGTTGAGTACCCCATTTTTTAATTGGGTTAATTAGAGTTTTAGTGCCTAGTTTCTTGAGTTCTTTGTATATTTTGGAGATCAGACCTTTGTCTGATGAGGGGTTGGTGAAGATCTTCTCCCAGTCAGAAGGCAGCCTTTTTGTCCTACTGACAGTGTCCTTTGCTTTACAGAAGCTTCCCAGTTTCAGTAGATCCCATTTATTCATTGTTTCTCTTATTGTCTGTGCTGCTGGGGTCCTACTTAGGAAGAGGCCTCCTGTGCCTATATCTTGTAGACTACTTCCCACTTTCTCTTCTATCAGGTTCAAAGTGGACGGATTAATGTTGATGTCTTTAATCCATTTGGACTTGATTTTTGTGCATGGTGATAGATATGGATCTACTTTCATTTTTTTACAGGTTGACATCCAGTTATGCCAGCACCATTTGTTAAAGATGCTTTCCTTCTTCCATTGTATACCTTTAGCTCCCTTGTCGAAAATTAGGTGTTCATAAGTTTGTGGGTTAATATCTGGGTCTTCTATTTGATTCCATAAGTCGACTTCTCTGTTCTTATGCCAATACCAAGCTGTTTTCAATACTGTAGCTCTATAATAGAGTTTGAAGTCAGGGATGGTAATGCCTCCAGAAGTTCTTTTATTGTATAAGATTGTTTTGGCTATCCTGGGTTTTTTGTTTTGCCATATAAACTTGATTATTGTTCTCTCAAGGTCTGTGAAGAAGTTTGATGGGATTTTGATGGGGATTGCATTGAATCTATAGATTGCTTTTGTTAGAATTGCCATTTTTACTATGTTGATTCTCCCAATCCAAGAGCAGGGGAGGTCTTTCCATTTTCTGGTATCCTCCTCAATTTCTTTCTTCAAAGACATAAAGTTTTTGTCAAATAGGTCTTTCACTTCCTTGGTTAGAGTAACCCCAAGATATTTTATGCTATTTGTGGCTATCATGAAGGGTGATGCTTCTCTGATTTCCCTCTCTGCTTCTTTATCCTTTTTGTATAGGAGGGCCACTGATTTTTTGGAGTTGATCTTGTATCCTGCCACGTTACTAAAGGTGTTTATCAGCTGTAGGAGTTCTTTGGTAGAGTTTTTGGGGTCGCTTATGTACACTATCATATCGTCAGCAAATAACGAAAGTTTAACTTCATCCTTTCCAATTCGAATCCCCTTGATCCCCTTATGTTGTCTTATTGCTATTGCTAGAACTTCAAGCACTATATTGAAGAGGTATGGAGAGAGTGGACAGCCTTGTCGTGTTCCTGATTTTAGTGGAAAGGCTTTGAGTTTCTCTCCATTCAGTTTGATGTTAGCTGTCGGCTTGCTGTATATTGCTTTTATTATATTTAGGTATGATCCTTGTATCCCCAGTCTCTCCAACACCTTTATCATAAATGGGTGTTGAATTTTGTCAAATGCTTTTTCAGCATCTAGTGAGATGATCATATGGTTTTTTTCTTTCAGTTTATTTATATGATGGATTACATTGATAGATTTGCGTATGTTGAACCAGCCCTGCATCTCTGGAATGAAGCCGACTTGATCATAATGGATAATTTTTCTAATGTGCTCTTGGATTCGGTTTGCCAGTATTTTATTGAGAATTTTCGCGTCGATGTTCATGAGTGAGATTGGCCTGTAATTCTCTTTCTTGGTTGTGTCTTTGTGTGGTTTTGGTATTAGGGTAACTGTAGCTTCATAAAAGGAGTTAGGCAGTGACTCTTCTGTTTCTATATTGTGGAATACGTTAAGGAGTATAGGTATTAGCTCTTCCTGAAAGTTCTGGTAGAATTCTGCATTGAAACCATCTGGTCCTGGGCTTTTTTTGGTAGGAAGATTTTTGATAACAGCTTCTAATTCTTCACGACTAACAGGTCTATTTAGATTGTTCACCTGTTCTTGGTTAAACTTTGGTATATGGTACTTATCTAAAAAAATGTCCATTTCTTTTACATTTTCCAATTTTGTGGCATATAAACTTTCGTAGTAAGATCTAATGATTCTCTGAATTTCCTCTGTGTCTGTGGTTATGTCCCCCTTTTCATTTCTGATCCTATTAATTTGCAAGTTCTCTCTCTGCCGTTTGATTAGTTTGGATAGGGGTTTGTCAATCTTGTTAATTTTCTCCAAGAACCAGCTTTTTGCTTCATTGATTCTTTGAATTGTTTTCTGTGTTTCTATTTTGTTGATTTCAGCCCTCAGTTTGATTATTTCCAGTCTTCTACTCCTCCTGGGTAAATCAGCTTCTTTTTTTTCTAGAGCTTTCAAGTGTGTTGTTAAGTCTCCAATGTGTGCTTTCTCTGTTTTCTTTAGGTGGGCACTTAGTGCTATGAACTTTCCTCTTAGCACTGCTTTCATAGTGTCCCATAGGTTTGAATACGTTGTGTCTTTGTTTTCATTATATTCAAGGAAGACTTTAATTTCTTTCTTTATTTCTTCCTTGACCCAGGGGTGATTTAGTAGTTGACTGTTCAACTTCCATGAGTTTGTTGGCTTCCTGGGGGTACCATTGTTGTTGAATTCTAATTTTAATCCATGGTGATCTGACAAGACACAGGTGGTCACTAATATTTTTTTGTATCTGTGGAAGTTTGCTTTGTTACCAAGTATGTGGTCAATTTTCGAGAAGGTTCCATGAGCTGCAGAGAAGAAGGTATACTCTTTCCTATTTGGGTGGAGTGTTCCATAGATGTCTGTTAAGTCCATTTGATTCAGTACCTCCAGTAAATCTCTTATTTCTCTGTTAGGTTTCTGTCTGTTTGACCTGTCCATTGGTGAGAGAGGAGTGTTGAAGTCTCCTACTATTAGTGTGTGTGGTTTGATGACTGTCTTGAGTTCTAGAAGAGTTTCTTTTACATATGTGGGTGCCTTTATATTAGGGGCATAGATATTCAAGATTGAGACTTCTTCCTGATGAATTGTTCCTGTTATGAGTATGAAATGTCCATCTCCATCTCTTCTGATTGATTTTAGTTTGAAGTCGATTTTGTTAGATATTAGAATGGCCACACCCGCTTGTTTCTTAGGTCCATTTGCTTGGAAAACCTTTTCCCAACCCTTTACTCTGAGTAGGTGTCTGTCTTTGTGGTTGAGGTGTGTTTCTTGTAGACAGCAGAATGTTGGATCCTGTTTTCGTATCCAATCTCTAAGTCTGTGCCTCTTTATAGGTGAGTTGAGACCATTGATATTAAGTGATATTAATGACCAGTGATCGATGAATCCGGTCATTTTTTTGGGTAGTAGCGTGTATGTGTTTTCCTTCTTTGAGTTGTGCTTGTGAAGGGTCGCTAGATGTCTGAGTTAATGTAGGCAGTGTTGGGAATGTTGGATTCCTTGGGTTGTGATTTTCCTTCTAGTATTCTCTGTAAGACTGGATTAGTAGCTACGTATTGTTTAAATTTGTTTTTATCCTGGGATATTTTGTTTTCTCCGTTGATAGTGAACAATAGCTTGGCTGGGTAAAGTAGTCTGGGTTTGCATCCATTGTCTCTTAGTTTCTGCAGTACCTCTATCCAGGACCTTCTGGCTTTCATGGTTTCCATCGAGAAGTCTGGTGTAAGTCTGATAGGTTTACCTTTATAAGTTACTTGACCTTTTTCCTTTGCAGCTCTCAATATCCTTTCTTTAGTCTGAATGCTTTGTGTTTTGATTATTATATGACGAGGGGATGTTTTTTTCTGATCCAGTCTATTCGGTGTTCTGTATGCTTCTTGAACCTTCATAGGAATATCGTTCTTTAGGATGGGAAAGTTTTCTTCTATAATTTTGTTGAGTATATTTTCTGGACCTTTGAAATGCAATTCTTCTCCTTCTTCTACTCCTATTATTCTTAGATTTGGTTTTTTTATTGTGTCCCACAGTTCCTGAATGTTTTGTGATGAGAATTTGTTGGATTTGCTGTTTTCTTTGGACAGAGTGTTTAATTTCTCTATGGTGTCCTCAGAGTCTGAGATTCTCTCTTCTATCTCTTGTATTCTATTGGTTAAGCTTGTTTCTGAAGTCTCTGTTCGTTTACCCAGATTTTCCATAGCCAGCCGGCCCTCGGTTTGTGATTTCTTCATTGACTCCATTTCAGTTTTCAAATCTTGGACTGTTTCTATTACCTGTTTGATTGTTTTTTCTTGGTTTCCCAGAATTTCATTTACGGATTTACTCATTTCTTCAAACTTTTTGGTATATTTCTCTTCCAATTCTTTACTCATTTCCTCAATTTTTTTGTTATACTTATCTTCCATTTCTTTACGGCAGATTTTCACCTCCTGTTTAAGTTCCTCTATTATTTTCATAAAGAAGCGCTTAGAGTCGATTTCTTCTATTTCTTCTTGAGTAGGGTATTCAATTCTTCTAGTTTCGAGCTCCCTGGATTCTGGAGATGTCATGTTGCCTTTCAGGTTGTTGGAGGAATTCTTGCATTGGCGCCTGCCCATCTCCCCCACTCTGGATGAAACTCCTCAGCACTTTCTGGATAGAACTCCTCAGCACTCTCTGGGTAGGACTTCACAGCACTCTCTGGATAGAGCTCCTCAGCCCTCTCTGGGAAGAACTCCTCAGCAGGGCAACAGGGCTAGCTGGTCTTCCCAGGACCCAGGAGACAAAGGGCCTGCAGTAGTGGGGGGAGGGGAGGGGTCCCTTGGAACACGGAAGACCCTGCCGCAGAAGCTGAGGGGGGAAGGGCTGTGCTCCCTTCCCGGAGAGGCAGGCAGGCTGCCCAGGCTAGCACCCACTCACCTCTCTGGGAAGAACTGCTCAGCAGGGCAACAGGGCTAGCTGGTCTTCCCAGGACTCAGGAGACAAAGGGCCCGCAGCAGTGGGCGAAGTAGTAAATTCTAAAGGGCTATCCTACCTTGGTAAAGTTTTGCAGTTCCTTTTTTTTGTTATGCTTGTCCAGTTTGTACAATAGCTGTCATCAATTAGAGTAAAGGCAGTTTCTTTGATCATATGGCTATATTTTGCCATAAAGAAAACAAACTCCACATGGAGTTTCTTTGATGCTCATTATCTCTGAAGTACATTGGTGCTACCAGACATAGAGGTGTCTCACTGTCATGAAATCCTTAAGTTGTTAAACATATTAAATGTCATATTATGTATATCATTGAAATGTTTTAAGACCATCTATCTGAACATATCTATATGATCTTGCAAACATGCCTAACATGACTACAATTTTGACTATTATAGATTACTATTAACCTGTATTTCTTAATTATATATTCATTTTTAAATGAGATGTATAAACATAAACTTTAAACAAGAGTGTGATATACATACAGTATAATGAAATTATCTTTAAATTTTATCAATAAGTAAAAATCCATATCAATGCAAAATATTTAAGATTAATAGCTGTTTCGGATTAGATTCAGTAATCTACCCATTTATTCTACAATTTCCATACCACCCCGTTCAGCTTTTTTCAATTTCCAATAACAACCTGTAACCAACCCCTTAAAGAATAACAAACATCTATAGCCTATTTTAGGCAATGTGGATGTAGTTTTTGAGACTATTTTCTGCTTATTGGTGTCACTGGTAATCTTTTTGGGACCCCATGAAAATTTAGAATTTTAATCCAGCCCTGACTGGAGTACTCTGTGAATCTAGATCATATCAGCCAGCAGTCTTGAAGCTGTTCTGCATGTAGAACACAGAGGAAAATGCAACAGAGGTGCTCTAAAACATTGGATCATCAGTGTCATTCGTTTCCATCAGAGATTTTTCAGGGAGTCATTCTCAATCAAATCATATTTTTCTTAACACAGAAAGAACCCACAGTCTCTCATTCCCTGTGGGAACAAAGGCAAAACATTTTGTCCAAAGTAATATAACTATTGACTTAAATTTTGAGGTCAAGATATTTTTAAAATATACATGCTGGTTTAATATAGCAGCTTTCATAACGAAATGACTCTCAGCACACATCCAATTAAAATATAGAGTTATAGACCTTAGTCCAAAAAGGTACACCTATAGAAAAATTGAGAAAGAGGGGACAGAAATGGTTTAAGAGTCAAATAATTACGCTGTTTGCTGTGATACTGATTCTCCTAGTTATATCAGAAGCTGCACCATACAGTCTCACAAACATTACATTACAACATAACATTCAACGAGAATTTAATGGAACTAATTTTTGAATTATGATCACCACAGGTTCCCCTGTGGTTTACAGGATTAATGTTCATGCAGAACATAGCTAATTTATCAGAAAGTACAGCTGATTGCAGTAATGGTCTGTCCGAGGCTTGTACCTAGTTCAGGCTATAACTGTCAATTCAAATTTATATTTGAATTTCACTGTCCTCAGTATCCTTGTCTAACTTACAAAATCTGCCAAATATCCTGTAAATTATGAACTTATCTAGCTCAGCAAATAGGATTCTTCCTGCTACTATGTGAACATGGCTGTAGCTTTATGTGAACATTTCAGGTGCTTTCACCTCAGACCCAGGAACACTTGTGGTCATTTCTGTGCTAAATATTTGAGGACCCTTTGCAAATATGCAGAATTCTTTCTCTGCATTGTTCTTTTCTCTGTTAGTTTAATTCCCTTGGCAAAAACTTCATTAGTTTTAAGGTATGATCAGCTTCATTGTCTTAGAGCTGGGAGCCTGAGCAAATGTTTGGTATGGTATCCAGGGCTGTGGGAGAGTTGGGAAAATGCCCTGGCAATAATTTTAACCACAAACCCAGAAGTTTGTTTTTTTTTTTTTCATTTGTGACATGCCCATGCCATGTAGTTCCAGAAGAATGAAAACTGAAAATGTTTCAGTCTTATCCTCCTATTGCTGAGTCTATAGACAGGGAGCATAATTTCTTTCTCTTTGTTCCCTGACCTGCAATGGTCCATTTTTCTCTATCATAGTCAGAAATACATTGCTCAAACTTCAGTATGTTCTCTATATTGGCATAGATGTGTCTTACTTGCTGTGTGTCTTTTTTTATGCCCTCGTTTTTGTTTCCATATTCAGCCCTCTTTCCCCCTGGAATTAGTGATGGGGCTCAGTGCACATTAATTCTATTAGTTGATATGAAAACTCAGCTTTATTACAATGCTTATCAGGAGTCATAATGGATATTTATCTGCTCTATTGCTAGACTTTGAGTAATGTTAGAGATCTAGTTTGTTTCTTCTCCAGAACTTAGTATAATGAGTGCTGTTTTATCATAGAATATGCTTATTTATTTTATTTTTATGTTTGCTTTTTCATACAGATCCTGGGAGCTCCTTAAAAAGTACACCTGCATTTGATTTATATAAATATTTAGAAGAACTTAAGGAAACCTATGTTCAACTACTCTTTAAAAAAGCTAAATTGAAAAAGAAATTATCTAAAGCAAAAGAAAACTCACGGTTAGAGGAAAATCTTGTAGCAGAGAAAGAAAGAAATTGTATTTTGAGGTATAACACTATAGTCCTTTGTAGTACACTTACTCTATTTATACTGAAGACTGGCAAAGGATTTTGGAAATTTCTTAGTTTCCTTTTGGCATTTTGCAATAGAGATGGTAAATGGATTTTGACAATTTCTTAGTTTCCTTTGGCATTTTGCAACATAAAATTTCTATTTTTAAAGGGCAGAAGAAATTTTTAGAAATAATAAATCCACTAAATAATCATTAATATTTTTAATTTCTTTGTCTCATACATTGATAACTGAGTATATACGCCTTTTAAAATACCAATGCAATATGTATATGGAGCCAGCCTACCACAATTACACATTTGTATTAGATAAGTAGGATTTTATGTGGCATTTTGTTATGTATCATAAATTTTTCTATAAGAAACAAAATTGAGGTGAATAATTTCCACTATTTCGAACTTTTTATAATTAATGTTTCCCATGCAGAAATTTGTTGAAATACTTAGAAGCTCAAAATTATTTTGATTAATATTTTTGAATTTTTCTCCTGAAAAATTATGATCATTCTTTTTTTTAATTTATAAAAGTTTATTAATTTATAAAAGTTTCCATTTCCGCCCCTCTTCCCAACACCCTCCCACTCCCCCCACTCTCTCTGCTCCTCCCTCTCCATCCCTAAGAGCAGTCAGGGTTTCCTGCCCTGTGGGAAGTTCAAGTTCCTCCCCCTTCCCTCCAGGTCTAGGAAGGTGAGCTTCCAAAGAAACTGGATCCCAAAAATCCAGTATATGCAGAGAAAACAAGTCCCAGTGTCATTGTCAATGGCTTCTCAGAAAGACCCCGTGCCAGCCACATTCAGAGAATCTGGTTGGATCACGTGCTCGTTCAATCCCAGTCCAACTGGCTTTGGTGAACTCTCATTAGATCAGTCCCCTTGTATCAGTGGGTGAACGCACTCCTCACGGTCCTGCCTTTCTTGTTTATGTTCTCCCTCCTTCTGCTCCTCATTTAGACCTTGGGGGCTCAGTCCAGTGCTCCAATGTGGGTCTCTGTCTCAATCTCTATCCATCAACGGGTGAAGGTTCCCTCTGATCTTGCCTTCTTTGCTCACGTTCTCTTTCCTTCTGCTTCTCGTTTGGACCTAGGGAGTTAAGTCCAGTGTTCCAATGTGGGTCTCTGTCTCTATCTCCATCCATCGCCAGCTGAATTCTTATTAAGTGGTGTCCTGGGTTTTCTATTGCTATGAGAGACACCATGACCAAAGGAGCTTGCTTACCATTTCAAAGTCTTAGTCCATTATCATCATGGCTTGGAACATGGTGGCAGGGAGCATGGTGTCATACAAACAGATGCTAAAGCTGTATCTGAGAACTGTACTTCCTGTTATGGGGGCAGAAAAAAGAAAGTAAAACTGGGTCTGGCACGGGCTTTTGAAACCTCAAAGCCTACCCTCTGTGACAGACTTCCTCCAATAAAGCCAAACCAATTTGAACAAGGCCACCCCTTAAGCATTCGAATCCTCAAACAATTCCACTGCATTCAAGTATATGAGCCTATGGGACCCATTCTTGTTCACATCATTACTAGTAATTATTTTAATCTGTTAACAAATTTAATACATATTTTGGGTGATGCTTTGTATCAAACTTAGTACCTTACATGTAGTAGGCATCTCTCTGTTTAGGCGTATTCAAGTAATGGTTAAATTAACCAATTAAATTCTATCAATTAAAGAGAAAAAAGAGTAATTTAAGTCATTTTCTTTTAAAAGCATATTGATGTTTATTATTATGATCACCATTACTTGCTATTAAAATTACCCAAATGAATTATTAAATTGATCATAAAATACATAACAGCAAAGTAAGTAGAAATTGTGTAAAACGGATACATGAAAAGCATGCTCATAGATATTAGGTTGTGTATTTTTCTTTAAAGTTTAGAATATAGAGTAAAATGAAAACTCAGTGTATAAACTTTTGGAAATGTTATAAGCAACTTATGAGCATCCAATTTATAAAATGAACATTTTGTTTTCTGACTAGAGTAATTCTAAGATTAGCTTATTTAACCACAGATCATTCATAAAAGAGCAAATAAAGTTGATAAGCAAAATAATTTGTGATTATAATGAGTCTGAAGAGGCTCTGAGAGAGGAAGAAGAGATGACTGAGAGAAGAGAGCAATGCAACAGACAAGTTACAGAGACACATGAACTTGAAATATGTCAGAAAACAAGAGATGTGGTGTTAAAGCAGGTAATTAATCTTTAAGGAAAATAGTATTGCAACATTTGCCCACTAATATGTTAATATGCCTTGATTTAATAATATTTGAATTTTTAACAGATATGTAAACAAAAAAATTTTTCTTTGTCAGTTTCATCACTATGTAAACTGATGTAGGATGGTCTTCTATCTATCTGTTGTTTTCATTAGTTAATTAATAAAGAAAACTGCTTGGCCTGATAGGTCAGAACATAGGTAGGTAGAGTAGACAGAACAGAATGCTGGGAGAAAGAAAGTAGAGTCAGGCAGATGCCATGGCTTTCCTCTCTAAGACGGAATTGGGTTAGGATCTTCCCAGTAAACCAAGACCTTGTGGTGATATACAGATTATTAGAAATGGGTTAATTAATCTGTGAGAGTTAGCCAATTAGAGGCTGGAGGTAATGGGCCAGGCAGTGTTTAAAATAATACAGTTTCTGTGTAATTATTTTAGGGGTAAGCTATCTGGGATCCAGGTGGGAATGCAGCCCTCTGCTCCGTCTATAGCAAACAATTAGTATATACACAGAAACCCTTGGGAAATCTACCATGCTGGTATCTTTGCTTCTGGCTTCCCAGACCCAAAATAACCACACACAAACTATATTATTAAAATCACTGTTTGGTCTATTAGCTCTAAATCTTACTGGCTAGCTCTTATATCTTAATTTAACCCATTCCATTAATCTGTGTATCTCTACATGGCTGTGGCTTACTGGATAAAGTTCCATATTGCATCTGACATTTGTTTGTGGCAGGACTACATGACTTCTCCTAAGTCTGCCTTCTTTTTCCCAGCATACAATTTAGTTTTCCCTGCCTACTTCTATTCGGCCCTTTCAGGCACAAGTCAGATTCTTGATTAACTAGTGGTATTCTCAACATACATAAGGGAATCCCACCTTTGCTTTTCTGTCTAAATAAAAATGGTTTTAACATTAATGTAGTAAAATTACATATAACAAAACAAGTATTAAGCAAGAATGACAACTACAATATTTACATATACTTTATCTTTTTTCATAACTAAGGAAAACTATAATTATCTATTCAACTCCATCAAAGATTCCAAAAGGATAGAATATTACCTAAGTTAACAGAAAATATATTGTAAGAAACTTCCAAAACTCTAGAATTGACAGAGACATCTTGCTACCTGGACAGTCACTTAAAGTTCTTCTGTATCATTGCTAGCCCCTATCTTCAGAGTACTGACGTATAGTATCAGGCAGACTTTTTCATGAACCAGGAAATTTTAAACATACTTCTGCCTATACTGGCAGTTTGTCAGTCACTTTCTTCAGTGTTCTTCAGAATGTCTGGCAGAATCTTTCATGAAGCAGGAACCCCGATGAATCATCTCACATTTATGCAAGTTCAGCAGTCATTTTTCTCTTGGTCCTGCATGTTCAGTTTATACAGCATAATATCAAGCAGTCCAGGCAAAACCAGTTTCTTGCCCAAATGGCTAACCAATGCCATAAGGAGCCCCTTCCGTGTGTATCATCCTCTTAAAGTAGACTGATTGCCGCCAGGAGCAGATGTGTCTCATTGTCATGAAAGGTCTGAGTTTTTAAAACATTTTACAATATTCTGTAGTCTTTGAAAGGTTTGAAGAATATCTAACTGAAGTATATCTCTATATATCTAGACATGACTACAAGCTAGACTATTATAGATGTTTATTAACCTATATTCCTTAATTATACATTACATTATTAAGTGACCTGTACAAATCAATAACTTAATCAAGAACAGAAATATACATATAAAAATTGACCTAAAATTTGTATCAATAAACCAAGATCCATACCAATGTAAAATATTTATCTGTATAACACATTCTCCTTTAAATGTAAACAAACATTTATAAGCAATATTTGGGGATTTGGGCATAGTTCTTTTCAAACTGTTTCCTGCTTTTTGTTGGGCAAAGTAATTTTGGGGGGAGTATACAGAAACATTTTGGGGGATCTTGGTCAATCAAACCACACTAGCTTGGATTGAATCCACAGGTTCTCATCTTCTGTGGGAATAGAATCATGTTTGATGCCTCTGATACTGTATGGTGGGAGCCATTCTCACCACCTCACATCTGGGAAGCACTGTGCAGCATATAAACCATGTTTATCTGAGTAAAAGCTAAATCTGCCACGCAACACATAGCATGGCCTGGAAATATCTCTGTGTATTGCATTGGGAATCTGCTACACTCTCTTGCCTTTGTATGCCTAGCAAACCTGATTCTGCTGCCTGCCCAGGTGGTGAGTGCTGAGCTGTGGACATGGTTTCAGCTTGTTTCCTACTGGTGCCAAGTGGGCTCATACACATCTAGACCCAAAGTGGGTGCCTGGGATCAGCTCCAAACTTTTCAGATAACATTGGTGTGCCAATCTGTTGAAGTTAAAACCTTCCATTTTATTTAAACAGAAAAGGGGAAATGATGTGGGAAGTTCTTCTGTATATGTGTTGGTTTTATTAGTTAATGAATAAAAAAGCGGCTTTCTGCCAATGGCTTAACAGAATATATCCAGGCTGGAAGAGAAATATATATAAAGGGAATAGACAGAGTCAAGGAGAGGCCATGTAACTGCCAGAGGAAAAAGACGTGAGCCATTGGTTTGAACCTTGCCAGTAGGCCATGAACCTTGTCATAAAATATAAAATATGAATGGGTTAACTAAAAATATAAGAGCTAGTTAGCCACAAGATTAAGTGATTGGCCAAGCAGTTATTTAATTAACATAGATTCTGAGTAGTTATTTCAGGTCTGGGAATTTGGAAACAAACAAGTGGCCTCCGTACAACAAGAGACCAATTTGTTCACACACTCAAGAATCTCATAAAAACACTGAAAGACATATTAAATAACCAGAGGATGTGGACAGGCCTTGCCCATACTGCCTCAGTTTATGTGAGTTCATATGAGATTTGGTCAAGTTGATATACAAGGTCTTGTTTTCTTTATTTCCTCCATCTTCTTGGCTCTTGTACCATTTTTTTCTTTCTCTTCCATGGGGTTTCCTGAACCTTGAGTGGAGAGAACTGATGGAGACACCACATTCAGGACTGTCTGTTCTAATGTCTGTCACTCTCTGCATAATGTCTGACTGTGGATCTCTGCATTTGTTCCCATTTTTCACACTAGGAAGCTTCTCAGATGATGTCTGTGCAAGACATCAATAACTTGTCCTTCTGGGTCTGGGATATTTCACCCAGAATGATTTTTTTTTGTTTAGTACATTTACTAGGTTTGTTTATCCCCTAATTCTTATGGAAACACAAAATACCCAAAGTTATTCAAAGCATTAATATCAGTGCTTGAAAAAATATATCTGGTTTTAGATTATAATAAAGGACATAGTAACAAAATGATGTGATTGTCATACAAAAAGGCATGTAGAAAAGTGTAATCAAATAGGAGACACGGAACTGTAGAAGGAGATTACTCATTCATTTTCCAGCCACCCAGACAGAAAAAAAGTCACACAGAAACTATATTAATTCCAACACTGCTTTGGCAATGACTTTAGTGTATTTTACTATGAAACAAAGAACTGTCTCTGTCTACAGAGAACTGGTAGACAGAACCCTGTGTTTACTATAACAACCTGTTTAGACTTTTTGTTGTTTTAACTGAGAGATCCCACAACCATGCTTTTGAGATGGCAGATGTTTTCAAACACAGTGTTCTGTCTGCATAAAGTGGACATCTGCATGAAGGGAAATGAAAATCTCTTCATTTTCCTCTCCCTGTAAATGAATCAATTAAACAGACCGATCACCACAATGTCAAATATGAACCTCTGGGCTTTGAATGCCCCAATTCCAATAGGTCAAAAAATGTTAGAGAGAATTGACAACAGGATTAGCACAAAGGAGCAGAATACAGGAACAACAAATGAGCTAGAAAAAATGTGAACTAAATATATAAGAGGGAGATAGTTTATTGAAAATATAAGAAGTTTGGAATTTTAATACTAAGTGAGTAAAAAAAATCCAGCTCAGTTCTCAAAACCAGAACCACAAGGGAAAAATATGACTCAGCTTTGACATATTTCCAAAGACATCTAAGTTAGTACTCCCCAGCAATACCTGAACACCCATCTTTGTTTCAGTACTACTCACAATTGCCAAGATATGAACAAAGATAACACATCCATCAACAAAGGAATGGACAAGTAAAACAGTATTGTGTTCACAGGAACTTTATCCAGATGTAAAATACAAGGATCTACCATTTCAAGGAAAAATGCACGGAACTGGTTATTATTATGTAAAATGAAATAAACAAATTACAAAGAAAACATTAATACTTTCTAATGTACAGAATACACCTCTAAATAATATATATTGGGCTTGGTGTAGGGGGTATGTGCATAAGAAGTATAGCATCTAAAGATAAGGAGAGCATCAAAGAAGCTTCTTTTCACAGTGCATGGTAATTAACAGAGAGCCTCAACTGGAAAATGTACAGGGAATGAGGTTTTAGGGCACTCAGTCATAAACTGATGTGGGATGTCAATCTGTATATGTGTTGTTTTATTTGGTTAATGAATAAAGATATTTTGGTCTATGGCATAGAAGAAGAAAAGCAGATAGGAAATCTGAACAGAGAGAGAAAGAATAGGCAGGGTTGAAAGAGACTCCATATAGCCGCTGAGGGAGTAACATGCCACACAGGTAAGCAATAGCTTCATGGTAATTCACAGTTTAACAAAAACTGGATAATTTAATAGTTAAAGCTAGCCAATAAGAAGCCTAAGACATGGGCCAGACAATTGTAACAATAATAAACCTCACAGTGGTTATTTCATAAGCGGTTTTGGAAACAGGTAAGCAGAAAAATAATAGTTCAGGGAAACCAGTGGGACAGAAAATGCTTCTAGCTACAATAAATGGGATGTCTTCATCAAACCCCTCCACCAACACTGGGGACCTATGCAGAAGAGGAGGCAGAATGAGGTGGTGGATAAACTACAATATTTTCCAGACAGAACACAGGTTATGCACATATGAACTCACAGAGACTGTAACTGCATGCACAAGACTGCTCAGGTTCTAGCCAGAAAAAAATTCCGATACTTAAGAGATGGAAGCACACATTCTCACCATCGTCAAAAAGATTTTAATGATTGACACATAGTTGGGAAGAGAAAATAATTTCTCTCCTGTAGAATGTCACTGAGTATATCAAACAATCTACATGCCCAGCCAAAGTTCAAAGTTGCCAACACAAAATGGAATCTGTGTGTGTGTGTGTGTGTGTGTGTGTGTGTGTGTGTGTGTGTGTTCACTTTCTGTTTTAGTTTGGTATTTTTCATCACATTGATTTTATTTTCCTTTATCTGTTTTGAGTTCCATTTCTTTTGTCTGCAGTTTTTCTTGTGTTCTTTGCTTTGAGTGAATGAGGAAAAGATGAAGTTGGGTAAATGGTAGAGTAGGATGTAATATGGGATTATTTGGGGAAGGGGAAAGAATATGATTGAAATATATTGTATTAAAGAAATTATACAAAATGATAAAATAAAACTGATATGACAGAATAAGAGTGCAAAGTAAACTAGTAAATTATTAAGATAGTTACATATTTTTCTCATGTAAAGAGTCAAGAGAAACTTGTTTTGTAGTGTGCTTGCAATGCTTTCCTATCAGTGGTTTTAGCTACCTCTGAAGGTCATTCCATCTACACACAAGTTAATAAATGACATAGTATGCAGCTTTTTTTAAGGGAAACTTATTTTGGATAGCTGATACCTAGATCCCTATGTTGTGATACATGTACTAGAAAATAAAGGAATGAAATTTCCATCGGCTAGTGGAATTAGTGAAAGTTGCATGCAGAGCTGGACACATATCTTCCTCACTATTCTAATGGTATTAAGAATGAATCAGTTTGCTTAGATAGAGGAATTCCATCACTGTATCACGCAAAAATAAAAATGTGTGTATTGCATGTAAAACTTCTCAATACTGAAGAGCTGTAGATATGGTTACCATTTGCATTTTACTGATTAATAAAACCTGAGACAGGACCTAAACTTGTTTCAGAACGAACATCTTGTAGTAATTGAAGATGGGATTAAGGATCACACATTCACATTCAGGCAACAGTGTTTAAACACCTCGCTCACATCCTTCAATAAAATATCTAATTATTGCAAAGAAATCTCATGTCAGGCACTAGAAAGACAGCACAAAATGTTTACAAGCAGGCAGAAAGACTTATGTTCAGTCCCCTGTACCCATTAAAAACAGACATGATGGTGCCTGCTGTGATCACGGCTCTGGAGAGGCAGCAACAGATTGCTCTTGAGAGTTTACCAACCAGCCTCACCTACTTTTTCAGTTCCATACTTGATATAAAGAAAATAAAAGACAAAGCTCCCAAAAAACACTTCAGATAGTCTTCATTTACAACTGTGATCTTGCCACCTAAATACACCCATGCATTACACAATATTATGTCAATATTTACCATTGCTGGTATAGCTTTGGTCATATGTATGTATTTGTATATATATGGATATATATACAATTTTTTAAATTAAAATGACTGTGTAATCCTTGTAAATCAAAATCACAAAGGCC
The DNA here is from genome assembly GCF_982192425.1 of Myodes glareolus. NCBI lineage: Eukaryota > Metazoa > Chordata > Mammalia > Rodentia > Cricetidae > Myodes > Myodes glareolus. The sequence continues at coordinate 46,818,422 of NC_142035.1, read as the reverse complement.
ACAAGGGCTTTTCCCCTTTCATTTTTGTCAGCCTCAATATTTGATTAAAGCTGAAATAGAAATGTAAGGAACTGTAGTCCTTTAGCAGCATTAGTTCATTTTTATGAACAGTGAGGTTCATAAAAACAGAGCAGTTTTATGAACTGCTCTGTGGGTTGGGAGAATCCTGTTGCAGCAACTAAATTAAACCTGTAGTGGTAGCATCAAAACATCCATAAAGTATGTGTATAAAAGGGTCTTCCCTTATTTTTATAAAAAGCCTCATCACATAAATAGATGATAGCTCAGTTTATATCAAAGTATTTGATGGCTCAATTTGTATCAAAGTATTAATTAAATTATTTTTTATCTTTCATTCAGCTACAAAAAGAAAAAGAATATGTACAGAGGATGGAAGATCACCTACACAAGTAAACTTTAAATTGGCATATATTTATATAGAAAATAAATAATATGAAACTTGTATTAACTTACAGTTAATATAAAAACACCGTAAAACTGTTAAATGTTTCTCAAAATTCACAACACAGAGTTTGGGAAGTAACTCAATAGTATATCATGGCTCTGCATCCATGATATACTATGTGGAATATTAGTTCCAGAATAGTACCAACCATAAAAATATGTAATTTTTATGTACCTACATCTTGTTTATTCTTTTATAAAAAGCTCAAAAGTGGTACAATTTCTTCATCGTGGACATTTGATATATTTCTTTTATAAAGTCACTGTTTCATATGAGAATACAAATGTTATGTGTTGGTTTGTGTGTGTAAGAATGAGTGTGTGAGCAATTAGAAAAGGGACTGAAAGAAGGAATAGAGAGTTATAATGGGAAATAAGAAGGAATTAACACAGGATTAGGGAAAGGGTGGAAGGAGATGTTTTTTAATGGCAAATAAGAATAAAGTATAATAATAGACTTCTGTAAAAATCTTGCAATGAAACATATTGTTTGACATGTATGACATCTAAAACTTAAAAAGTAAAAATAACGTGGCATTTAAAATTGGTGTGTGAAAAAATATTCCAAAATATAGTTGAATATCTTTTAGGGTAGAACTAGAAAATACCTCATTAATGGCTACAGTGAAGAACCAAAAGGAGGAAATAGAACATCTGCAGAGACATCTACAAGACAAACACCAAGGCCTGGAACCCAGTCCCAGTTTGGTATGTCAGTTTCATGTTAATCCCTTTCTGACAATGAAAAGAAATACTTTAGGAAACATATGAAATATCTCCCTAAAAATATTTTAATGTTAAATAATTTTGTGCATAGAGAATGTTTTAATCTGCCTTCTAATACCTTCACTTTAATTCTTTTCTCATTACTTTTACACTTTCATTACTTTTTATGTGTCCATTTTGGATTGTTTTTAATGTGGTGTTTTAGCTCACTGATGCCAGTATGTACATGACTATGACACCATCTACTAGAGAATGGCTAGACTCTGAGGTTTATTTCCATGGAGAAGGCAATTCCATCTTTGATCAATTTCTCTTTGAATCAACTAACTCCATGGGAAGCAACGGTTCAGGATGAATAGCATAGCTTGCTGGCAGAGTGCTTTCCTAGCAAGGTGCCAATGTGTCAGATGAGTTCCCAATACCATATAAATGAGTAGTTTTAACAATTCAGATTTAATACTGCTTATATTGGTAATGAATATTTTAAACAGGAATAGATTTTTCACACATTTAAAAATTGTCATCTGAATCATTTTCTCAACCTTGAAAGACTGAAATGTCAAAAAGAAGAGAGTCAGATATACTAACATTATTTGAGTTATATTTTCTCTAAATATAAATTTCAATTTGTGGTAGGCACCGACAGCTGCTCGGGAAAATGAGAACATTAGTAAGAAACACGCTTCAGTAATACCTGAGATGGAAAACACAATAAAGAGTTTGCAGTCTGAAGTCTCCAGTCTTAATTTTTCCAAAGAGTCAAGCCAAAGAGAACTAGAAAACTACAAGCAATACTTTCTGCAAGAACGAAGAAATAAGAACGAGTTATTATATGAACTAAAGAGGTGAGTGAAAGAAAATGTCACAGAAGATGCAATCAGCTAATTCAGTCATTGCTAACTAGTAAATTTTAGTAAAGTTGGATATGGAGACTGATGGAGTGAGACAGTTACCTGGCAATATGTGCTTGGAAAGTTAAATCAGAAGGTGGTCTCTGATAAAATGTTGTTTGAGGCACATTTTATGACTCTCCCTATTTTAGTCATGCGAAGTTTTCTGCTCTTTAAAATACTCATAGTGTTAATCCAAGCACCTGAATTTTCAGCCACATATTTCTAAAGTGTCTAGTTAGAGTTAGCCATGTAGGTATAAAGTTGCTCATCAACAAATACAAAGAAGACACATGCACAGAATGGTGTCAGCAGGTTGTGGTACTTCTTGCCTGATCTGGATCTAGGAATCAGACAAGGGCAGCTAGAGAATAAAATAGAACAACGCATGGACACATGGACATAAAGATGGGATCAGATGGGGTATATGTACTCTGAAGGACCGTCACCTACTATTTCATGATGCTGTACTTCAAAGTATTAACTATGTACACCATAGTTGAAGGGTGCATTGTCTACCCTCTATAGATAAGCCACCTTAAGCTGCAACATCCAGGAAGAGGAGGAAGCGTCAGTTGTCAGTGTTTGCACCAAATGTTTCCACATGTTTCCAATTCAGAAAGCCTTGCCAATCCTCTGAGTTTCATCCAGGAAATGGTTTACCAGTCACATGAAACTGAGACACTGGAAACCTTGACATGGCTGTACCCATGTCAACAGTACACATACAGTCAGGACTTCACTCACTCAGGCCTTCCTTCCTCCACTTGCCACAAGGTTATCATTATATATTTATGTACATATATGTGTAACAGTAAAGAGTGAGTGCTGGACATGGGAGAGGTTGGAGGGAGAACAGATAAAGAGGAAGCAATGTAATAAATTTGTAGCTTAATTTGGAGGTTGTGTTTTAAAATAGGGTATCACTATATATCTCTGATTATCTTTGAAACTCACTATGCAGACCAGGTTGTTCTCGGTCAGCCTGCTTTTACTTCCCACATGTGCCGGGAAGTACATTAAATTTTTAACTTTAAAAAAAAATGTAATTTAAAAAAATGCTAGGAGGGAGGGGGGAGGAACTTGAACTTCCCACAGGGCAGGAAACCCTGACTGCTCTTAGGGATAGAAAGGGAAGAGGAGAGGGAGTGTAGGGAGTGGGAGGGTGTTGGGAGGAGGGGCGGAAATGGAAACTTTTATAAATTAATAAACTTTTATAAAAAAAATGCTGGGCTGTTTTGGAATGAGTACCACTGAAACTCCCAAGGAAACTGCTGTTAGTTCTATTGAAATACAGAAAATTAGCTGTTTCCCCACTGTTAACTTGTGTCTTGTGCAAAATCTTCACTCTAGAATGTTTATATTCCTTGCACCTAGAATAGAAATGAACATAATAGTAAAAGAGGTTAATACAAATCACAACATTGTCAAAGATAATTCATCTGTCAATAAGAGGGCAGGTGTACAAGCCAAGAAGCCAGTCCAATATCCCATGCCTGAGTACTTCTGAAATGGCCAAAGAGACTCAAAGTTCCATTTGTTTTTCTGTTTGTTTATCATCAACTCAGCCAGTTCCTTGCTTCTCTTAGTACTTAGTGTGTGTCATAGCTTTTGTCAACTTGACACAAACCTAAACATGCCACACACCTTGGAAAAGAAAATCTAACTTGAAAAGTTGCTCCTATCAGATTTGACCTGTGGCACCAAGAGTGTGATATTTTCTATACAAATCATTATAACAAATGCTTGAGAGAATGTCATTTTGGATGCTTCCTTTAACTTCCTAACTCTCTTTCCTAGTACCAATGTTCATTGTTTTTTATAGCTTTGTTTTATTAACTGTATATATTTGGAGAGTATAATGTGATGTTTTACTAAATTTAAATATAGTTAATATGGTAGTAAATCATAATGGTTAATATACTCATCATATCACATAATTATATTTTGAATTCAAGTATTTCTAATTTGACCTCAATATTTGTTATTCCTCTGAGCACCAGCTTATCAGTTAAGTAGTCGTACTTTGCTGCTGTCTTGTATATAACTGTTTTTCATTTTATATGGAATTTTCTCCCAAACATGCATGTGTGTTTGTGTGTGTATTCTGTTTCCCTCATTTGTGTGTGTGTGTGTGTGTGTGTCTGTTTGCCTGTGTATGCTCATATAGGCATATACATATGCGTGTGCATGCATGTGAAGGTAAGACTTATTTTGGATGTCTTCTTCAGTTAATCTCTTTTTTTTCTTACATATTGGGCATGGTTTCTCACTCAGACTGAGAGCTCACTAATTCGCTAGTCTGCTATCTGCCTTTGAAGCACTGTGGTTGCAGATGGGCCATACACCCACGTAGAACTTTCACAATTTAGGGGATTTGAAGCCCGGGTTTATGCTGCCATGATGGTGTTACAATCTCTTTACCTGTGGAGTCATTTCCGTAGACATATACTGTGTGTCTTCTTTTAGAGTAATTCTAAACATATAATTGTATTCAGTAGAGGTATGATTTGACATACTTTTCAATATTAAGATTCTCTCAAAACAAAATTTATTATTGTGGCAGAATTTTTATTGAAAATCATTTTAGAATTTTTCAGGGAAAATTACAATTACTCGATATTTATCTCTTTGTGTTCCACAGGATTATTGACTGGCTAGAAGAATTCCTTACAGAATATCACATCACATTTAAACAAAACAATTCTGTATCAAATTCAGTGAACACAAGGCTGATTAATAAATGCTCTTGTGTGGAGAAACCTCACCAAATGGAAATGGAAGATGGGCGAAATTTGGTGGAGCCGTCCTCAAGCTCAGGATCTACTCATGCCTACATGGCGTGCTCCCCGTGCATGGTGTGTTTGAGAATCATTTTACTTTGAGTTTTTTGTCTGTGATATATTTCTTGTTTTTAACTTAATACACAATTAAGCTATTTGATTTACATATGCAAGGTAAGATCCTAATAATATGCATTTTTGATAAGAGAAAGCAAATTTTGCATTTGGGGAGGATTTTATTTTTCCCTTCTATTATTCATAGACTCTTTTCTAAGGCCATTTAATCCCCATACAGTTTCCTGTCCCTCAAGTCATCTCAGTTCCTCTCTCATGCGCAAGTCTGTGCCAGGTATCTGCATATATACTATGGCTTTCAGTTTAGCACTTTTATGGGACTCCTTTATGTGTAAATAAGTGAGTATCTTATTCATATGCCTTTTCTTGGGACTCTTAATTTTCTGTTGGTCTGTCTTGTTCAACTTTGATATGATGATTTTCATGTCTATTCTTATATTTTATTTTGTGCTGCACAAATAATAAAAATCCAGAGTCAGATATTGGAGTTCAACAGAAAAGCAAAGCTACTAGAGAAGTCTTATCTTTGCCAAGGCTGAGCATCCACACACTAAGCAGACTAAGCCTCTCTCATTTTATGTTCCTTCTAGTGCTGAAATTAAAGGAATAGGATTCTCTAGTACTGGGATCAAGCCTAGATCCCAGTAGCCTTAAACTCACAGAGGTCCATCTGTCTCTGTCTCCCAACTGCTGGGATTAAAAGTATGTGCCACCCCTGCCTGACCTCTCATAGCCAACTTTTCCCTTCTGATATTGAGGCTAGCTTTATTTATTCAAATGCAAATAAAATATCATTAAAGGTGTTTTTTTTTTATCTCTTAGAAGCCTATCCTTTTCTAATGTGAGAAAGAAAGGGAGCAGATCTAGAATGGAAATTTTGTCTTTTTTAAGGCATCCCTAAAGTTCTGATTTTTCAAAAGACACAAATTAGCCTCATTGAATAAATATGAATAAATACAAAACAATTGCATTTTACATTTTGTCAAAAGCCTCATATATGTCACATCTTATTGTGTAAATATAGCCCCAGTGGCACTTGGTCACTCTGAGGCAACACTTCTGTTATTCTGTCTCTGCTGCACCTGACAGGACTTAAAGGATTCCTCAGAGTCCCAAATGTGCTGCCCTAAATTATAAGAGAGTGATTGGCATTTAAACACTTATGGATATGTAAGTTTTAATGACATCTGAAAGGAACTCTTAATATGATTTAAATAAGCTTGTGAAAGAAACAAAAATATAGCTACTTCTGGCAATATTTAAAATGCTCCATTAACTTTAAAATGTTAATTTTGAAAATGAAAGTCACTTGTACCTCTCTATTGTGCCTTCCTTGGGTGCCGTGATGTACCTCTCTATTGTGCCTTCCTTGAGTGCCGTGATGTACCTCTCTATTGTGTCTTCTGTGGATGTTGTGATGTACCTCTCTATTGTGCCTTCCTTGAGTGCCGTGATGTACCTCTCTATTGTGCCTTCCTTGGGTGCCGTGATGTACCTCTCTATTGTGCCTTCCTTGAGTGCCGTGATGTACCTCTCTATTGCGTCTTCCGTGGATGTTTTGATGTACCTCTCTATTGTGCCTTCCTTGAGTGCCGTGATGGCGAAGGCAGAAATGACACAAATAGCTTCAAATAGCACTTAACGCGATATCGTTTGGGTAATCCTGCTTGGAGATGTATATGAAGACACATATTTTCCTATTTACAGTGGACACTAAAGAACAACATTCCATTTAACGGTGACAGCCTTCATAGGAAGCAATCATTATTTGCAGAGGGAAAGGAAGTAAGAGTTAAGGATGACTGAAACAATCAACTACTTATCTATAGTTTTATCATAGTTTCTCCCAGGGGAAATTATACAAAGTCTTCTTTTGAGTAAAACTTAAATGCATACTCATATCCTTGTTAAGAAAATACCCATTTCAATCTATGTACATTGGCTTATAGCTTTCTTAGAGTTTTATCATGCTTCTCTACTTTTCTAGTGCTTTACATCCTTTAGGAAAGTTCCTCATGTTCTTGTTACCCCCAACCATAAGATGATTTTGTTGCTATGTCAGAACTGTAATTTTGCTATTGTTATGAATCATAATGTAAATATGATTTTTGGAGACAGATGTTTGGCAAAACACTTGCAACTCACAAGTTAAGGATATTTAGAGTACTTTAGATTATAAGTATTTATTAGGGTCAGAGAAAAGCCTACTTAATGAAAGTTCTAGGTAACTGGAGAAATTGTTTCTTATAATAAACTTAGTAGTTAAAAAGTACCTATAGTTTCCTTATGAGATATGTGTTCGCCCTAATGGTAAACTTTGCTTTAATATTTTCAGTAATGCTTATTACTAAAACCTTGCAGCTTTATAAAATTAATGTTGGCAATTTAACAAAATAGACAATGTACATATAAATCAATTTGAGTGCTTTGAAGAAAGTGATTTTGTGTTCTTTACTGTTTCCATCAAGTTTCTAATTTAGCCCAAGTCCTATCTATCCACATCCCTCATAAACACATGAGTACTAAGATTTCAGGAAAGATGACTGAGTCTCTAGGATTTTAAAATTATATTCTGTCTTTTAATAATCTGGAAATGATATGCAAGAACTAAGCGGGGAACTCAGTGACTTAAAAAAACCCATGCAACTTAGTTTGGGGATGCAGAACAAACAAAAGAGTGATATAGGAGAACTACCTGGGTAAGTTCCTAATCCTTCCGATAATTTCAGTGATTTGACTCTAATTCTTGTAATACCTAAATAAAAATTCAATTTACACTTAGTTGTTAGGATTTGAATGACAATATTGTAAGATTTACTAAAGAAACTCATACAGAAACTTTTTTTGAGGCAGTATTTTGCATTGTTAGGCCATCTTGGCTTCAAATTCTGAGCTTTCATCCTCAACCTGCCAAACACTGACTATGTACCCATATACGTTGTTAGTGTGCGTGTGTCTGTGTGTGTGTCTGCGCATGTGTGTGTGTATGTGTGTTGTGTTTAAACAAGGAATGCAATTTTTCTGAACAGCAAAATAACAAATGTATTCTATGTTTTCTTCAAGAATTTTGACACCAAATGAAGCATTGCCTTTGGCATGAAGCATCAACTGCATTCTACTTTGTCACAAATATTTATTTTTTATATGACTTCTCTTTCTTTTTTGTATTTCATTGTCTTGAGGATTAAAAAAAATTATACATAGACTTTATCTTCTAACACTCACAATCATCTAAATTCAGTTTACTTACTTTCTGCAACTTTCCTTTTAAAGCATGTGGAATATATGATGGATATGAACACCCTACTGCTGGCAATACCCACATGCAAAAGCACATATGTTAGCAAAGATTTGGATATATTTGTATATTGATATTTTAAGAAAAATATTAGTTTGCTTGAAGAAAGCGATGGCCATTGTTGAGTATGGGATGATTCAGATGTTTGTGTAGCTCTGTATTTTTGATGGTGAGAATTAGTTCCTGAATCCCTTGAACGCTCAAAACTCCATAGTTATACAAGTCCCTAAAAAATATGAAATGATTTAGACAACTGTATTTCCTAGTAACCACACATGATTATTGTTTAATCCTGAGCTATTTTGATATTGTTCATAAATTTCATCACTTTCATTTTTTTCTTCTTATTTTCAAACTTATTTTTAAAGTTAAAACCACACAAAGACACAACCATGAAAGAGAATTACAGACCAATTTCACTCATGAACATTGACGCCAAAATACTCAATAAAATACTGGCAAACCGAATACAAGAATACATTAGAAAAATTATCCATTATGATCAAGTGGGCTTCATCCCAGAGATGCAGGGCTGGTTCAACATACGCAAATCTATCAATGTAATCCATCATATAAATAAATTGAAAGAAAAAAACCATATGATCATTTCATTGGATGCTGAAAAAGCATTTGACAAAATTCAACACCTCTTTATGATAAAGGTGCTGGAGAGATTGTGTATACGAGGAACATACCTAAATATAATAAAAGCAATATATAGTAAGCCGACAGCTAACATCAAATTGAACAGAGAGAAACTCAAAGCCATTCCACTAAAATCAGGAGCACGACAAGGCTGTCCACTCTCTCCATACCTCTTCAATATAGTGCTTGAAGTACTAGCAATAGCAATAAGACAACATAAGGGGATCAAGGGGATTCAAATGGGAAAGGATGAAGTTAAACTTTCGTTATTTACAGACGATATGATAGTGTACATAAGCGACCCCAAAAACTCTACCAAAGAACTCCTACAGCTGATAAACACCTTTAGTAATGTGGCAGGATACAAGATCAACTCCAAAAAATCGATTGCCCTCCTATACACAAAGGATAAAGAAGCAGAGAGGGAAATCAGAGAAACATCACCTTTCATGATAGCCACAAATAGCATAAAATATCTTGGGGTAACTCTAACCAAGGAAGTGAAAGACCTATTTGACAAGAACTTTATGTCCTTGAAGAAAGAAATTGAGGAGGATACCAGAAAATGGAAAGACCTCCCCTGTTCTTGGATTGGGAGAATCAACATAGTAAAAATGGCAATTCTACCAAAAGCAATCTATAGATTCAATGCAATTCCCATCAAAATCCCATCAAACTTCTTCACAGACCTTGAGAGAACAATAATCAAGTTTATATGGCAAAACAAAAAACCCAGGATAGCCAAAACAATCTTATACAATAAAGGAACTTCTGGAGGCATTACCATCCCTGACTTTTTAAAGTTAAAATATAATTATGTTGTTTCCCTTTCCATTCCTCCCTCCAAATCTCTTTCATGGAAATACTCACCATGGTTTCTCAAATTAATAGCTTTGATTTCTATTATTATTGTTTGTGTGTATGTGTGTACTACTCATCCTATTTTCTTTTTTACATTTAAACAAGTTTTATTCTTTGGGAATTTCATACCTTTTCTTTAAGCATATTTATCCCTATATTATAATTTATAAATATGAGTATTAGTATTCTTCATTCTATTTTCCTAAGTAAACTGAATAGTTTACCCTGTGCACAAACTGTATAAATCTGTTTGATCAATCTGTTTGATCATTGATTTGTATGTTTTAAAAAGTAAATATTTTCAAAAGAACATGGTCATGATTAAATTCATTTCAAACAATAGTGTGTGATACGCTCCTTACATTTTTCACTGTTTATATCAATTTTAATTACTTTATTATCTATGGTGACATGCCTACTATAGTCAAAATTGCATATATGAGCATATTACTTGACAAATATTTCTGTATAATTTTTCTTTTCCTTTTTACATTTTTAACTGTCCTCTGATGACAAATGATAATGACTTAATGTCTTATGTACACATACTGATGGAAATAGTAATGCCTGTTATTTAAATGGATCACAAAATACACTAATTCTTTTCATGCTGTGTACATTTGATTATCATTTATTAGAATTATCTGAGGAAAAAAATGAAAAGGAGGAGAACAATTTATAGATTTTTATTTATGATTAAACATAGTGTTATAAGTATTTACCCTTAACAATTATTAAGCAGTTATTGCTAATGCACATTCATTTATTTCATAGTCACATTATTGGGAAGCCCTTTAAGAAGATACCTCTGGCACATAAAATTGAAGAGTGTGCGATTTGCAGAAATTATGAAGCCTGCGTATCCGGCATGAGCACTGCAGATTCACTGCCGCAGCTCTCGGTAAGGCTTAATAAGTTTTGGGAGCAGAATTCATTTAATTGGAGAAAATATTTAAAAAAATAAAAATATAATTCTTTCAGTACTTTGAGCAGTGAAATAAATACATTTGTTAGTGTGAGAGACTTGATAGCAAAGGAAATATTTTTCTTTTTCTATTGAAACTATATCCTTTGATTCTTCTGTAACTTGATACTTCACCAGAGTTTGAAGGCAAGCAATACGTGAGCCTAGGTTATGACCGAAAAGGTATTTTTTGTTAATTTATTGATACACAATTATCATCTATGAAATGCAATCATTTCAATTGTAAAATTAGACGTTTTCAATGTATGTATGTCTTTCTATCATACAATAATTTTATAATCATATTTAGTTTCAAAATAAATTCTGTACTTGTCATCCATCATATAATCCTCCCCTGCCCAGTCTTAGGGAGACATCAAGCTCTGTTTTCTCTTCAGATTTGCCTGTTCTGGCATCACAGATGAATGGCTTCTTTCTAGATCGGCTTCTTTTACCTAACATGAGGTTTCCAAAGTTCATTCCTGTTGTAGCTGGTGATGTTGTCTTGTATTCCTACACCATGCATTCTATTTATTGATCCATTAGTTGATATTTCCACTTACAGTGTAGACATGAATGCACACATTCACATGCGTTCCTTTCTCTTGGATGAATATCCACTGGTAAAATGTTGAGTCGTGATAACGCTGCATAAACTTTTGAGGAGCTGCAAGTGCAGGCTGTTTCCCCAGTAGGGTCTAGTACAGGCTGATGAGAGTGACCATCTCAGCCTGTCCTGCTTGTGCATTGCTGACATCAAGGTATGGTTTACTGTTGAACTTACAAGGATGAACTATTATTGCTCTTTTCTTCATTGATGTCTTTGCTCCCTCTTCCAGAACTTCAGTTTCCATCTTGTCTTTGTTACAGAATCTGCTGATTCAGTCTGCAAGCTGGTACGCTGTGGTTAATTAGCTCATTAAAATGTACATAGTTTACAAGATAGGAAAGGGAAGATTAGTCTGCGGAAGCTGGCTTCTCCTGTTAAAGTACAACTGATCTTGGAGTTCACATTTCGGTCTTGTTCCTGCATATAACACTGAAACTATCCATTTATGTCGCACCAAATGTATATCCTTGGAAATGAAACTTCCCTGCTGTTTCATTTCCCTTTAGTTTAAAACATCTATATAATTGCATGTATATATATATATATATTTTTTCAGGATTTATAGAATAAATATTTCAATCACTCCAAACAAAAAAGTATTTCAGCCAGATACCATTTAAAAAGTCTGTCAGTGTTTAAGCAATTTCTGAAAGAAAATGATTAAAAAACAGCAATTGAAATAAAAGAATCAAAGCACATTTTCATAATAAGTGAAGCATTTCAGGCTAATATGGGTTATGGTTTAATGATGTACATTAAGAACTAGCATAATATCATTTTTTGGTTTTTTTGTTTTGTTTTGTTTTTTGAGACAGGGTTTCTCTGTAGCTTTGGAACCTGTCGTGGAACTAGATCTTATAGACCAGGCTGACCTTGAAATTACAGAGATCTGCCTGCCTCTGCCTCCCTAGTGCTCCCTAGGGCTTAAAGGCATGTGCCACCATAGCCTGGCCAGAACTAGCATAAAATCATTTTAATTAGAAAAGGGCATGGCTGAGATCAATGGGGCCATCGTGTTGGTCCCGTGCAAGAAGGGCTCCACAGTCGCACAGACCAAGTCTAAGCAGGCCATTTTAGCAGCTCAGGAGACGAGGAGAAGATGTAGAGACATCCAAGAAATGGGTTGCAGGCCAGAACAAGCAGCATTCTACCACTTAAGAACACAGCCAAGCAAGACAGGGAGACATAGGAGCTGTATCAAGACAGGGCGACCTTGGAGGTGGGCAAAGTGATTCAGTGGGGCCTGCAGAGCAAGGGCCTGAAGCAGAAGGACCTGGCCATGAAAATCAATGAAAAGCCATAAGTCATCTCAGACTGTGAAAGTGGACGGGCCATTGCGAATAACTAGGCTTTGGGCAAAATTGAAGGCCATCGGCCTCAAGCTCCAGGGGAAGGACATCGGGAAGCCTATCGAGCAGGGGCCAAAGGCGATATGAGCACAAAGCCTCGAAGCCAGTGGTTCTGGCTGAGCTCTTCTGGATCCAGGACCACCAGCACTGTCATGGGTCTCCTCACATAGTCAAACGGAACACAGGCCTGGGTGCCCTCTCAACCCACACCTGCTGTCAAAGCAAAACCTTGCAAAGTGAAAAAAATCGGCATTTAATGAATTTAGGATGAAAACACACTACATTTATTTACCATTTTGCAGACTAATAATGATTCCAGAATTGTCTTTTTTAAAATCTCATGAAGAAATGGAAGTTGAAATTACAATATTAGATCTATCAAACCTTACTCAAAGTTAGTTCGTTCTTTGAATTAACTGCCAAAAGCAGACTAGATATCTGAATTTGGTTGTTATCTAGTATTTCCAGGATTTTGGTTTTTTTGTCTGCTTTCTCCTGTAGTACTTCAAATCATGCTTTCCATTCTTTTCCATGTACTAATTATAAATACTATTCTGGAGGCAAACTTACTTTATTATAAGGAATTGCAGCTGAAGGGAACTGGGCATAAATTTTTTCCATAGTAGTTCCAGTGTTCTCCTCCTGGCTTTCTGCTGTTTCTCAAAGACAGCGTGTGCTACCATTAAATTGATATTACTACACAGTGCACTCTCTGTAAAGGAGAATACCTTCTACAGTGGGACTTGGTGTTTGTTAATTCCTATTAAAACCAATCTGTCTGTTTTTACTATTTAAAAAAATTGATTGATTTGTGTATATGGATGATTTGTCTGCATATGTGTCTGAGTACTAGAGATGGTTGTGAGACTCCATGCAGACACCAGGAATGAAATCAGGATTTTTGGAAAAGCAGCCAATACTCTGAACTCCTAAGCCATCTTTCCAACCTTTGTCTTTTTAGTTTTAACTTTAGTTGCATAGACAACATATTTTTTCTTTTCTCAATATCTTAGTTGAGAAGAGGCTAGAAATGAAAAATTGTTTCCAATTCCCTCCTGGTCAGGTAGGGCAGGTTTAAGACTGGGGTGGGGGTGTGCAATTGTTTGGAGTAATGGAACAGTGCTCTGTCCTGTATGTAGATGTTGCTTCCAAACCAATGGGACCAAACAACTCTACTGGAAAGTGTAGGCTCTATGCCTTGTTATCTTACAACATAGCCACTGATTTGGCTCAGGGACTGTACCTTGAGGCCTTTAGGATAGAAAACGGCCTGGCTCATGTTCAAGACCTGTGCTTTGAGGCCTGTAGGACAGAGAAAAGCCTGGCTCGAGTCTGCGTGATATTGAGACAGCAAAAATGAGGGAGACACCACTCCAGTCAGAGGGATGGTTTGGCTGTCTCTCACTGGATACAGTTACCCCCACACCACATAGTGTCACTTAACCTATATACGCTGACACTCACAGTAATAAACTGAGTTCCTGCTTTGACTTGACTCCCTATCGCCTCTGATTGTTCTACATTGTGGGCCTTTAGAATCGGCAAATAGTGCACTGACCTTTCCCTTGGGAATAAGGAGGCCTAGCAACATTGGCTGGGGGAATAAGAAGACTCAGGAAGCCTAACACAGTGAGTTTAAGGAGTTGGTACTATGAAATGGAAATTTTGTCTTAATATTGACTGTCACATTTTTGATGTTTGGCCTACATTATATCATCTTATCTAATGAAAATTAGACAATTAAAAGTACACACACCCACAGCCAGGCACAGTGGTGGTACAAGTCTTTAACACCCAGCAGAATCAGTTGGACCTCAGTGAGTTTAAGGCCAGCCCAGTCTACAAAGTAAGTTCCAAAATAACCTGAACTGTTACACAGAAAAACCCTGTCTCAACAAACCACAATAAATAAAGAAATAAATAAAAACCCACCCACCCACACCGCTAGTCATGTTTCATAGTCTTCCCAGTTGAAAATTAAATTATTTTAATCAATAACAGCTACAAGCCTCATTAACTGCTGAATCATCTCTCTAGCCCTGATGCTAAGATCTTATAGAAACCTGAGCTGGCTCAGTCATCTTCCAGAAGACATGAGTTCAGTTCCAAGAATATACTTTAAATAACTCAACAGTACCTGCACCTCTAACTCCAGGAGATCCAACACCTTCACTGGCCCCCAAGGACACCATTTCTCTGCCTTATGCAACGCAAAAGTAAATTTTTAAACCACCTTACCATATGTGATCCCTAGGTCATGGTTATTAGAGTTTCACACCTTCATATATAATTTCCCTTCATAGAGACTCCATATGAAGTGATGCCATTTCCAATTCACCTGCCCAACTGTTCATTCACTTGTTCTCCCCACCATTCCAAAGTGAACAGTGCGAGGCTGTAAGAGGGGGCTAGCAAGAAGGAACAGTGCAACTTGCAAGACAACGCTGAGAAATTAGTGCTCAATACTGAAATCATTCTTTGTGTCTCTTTGCTATACCCTAGATCCTCTACCTTTTCCTTAAGAAATAGGCCGTGTTTGAGCAATTGAATCATTTTCTCATTCTGTTTCTAGCTATACATCTTAAGTTCTGTGCCTCTTTGAATAATACAGTTTTTGTCTTTCTCTGTTTTAACATAATCTTTTCTTTTAATTTTTATAAAGAATTTTATAATACAATCTTTTCCTATTTTATATAACTATCCCAGTTCCCACTCTCTTCCCTCCTGCTGCTTCCTTCACATTTCCCCACCCCACCTTCCTATCCACTCCTCAGAATGGGTAAAGCTTCCCATGTAGGGGTCAATAAAGTCTGACATTTCACTTCAAGGAAAGACTAAGGTCCTCACCCCTGTATCTAGGCTAAGCAAGGGATCCATCCAAAGAGAATGTGATGCTAGATGCCAGTTCAAGCACTAGGGATACATCCTGCTCCCACTGATAGTGACCCCACAGACTGCCCAACTGTCACAACTGTCCCCCATAATCAGTGGGCCTAATTTGGTCCTATGCAGGTTCACCCACTATCAGTCCAGAGTCAGTGAGCTCTCACTAGCTAAGGTCAGCAGTTTATATGGGTATCACCATTATGGTCTTAACCCCTTTATTCATGTTATCACTCCACCCTCTCGTGGACTGGTCTGAGGTGCTTCCCTGTAGATTTCTGTATCTGCTTCCATTAGTTGCTAGTTGAAGGTTCTATGATGACAATTAGGGTATTCATCAGTCTGATTACAAGGGAAGGCCAATTTAGATGTCCTCTCCACTTTGCTAGAGTCCTAGCTAGAGTCATCCTTGTGAATTCCTGAGAATTTCTTTAGTACTATGGTTTCTCTCTAGCCCTTTAATGGCTCTCTCAATCAAGATATCTTTTTCCTTTCTCTCCCTCACTGTCTTTATCCCTTATTCGGCATCCCATTCCCTCATGTTTTCCTTCCCCTTTCCCTTCTCTCCCCCCCCTCTGCCCACCTTTTCTTTTCTCCCCCTCCTAATTTTCTCAGGAGGTCCTGTCTGTTTCTCCTTCTTAGGAATGTCCATATGTGTCTGTTTTATGGTTCTCCTTGTTGCCTAGCTTCTTTGGGATCATGGACTATAGACTTGTTATGCTATACATCTAATACACACGACTGAGTACATAAAATGTTTCTCTATCTGGGTCTGAGTTACCTCACTCAGGATGGTTTTTTCTAGTTCCATCCATTTGCATGCAAATTTCAACATGTCATTGTTTTTTACTGCTGAGTAATACTCCATTGTGTATAGGTACTGCATTTTCTTTATTCACTCTTCAGTTGATGGGCATCTATGTTGTTTCTAGGTTCTGGCTATTAAGAATAATGTTGGTATGAACACAGTTGAGCAAATGAACATAATCTTAAATGAAATAAATTACATTACTCTTCACCTCTTTTTTTATCCCTTCTTCCCTTCCTAGCAACCCTACCTCAAACCCCTCCTATCTTCTCCTTAAGTTGACAACATCTTTTTTACTGCTATTGTTATACACAAATATGTGTTTATATGTTTGTATGTATTTATGCAAACTTGTATTGGTCTCCCTTCAACCAAGAGAGCAAGCAACTGCCACATTTCTCTTAAGAGCTTTAAATCTCCTCGGAATTGTGTTGGAATTCATGTCTTTCTAAAAGAAACTTTTAGAAATCCTTTTATGCTGAACTCACTATCTTGGCTTCCCATTCAGTCCAACGATGACCATGTTTTAAGGTCAAGACACTGAGGTCCATTAGAAAATCCATGACACTGGTCAGCATTTTCTGAATAATTGGATCTATGGTCCTTTGTCGAGTGTAGATTTACAGTGACACCCACGTTTGATCTCATTAGATAGAGGTCATTTACACTGCCATTTTTGACAGTTTCTATGTGGATAGTATATAAACTAGATATTCATAGATTTTTTTTAGCTTATATATCAAGTAAATCCAATATTGACCTAATATGTAGCAATAGTCTCTTCCTCCAAGTTTCATTACCATTATAATTTTCAGTTTCTTTGTGGTCCATGGGTTTCCACTAATAATGCCTTTGTACCCTTTATGTCTCTTTTATAAATACAGGACAGACCACATTTTAATACTGACGATGTGGCGCATGTCTTAGAGCATGTACCTAGCATATGGCAAGATCTGGGTTTGATGTCCTGTGCCTCACAAACAACTGAACAAGTCCATCTTTGTGATGATTTCGGCGGGGGGGGGTGGTTCGAGATAAGGTTTCTCCATATTACAGCCCTAGCTGTCCTTGAACTAGTTCTTTAAACCATGCTGGCCTCGAACTCACAGAAGTTCGTCTGTCTCTGCCTTCTGAGTCTGGGATTAATGGCATGCGCCACCACCGCCTAACTTTGCTGATTTTATACAGCTGATATGGATGAAGACTTGAGATTCTGTTTTTCTTAAGTTGAGACCCCCAGAGAGACCACCAGAATCCAGTCAAGTCCAGAATGCAAAACCAAGGTTTAATTCTTATGCCAGCTAGCTGGGAGTTCCCCCATGTGATGCAGTGCTGTAAGGAGAGCTCCCATTCCTCATTTGAGGTTGATATATAAAGGCAAAAACTGCAAGCCAGGTTGGTTTTGCTGAGTACAGGGTATGGACCACTTCTGTTTCTGTGCATGCTCCCCTCCCCCGCCAACCCCTCCAGTTATTTCTGCTCTTGTCTAGATCACAAAGCTGGGTGATGACAGGTGGCTAGCTTCTAGGAACATTTTGTGGTTTATACTTTTGCAGAGGTTCCTGTTTTCAAATAGTTCTTGAAGCTGCAAAGAGATTAAAGCCAATGTCTTAACCATCTCCTGACCAAGCAAAGCTTTTTAAAAATTTTTATGTCCTTAGAATTCTAGCATCTCTTCCTTACAGTATGTTTGAATTTTCTCTGACTCACTAGCTTAAAGCTATAGTCATCAAGCACCTTGTATTAGCTGAGTACAATTGATTTTTGACATACAAAATAGGGTTTTAATATCGGCATTTAATGTTTCAGGCACAAGCAACAGCTAAACCATATTCGGAATTCTTAAGAGAGAACGGCACAACTTCAATAATAAATGCGATGGAAGCCAATGTTAGATACCTAAAATCTATGCTCCCTAAACTGAAAGCTAGCAGAGCACTAAATTTATTCAAACTGGAGCGATATAAATACCTCTATCAAGAAGAATTAAGCTTCAGAAAATCACTTCAGTGTTACCTAAACGAGTAAGAAACATACATATATGTAGAAAGCCTGATAGTTCAGCAATTTGTCTAAAACGTAATTTTAGCAAAATACTATTTGTGAAATTCTTATAAGATTAATATGAATTTGCTGATATAATTTTGGGAAATAATATTACAGAAAGTTAATTTTACGTGGTAAAAGATTATGATGCTTTCTGCTTTTTATTATACATGGTAATTTGATATACTTAGTCAAATCAAATATATTTTCAGCTATGTAGTTTTGAAACAATCTAATTAAGAAAGAAATATTTACATAAAACTTTCTGTTAGCATTACCATAAAAATAGATATGGAATCTTTAGGATAGTGTATCTTAAAGCCAAGGGTAAAAGTACCACCACCTCTGCTTCCCCAGGCATAGTCTGGGAATCGCTAAACAATTTTCTTTGCTATGAACTTTGACCTTACCACTAGAGGGAGCCAGAAGACAAAATATTCTTTTGAGTTTCTATGGTCTCCATAAATGCATAGTGTGCTACAGGAAAAGATTAATATGAGGAGAAAAGCCTAGATTATAAACAATGGTTTAAAATTGTTAGATGTGAAGGTTTTTGGAGAATATATAGACAATTTCCACCTGTGTTGCCTTGGTGATGTAACTATGTCTTATGCTTCTTTGAGTCTTTTATTATTATTATTATTATTATTATTATTATTATTATTATTAACAGTTCCACTATCACATTCTCCCACAGTTTGTTATGTATTATTCCCCATGCAAAATGTTTAATTATAATACTCATGTCTTAACATGAGGGGCACATAAGGGGAAGGCAAATATTTTCCCATGTTTTCAAAAGATGATATTTGTAAAATCCACTAACTGGTCTGCAAATGACTGACCTCATTCATGGAAAGCGTGAAGATTGTCACTTGCAGTGCTGACACACAGACCACTCTGCTCATCCTGGCTTTGGATGGCAGTGAGTGGAATCAGTGAAAGTTACAAGAACTTGGGTGAACACTTAGAAACAGGGAGAACTGACGGGGAGCTAAAGGAAACACAAAAGAAGATTCTTTCCTTTTGTGCAACAATTAGTTATCTATATGTCTCATGGATAAGTACGGACCCATGAGGTCCCAATTCCATATAAAGATAAGAGGCCCAGTGTTCTTAACAATTCTCTGCAGATAATTACAATGTCTAAAAGTTTAGAGGACAAAAGCCATATCTTGTCAAGAGGACAGAAATTCCACAGTAATGAAATCCACATATTCCTAGATGCTTCATTTTAGCTTATCAAGCATCACAATCTAATGCTAAAATGAATTTTCATGTAATAAATCTCTCTAATCAAGAAAGTGAACATCCAGGATCATATGTATCATATTTTACTATTCATATAGCCTACTGCATAGTCCAATAACACCGTGAAGAATATTATAAATATGTCCACTCTTAATTGAAGTAGTTTCATTGGTCAAGCTGCACACCTCTAATAGCTGTACCTAGCCCTCCTCCTTTAAAAATCTAATTTCATTTGGAATACCTCTACAATGACGTGAACTGCCTTTGGAGAAATTGTGTGCCCACAAACGCATACAGCTGGAAAACTCACAGACACTTTTAATGTGCCATTCCATGAAAATTTCATTTATTCTCATGGCAGTATTGTTAAAATGCAAGTAACTTACTAGACATTCAGGAGGAAGTGACCGCTTTAGACTTTACCCTTTCCAATCTTTGCAGGAGTTACAAGAATTTGGAGATGAGCAGAACAAAACTTAACATGGAAATGCAGCCCAGCAGATCCGCAGTAAATGCAAAACTCAAGGCCTTTCACCGGGTGCTCTTCTGCTGGCTATTTTGATAGCAACCCAGGACCCAGAGTAAGTCTTCTTCCAAGAGAATACATGTCAGCATTGCCCTCAGACTCTCAGCTATCAACCAGTGGCCTAGAACCCTGCCTAGGCATGGTCGGTTATGCTTTCAGTTTTACAGTTCTGGTGTAGTTCTAGTTTTCAACTTTGTTAACTACTAGGCTTTGTAGTCTACAATTCCTAGGTTAAGGTCAGAGTGAAACATGATAAAAAAAAAACAAAGTAGAGTGATTAGAGAGAGGCCTCCACGGGGAAACTGTGCTACTGTGCCATTGCACGGGCATGAGTTCAGAAGCACAGCATCCACCTGAAAGCTTGGCATAGTGACTGTCACTGTAGTGCTGGGGAGTGCGTGAGAAGAGGGGAATCCCATAGTTCTCAGTCAGGCTGGTCTAGAATAAGAATAAAGTGTGAGCTCTAGGTTCAGTGTGGACCCTTGTTTCAAAAACACAAAGTGGAAAAGAGAGAGAAAAATACTGGAAGTAAGTTTTCCCAACATAAGTGTGTTCTCCAACACGTTATTAGTACACCCCCATCAAACACACGCACACACACACACACACACACACACACACACACACACACACACTACATGGGCAAAGAGAGAGTAAACAAAACCAGAAATTTTATAAACTTGGAAAGTTCCTGGTGTTCTTAGTTTTATGAGACATCATTTACAAATTTTACAAGTATGTAAATGAACTTATTCTTTTGAAATTCATTTGAAATCTGAATGCAAAGTGCCTTTTAGGAAATGATCACTCCTGAACAGACAAGGTGGCTCCGTGTTTAGAAGGTTTTGTTGTGAAGCCTAACAACTTCAGTTCAATTTCCAGAACCCACATGTGAAAGGAGAGAACAAGTTGTCTCAGTATTTGTCAGCTGACATAGACAAATGCTCCATGACATGTATATGTGTACATCCTGACACAGACCTACACCAGATAAACACATAGATTGGTGTGAAGGGAGAAACTACTTGTTTGTTTCTGACTGCCCAGACATGAAATAATCACACACAAATCTATTCCAATTGTAATACTGTTTGGCCAATAGCTTAAGCGTACTTTTGGCTAACTCTTATATCCTAAACTAATCCACCTCCATTAATTCGTCTATTGCCATATGTCTGTGACTTACCAGATAAAGTCCCATTCCTTGAATCTGTCTCTGGCAGGGCTACATGACTTCTCATTGACTCTGCTTTCTTTCTCCCAGCATTCAGTTTATTTTTCCCGCCTGACTCTATTCTGCTAAACCACTGACTGAAACAGTTTCATTCATTAACCAATAAAAGCAAAACATATACAGAAGGACTTTCACACCATGGGTGCATAAATAAAAATGATTATTCCTACACAGAACTCTAGGTCTACATTGACATGCTTTGGCTTACTTTTTAAGCAACTTTAAGCTTGGCAGTATACATATTTTACTCAATCTTATTTTTAGGTTCCACATTGTGTCCCACGTACTAGGAGACATTGTATACTTTTGTCCCTCCTAGAAGTTATTATTTTGCAATTACAAGTGATGTAACTGAGATGAGGAGATAGATCTTTTAGGTTCATTTTGTGATCACTTAAAGAACAGATTTGGTGTTGAGGACTGAAGATGTGGTCTGTATTTACAAAAATATTTTCTGCCCATGAACTAGAAATCTTTAATTAATATAGAGGTTAAATAATATCTGACTTTTTTCAGATGCAGCAACAGTCCCAATTTAATTATAAATGGAGAAGCAATAGAGGTATGCTGTCAAAATACATGTATTTAATTTAAGTTAATAGACTTATGAAACAAATTTTAAATAGTAACTGACCTCTTTATCTTGTTATATTAACTAGTGTAAACATTCACAACTTCAGCATTATTATTCTTCTACAACTTTTCAAAATTTTTGGAAAGAGACACAAAGACATAATCACTAAATACAAGGTACTACATAAAATATAAACAACACTGAAAATCAGCAACACAATGCCTGCAAGTAACACAAAGAAATTCTAATCATAATTTTAAATATTAATAGCCTCAATTCTCTAATCAAAAGACATGGACTAACTTAATGGATCAAGGAACAAAGTCCATCTATTTGTTATTTGCATGAAATACATCTTATCTTTAATGATAAAGTAAAAGGATGGAAAAATGCCCTGATCACATGGGACCAGGAAGCAGCCAGTCATCATTGTCTATCCCAATATCTGACAAATGAGACTTTTGTGACACACACACACACACACACACACACACACACACACACACACACTGATTCTATAGGCTATTTCTTAATGGACCTAGGCTAATTTTACTGTGACTAAAACAGTATCACTAACATAATATGAATAGGCAAGAAATGAATGAAAAGGTCTTGTTTGTTTGATGCTGAATAGGACTGTGAATGTGAATACACTTTGAATTTTTATTTAAAGTGGTTGTCATTAATCAATAATTTGGGGAGTTTGATGATCCTTTGTTTTCTGAACAGCCCATCATTACAAATGATTGATGGAAACCAGCTTGGACAAAATTACCACTTACCAGGGTAGAGGCATGCAGATTAGAAGAGAAGCAAAGGGCATGTATATGCGAGGAAAATTAATAGTACCAGGAGGGCATTCCAGTGAATACTAAAATCCCAATGTTTAATTTTCCATACACTTTTTCACCCCAACACAACTGGGGGAAGAAGACAAATGACTGCTTTAACATTATACAAATAACAACTCAAGCAATTGCTTGCTTCAATGCTTAGAGACTTCAAGTCATTAACGTTTAGTTGTTCAGCAATGAACCCACCCAAGACCAGGTATCCTGAAAGCAGCCACTCCCAAGGTCAAACCTCCTATTTCAAAAGAAGGAGCAGAAGTCTGCTTGAATATCCTGACCATTGATCTACCTGTGTGGGTCATCATAATGTCAAAAGAATACACTTAGGTCAGGGTGTGTAGTCACACTTGTTGTCAACAACTTTGAACAAGTTGAAACTCTTTGACCTTCAGGCAAGGTGGAAATATGCTCACATTTTTGCTCTCTGCAAAGTAGAAAGGAAGAGATACATGAGTTGACTATGAGCCCATCTGACTCCATGTTCCATTCTCCTTCCTCTTTCGTATATTTACCATAGCATTGGGATCAAAATGCAGGCCATATGAGGGCAATTCAGAAAGTCAGATTTAGTATGCTTTTAACCCATGTATCAATTTTTCCTTTGAATACCAACTATAACCCAAGACTTAGACATTACCTTGCTTTTATCATCAGATGTGTTAGAGGAAACTTCACTTGCATTTGTCTTTGAACCAGAATCTTTACATATGTAAGATAAGACTACTTCATGAAAAGAATTAGTATGCTGAAAATGAATAATATGTTTTAGACCCTGCATTTATTATACTTAATATCTATATAAAGGACTTTTTTGAGGAGAATGCTCCTGACTGCTCTGGTATAATGGGGTGGCCATGAACACCCAGATGTCCACATGCCTCTTCATCTTGAATTCTATAATTAAGTGTGTAATTATTCACACACTTAAGCTACTTCAAGCTTGAGGGTATTTTGATAAATTTCTCTATGTATGGAGTTTTCTATTTCATATTTCTTCAAATAATATCCCTTCGCCTGTTCCTTGT
The DNA here is from genome assembly GCF_982192425.1 of Myodes glareolus. Taxonomy (NCBI): domain Eukaryota; kingdom Metazoa; phylum Chordata; class Mammalia; order Rodentia; family Cricetidae; genus Myodes; species Myodes glareolus. The sequence continues at coordinate 46,794,558 of NC_142035.1, read as the reverse complement.
GGGTTGTTCTAGGATTTATTATTTTTTCTATAATAATTTTGCTAATATTATTCTCTTTCCTGCTTTCCATTTGTTTCCTACTAAATATTACTTCTGTTGACCAAATATTTAGTGTTTTAAAGTGAAAGTAGCAAAACCACAAAGAATTTCAGGATTTTATAGATTCTTAAAGACTAGTCAAAATGCTATTCACTCCATGAACCTATATTTAACATCCTGGGGAAAATGGTTGTTTTGATGTAAAATGTTAAAATCAAGACATTCAGTGGGCCTCTATGAACATAATAGGCATACACAAGGTTTATTCTAACATTTCTTAATATAGGACAGATTTCTTTGGGTGTTTCAATAAGAGATTGAATGATTTCTTCTATGTATTGCAATGAGAAAATGATCAGAACGTATTTAGAAACTGAACCCAATGGTACAAGATAAAAGTGAATTAATTAGAGAATGGGAGATTAAAAGAACAAGATTGGGTAGGGTGAAGATGTTTTTTTGGAAAGAGACTTGTAATTGGGATTTTTTAAGGAGCTGTGTACACAGTATATAAAATAAGGACTCAAGATATTGAAACTTAGGTGTAAATGAATATTAAATTTAAGTGTTTGAATGAGTCTAACAAATATTTTGTTTTTTATCTTTGTAGGAACTGACACCCAACCGTATTTCTATTGACAAATAATGAACAATTTGAAACTATTGAAGGAATTTCTATAGCAGATAAGAAAATGGATTATCTACTGATTATACTTTATATTTCAGTATTGAGAGATTATTATCTATCATATATTAGATGTGGCTTATAGAAATTTTTATATAAATAAACGAATAAAATGTATATGAGTAAAGCAAGAATTGTAGGCATGCCAATATTCCGAAAATTGAAAAGAATTTTAAGGAATGTTTTCCAAAACTGTATATGTTCAATATAGCACACTCAGTTATAAATAAAATGCTTTATTAAATATTCCATGATCGTGTCTTCAAGCTGCTTGAAATCAGTAGTCTGTCTTTGGTAAAAATAAGTAAATAAGTAAGTAAATAAATCCCACATTTTACTAATGAGTTGAAATTTTATACTCGTCATCTCCTGATCTATATAAAATCCTAACATCTCAGATAATCATTTCAAAAGTTATTGCAACAATTCAGTTCTATCCTAATACTTCATGAATTTGCAGTTACTGTAGAAATAGACTGAATTCCTGGGAATTCTGTAAGCAATAGAGGAGAGGGTGCCCGAAATAGCCTTGCCATGTAGTCAGACTGATGATTATCTTAAATATCACCATAGAACCTTCATCCAACAACAGATGGAAATAGAGGTGGAGACCCACATTGGACTACTGGATTGAGCTCCAAGGTTCAGTTGAAGAGTGAAAGGAATGAGAGTATGGGCAAGGAGGTCAAGACCATGAGAGATTCACCCACTGAGACAGTTTGCCTGAGCTAATGGGAGCTCACCAACTCCAACTGGACTGGGAGTGAACGGCATGGGATCAGACTAATCCCTCTGAATGTGGTTGACAGCTGGAGCAGATTGGAAGGCCACTGACAGTGGCACTGGGAGTTGTCTCTGCTGCATGTACTGGCTTATGGGGATCCTATTCTCTTTGGATGTATACCTTGCTCAACCTAGATGTAGGAGGGAGGGTCTTTGACTTGCCACAGGAAGGGTGCCTTGCACTCTGTAAGGATTGAAGGGGTTGAAGTGGGAGGATGTGTGGAAGCAGTAGGAGGAGGAAAGGAGGAGGAGGGAATTTGGATTGGTATTTTTTAAGTAATAAAATAAAAAAAGAAATAGACTGAATTTCTTCTATTCCTTTGTGTTGTTTAATTGATTTTATTGACTTATACATTTTTCTCTTCTCCCCTCCCTGCTCCCTTCCCCTTCAACCCTCTCCCATGGTCCCCATGCTCTCAATTTACTCAGGAGATCTTGTCTTTTACTATTTTCCATGTCGGTTAGATCCATGTATGTCTCTCTTGGGGTCCTCTTTGTTGTTTAGGTTTTCTGAGATTGTGATTTGTGGGCTTGTTTTCTTTGCTTTACGTTTAAAAACCACTTATGAGTGAGTACATGTGATAATTGTCTTTCTGGATCTGGGTTACCACACTCAATATGATGTTTTCTAGCTCCATCCATGTGCCTACAAATTTCAAGATGTCTTTATTTTTTTCTATTGTGTAGTACTTCATTGTGTAAATGTACCATGTTTTCCTTATCCATTCTTCAGTCTAGGGGCATTTAGGTTGCTTCCAGGTTCTGATTGTGACAATGCTACTATGAACATAATTGAGAACGTGTCCTTGTGATATGATTGAGCATTCTTTGGATATATACCCTGTAGAACTTTAAGACAATTCTGAAGACATTTCTGACAATTCTCAGTACTCCCCCTCCCCTGGGAACCAAGGATATAACAGCTATGTATGCACATACTGAGATGTTGGGAACTTTCCATCTCCCTGAATAGGGGCAAGATAACCTTTAGGTGTTAACTCAGTTACTGATGTTTTGACATAGTCCCTGGGAAGGGGCAAAGTGACCCTCAGAAGTTTCCCCTTACCTCATCTGATCTGGCAACCACTCTCCAGCCAATTATTGCTAATAGCCTTTTTGAATAAGCCAATCACAATAGTTAAAGAACAACCCCCAGACACCCCTTCCTTCTGTGGTTTTTCTCTTTAAAAATAGCCTGTACCAGACATGCAGTGTCTTCTAGCCTCCCGACTGCTGGAAGACCCTGTCATGACAGAATTAATAAAATCCTCATGCCTTTACATCAGCTGTGATATGAGAGATGGTCTCTTGGGGCGACTCCTCCTCCTCGGTGATTGGACGCTAGGGTCCAACAACCCAAACGTGGTAAACTGGGAAGCTGTATCTTAAGGAAGGTTTTTTCCGAATTTTCTGAGAAATTGCCATATTTAAAGGGGCTGTAGGAGCTAACACTCCCATCAGCAATGTAGAAGTGTTCTCTTTACCCCACATCCTCTCCAGCACAAGTTATCAATGTTTTTGACCTTGGCCATTCTTACAGGTGTAAGCTGGAATCTCAGAGTTGTTTTTAAAAGGTCTGAAAAATGTACTCCCTTAAAATTCAAAGGTTTTACATTTTTTACTCAAAATTTTAAGTATATATCTAGTAAAATATAGACTATTTAGATTACAATACATGTACTATCTAATTTCAAAACCCTTCCAGACTACCACTGAAGTGAAAGAGTCTAAAGGAGAAATGACAGCACCTCAAGGAAACACATTGTTTAAGGGAATAAAACACAAAACAAGGAAGAATATGTACTTGATGGAAACATCACATTCAGAAGGAAAGTGTCAGGATAGTTGACGAAAAATGTTATAGAAAGAACCTGAATTCACAGGTTATAGTATACAAGGCAGCAAGAATTTAATAATGAATGTGCTTAGTGACTTGATTTAATTTACTATTTTGTTATGAAAAAGGCAGTAGTGTTTAGGAAGGATTCATTTATTGCTTATTCTAATTTTGTTTCTGAGTGTTATTTGTTTTAGAAAAATCTTTGAAATGTTTTTATGCAATAAACTTCATGCATTCTAATTTTTGCCTAAGGTATATTTGAAATAATTAAAAGTATTTTAAAAATTATAAATTGACTTAAACTTAGTGTTTTTGCTTAAGTGAAAATTTTATTGAGGATTTTAAAACACAACTTTTAGTATCAACATTTTAGATATTTCCTATCAATGCTTATAGATAGTATATTTTTCTAACAATTATCATGTTAAATGGTTTATCTTAACTATATGTATGGATTTTTATCAAAAGAACTGAATTTTAGGTGTCACCAGAGGAAGAGAAAATATGTTGTGCTGACAGGCATTGGTAAATAAAAAAGTAAATTTCTCATTTAATGTTTCCTGTTTAAGAATATATCACAGACTCAATAAAATAACTCTTCATGCTACACAGATAACCAAATGATCATAATTTAATATTTGATTTTACCATTCACAAAATGTTACAAAACTCAATTATTTGTATATACAACCAAACATATGCATAAATCAATTTTAAATAGGGATTTGTGGCATAATAGTTTTACATTATTGAATGTATATCCATATTATAAAGTAAAGATCAAATATAACAGTAATAATATAGCATATGGAAAAGTGAAAAAGAAGAAACTAACCACTCCTGAATATAATTCTTATTAAAAGGTTCCCACGGAATTGACAACGGATGTTTCAAACTATAGTCCTAATATATATTAGGACTATATGCATATATACATGTATAATATATACATGTTGAAGAGACCCGCAGTTAATATAGTCCTATATATGTATATATTTTATATCATACATGTATATATACATTGCACATATATATGTAAATAAGTTTAGTTACTGGTTCTAGAAGACATAATGTAGGTATCTGAAATGTTTGAACCTAAAAATTCTCTCACGTATTACCCATGCACACTTCACTTCAAACTTTCTGGCCCCTCCTGTGACTTCCTTTGGTTTCCAATCAAGTTCACTTCTAATTCCACGTAATACATACCTACATGATTACTTGTACTTACATTAAATCTTAGATCCTCAAATTAGAGCAAATGTGACTGTTGTCTTTCAGAGACTGGTTTCATTCACCTACTTTAATAGTCTCCAGAGAAATTCTTACTCCTATTTGCCTAGTATTGGTATAATGGTATTTAAACATAAATTCATATGATTGGTTTTACTTTGTAATTACACTCGCTCTCCTTCACAGGAAATTGAGAAATACTACATTTATATTAAATATCACATATAATAAACTTGCTTATTTCATGTGTCCCTCTTTGAAAATATATTATGACAAAAGTTGAAGAGACCCACAGTTAAGAGTATATTCTACACTTTAAGAGGACCAAAGTTCATTTCCCAGCACAATGCTGTGTGACTCAAAACTCCTTGTAACTCTCTCTTCAGGAGACCTGACATTCGCTTTTGGCCTATTCAAGTACCTGCACAAACATGAACATATACTTCCCACAAGAAAACAGGCATGCCTGCATACAAGTAATTACAAATGTTTAAATATCTTCAAATATTTACTATCATTGGATGTTTCTTGGATATCAAATACTATATAGCACAACTTGCATATTTATTAAATTTTTTGCATTAATATTTCATATTCTTAATTATATAAATAATGTAACAAAGGCTTCGAAACACTGAAGTGGGACTGCTTATTCAACTATGCACCCTCACTTCTCTTCTGTCTATAAGTATATTTTCTCTGGATGTCCATGTCCAGAATACAAAGTCAGAGGTCATGAGACCATAATAGATGTGAAATAGTGAACATATTTGATTATCTTCTATCAAAGGAAATTAATATATTTAGAGCCACCTCGTCAGCCTTTGACACAATATTTTTAATTGCCAAAGAAGGGCACATGGAACAAAAAACTTTATTATCTGTGATTTTAATACAAACTTAGTATTTCTTAATTTCCTGAATACTTGCCTTCTAGCTGTGTCTAATATTTATTATAAAAATAGTAAACAGATATTTGCTCGAATGGTATTCAGAAGCTATATAAACCTTATTATTGACACTAATTTTCACAAAGTATCCTTGAGCATCTTTGAATGACTCACATTGGACTTTTTTTTATTTGCAGTTTGAGATCCTGAGACTAAATGACAAAATGGGGAAGAAAATGTAGGAACTGAGCCTGGCGGTGCTGGCGCTTCTCTTTAATCTCAGCACTTGGGAGGCAGAGGCAGGTGGGTCTCTGTGAGTTCAAGGCCAGTCTGGTGTAGAAGAGCTAGTTCCAGGGGGAGGTTCCAAAGCTACAGAGAAACCCTGTCTCAAAAAACAAACCAAAAAAAAAAAGAAGGAAAAAAGAAAACAAAAGAAAAATGTAGCAACTGTACTTAAGGAAATGTTACTCTCCACCCAGGGTTTGGCTATGGGTCTCTTCCTCTGCTCACAGCAGCCCCCAGCAGTAGCCTCTTTGATGGCAATTCAGGTAAGCACTGATTTATGAGTGAATAAGGATATCATTATTAATAATCTCATTGATTTTTTTCTTTCACAGGTCTCTGTGCTAGCTAGTGTCTTATTCCTGGTCATCCAGGCAATGTTCAGAACGGGCTCCCTCTCCTGGCATTGGCCTCAAATTAGACCCATCACTGAATTGGTCACTATTTTGAGAAAAGCATTCTGTTGCTCCTCCCAACCTATTATAGGAAATTCTGCCCTAATCACACACAGCCTTGTGGCTGGGGTCAGGGGGGGAGCTCTCAGTAAGTAAAAATGGAAATAGATGGAGAAGGAGGGAACTTTGTGCAGCCATGAGGAAGTCATCCTCCACTCTGGATGCAGACCGTCATGGTGGCTGATTTCAGGTCACCCACACACCAGACCACATTACCCTTCATCTATTGCGCTGGAAACCTAATGAACTCAGTGGTTCCCCAGAATGAATGGTAGAACTGGTTTGTCTTGGGGACCTTAGATGGAGAACGTTATTTACATCTTCCCAGGGAAGGGGTTTTTAGCAACAACATCCCTTTTCCTCAGTTTTCAGGACATGAGGCTCTGGCTTGCGAGTGTTGTAAAGAATGGGTGTGGCTTGAGCATATATGAGACCACCCCCACAGTGACACACTTCCTCCAACACGGTCATACCTATTCCAACAAAGCAAAACCTCCTAATAGTGACTCTCACTTTGAGCTTATGGGGGCCAATTGCATTCACATTCCACTACTACCACATTCCACTCTTTGCCCCCCCCGATAAGCTTGTAACGATGTCATAATTCAAAATACATCTAGTCCAATTTCAAAAGTCCCCATACTCTACTACAGTCTCAACCGTGTTTTAAAGTCATAAGTTCAAAGTCTCCTCTGAGATTCATGAAATCTCTTAACTGTAATCCCCTATAAAAATCAAAATAAAAAACCATGTTACACGCTTCCAACATCTACTGTCACAGGATATATATTACTATTCCAAAATGTATGGATGGGAGCATAGTGAATACTGTACCAAAGCAAGACTGAAAACCAGCTGGGCAAACTCCAAACTCTGCGCCTTCATGTCTGATGGCAAAATGCTCTTCAGATCTCTAACTCCTTTCAGCTTTGTTGACTGCAACATAGTTATTTCTCTTGGGTTGGTTCTATTCCCTGTTAGCAGCTCTCCTTGTCAGGTATTCCATGGCTCTGGCATCTCCAACATCTTGGGGTCTCCAAAGCAATACAGCCTTCTCCTTCACAGTGGCCTCTAGTTTTCCATTCAGGGACACCCCAGACACATGCCTGGCCTTAGCAGCTTTCCTAAGTCATGGAAGCAAATTCCATAGCCCCTTATTCTGTCCTTAACTCCAGAACCACACAGCCAAAGCTGCCAAGTTCTGCTGCTTACTGGGACTGGAATATGGCCCCCTTGTTCAATTACATCTTAACCAACTTTTTATTTTTTAATTCTTTTTTCCCTTTTTTATTACTTAAAAAAATACCAATGCAAATTTCCTCTCCCTTCCCTCCTCCCAGTCCCCTCCCTCTCCCTCCACAGACCCTCACCTTCACCCCTCCAACCCTAAGGGAGTGCCATGCACCTCACCCTGTGGAAAGTTCAAGGCCCTCCCTACTACGTCTAGGTTGAGCAAGGTTTACATCCAAAGAGAATAGGATCCCATGAAGCCAGTATATGCAGGTAGAGACACATCCCAGTGCCACTATCAGTGGCCCCTCAGTCTGCCCCAGCTGTCAACCCCCTTCAGAGGGACTTGGTTGTTCCCATGCTCATTCACTCCCAGTCCAGTTGGAGTTGGTGAGCTACTATTAGCTCAAGCAAACTGCCTCAGTGGATGACCCCCTCATGGTCTTGAATTCCTTGCTCATATTCTCACTCCCTCCACTAACTTTCTATTTTTGATGGTTTCCTTCACTGTCTAAGCTTGGCTGTCCTGAAATTGAATCTATAGACCAGGCTGACCTCAAATTCAGAGATCCATCTGCCTCTGCCTTCCCAGTGCTGGGATTAAAAGTGTGCATCATCATGCCCTGCTTTAAATTTTTCTTTAATTCCTTTTCACAAGTTGGAAGCTTAGCTGGGTGGGATCTTGCCCTGTGGTCACCACTCCCTCTATTCCATTTCTCAATCTGTTTATCTTCTTGAACACAGGACTTAGCTCCATTCCACTTTCTGGTGCCCCCCTTTTTCCTAAATTGTACATTTTGTATTTTTCATTGTTCAGCTTGCTCCTTTTTATTATAAATCTTTGTAAGAGTGGCCACTAATAACCACAGGACTGAGTCTATACTATGCTGTTTTAAGATTTCCTCTGCTAATGGAATTAATCTAAAACTCTTCACTTTAAGCTCAGGTAGACTCTTCAGAAAAGAGCAAAACCAGCCACATTCTTCACCAAAAACTCACAAGAATGACTTCAAGACAATACTAACATTTTTTCTTCTCTGAAACTTACTGAACCAGGCCCCCACAGTTCATCAATCACCTTCAGCACTACTGTCCATGTTCCTACTAGTATGGCCCATTAAGCAGAGCTTAAAGCATTCACTGTTTTCCTAACCCAAAGTACCAAAGTCTAAATTCCTCAAACAAAACAAAACAACCCAAAAAACCCAAAAAACCCCAAAACACAAAACAAAACAAACAAACGAAAAACCCCACATAGTGAGTTCTATCAGCAATACCCAATCCCTGGCAACAATTTCTGTCTTAGTTAGGGTTTTTATTGCTGTGAAGAGACATCATGACTACAACAACTCTTATAAAGGAAGACATTATTTAGCTGGGATGACTTGCCTACAGTTCATAGGTTCAGTCCATTGTCCATTATAGTGGGCATGGTGGCATGCAGAGCTGAGGGTTCTTTTTTTTTTTTTTTTTTTTTTTTTGGTTTTTCGAGAGAGTTTCTCTGTAGCTTTGAAGGCTGTCCTGGAACTAGCTCTTGTAGACCAGGCTGGCCTTGAACTAACAAAATCCACCTGCCTCTGCCTCCCAAGTGCTGAGATTGAAGGCATGCACCATCACTGCCCGGCTGAGCTGAGGGTTCTTACATCTTGACTCACAGGCAACAGGAAGTGGTCTGAGACAATGGGTGTGGCTTGAGCATGTCTGAGACCTCAAAATCCCCCCCCCCACAGTGACACACTTCCTCTAACAAGGTCACACCTACTCCAATAAAGCCACACCTCCTAATAGTGCCACTCTCTCTGAGCCTATTGAGGCCTATTACACTCAAACTACCACCCCAGGCCTGTTAGAGATCGGGAAATTTGGGATGTTTACTCAGGCTCACCAGGACAGATCATTCATCAGGTTCTGATCCCCATACCAATGACATGGGGTAGGTAGGGTCACAACCATCATCAGGTCCCCTGCATCCTTATCAGGAAAAACATAATTCTGCCAGGTAGGTGTTGGGGGATAATCTTTTTGTATACTGTAAAGAAGTGTCTCTGCCTAAGGTGCCTTCTGATTGGTTTAATAAAGAGCTGAATGGTCAATAGCTAGGCAGGAGAGAATCGGTGGGACTTCCAGAGAAAGAGAGAAACTCCAGAGGAATCTAGGTGTGGGGAATTCACCAGTAGGCTCAGAGCCAGTCAGATGTGTCATACTGAGGAAAAGTAAAAACCACGTGACAGAATGCAGATTAATAGAAGAAGGTCAATTTGAGTTATAAGAGCTATTTGGGGACAAGTCTATGCTAAAGGCCAAGATTCCATTATTAATAAGAAGTCTCCATATTATTATTTGGGGGCTGGTGATCCAAAGATAGTTCGACAAGAAAGCTTACTACAGGTGGGTGAATGAAAAAAGACATAAAAAGGAAGGACTATTTGCTCCCAGGTATGGTGGAAGAGAAGGCTTATTGTAGATCAGAGAAGCTGGGAGTATGCCCTGCTGGTTTTTGGTCTTGCTTTGGTCCAGCCTATTTCTTTGCTATGCTTCCTCCCGTGTTTTGGAGTGGTGATAGGTATCATGTGACATCATATGCTGATGTATATGATCTTTTTGGTTTTGATCTTTACAGGTGATTATAGCTACGAGATTGTCATGTGCCTCAGAAGAGACTTGGGACTTGGAAATAAGTTTGAGACTGTTATAGACTATAGGGACTTTTGAAGTTGGATTGAATGCATATTTTTGTATTATGATATGTATATGATAAGCCTTTGGAGGACAGGGAGTAGAATGTGGTGGTTTGAAAGAAAATGGCCCACAAAGGGAGTGGCACTATTAGGAGGTGTGGCATTGTTGGAGGGAGGAAGTGTGTCACTGTAGGGGTGGGCTTTGAGGTCTCTTTTCTCAAGCTTCACTCAGTGTGACAATCAGTCGACTTCCTGTTGCCTGCACGATATAGGACATTCAGCTGTTTCTCCAGCCCCACATCTACCTGCATGCCGCTCTACTCCCTGCCGTGATGGAGTAAATCTCTGAACTGTAAGTGAGCCACCACAATTAAATGTTCCCTTTGTAAGAGTTGCTGTGATCCTGGTGTGCCTTCACAGCAATAAAAATCCTAATGAAGACAAAAGTCATTAGAACAGACCCTAGTTTAGCAACAGAGATGAGGATGCAGACAAACAGAAAAGATGGCTGAAGACAGGAGCAACGCCTATTTGCAAACCAAGAAGAGAGGTCGTTAGAAGAAAATGGCCCATCTTGAGCTTGGTGTTCTGGCCTGTGAATTGTAAGTGGATCAATTTCTGTTGTTTACCTGGCTCAGCCTGTCTATTTATTTATTTATTTATGGAGGCCCTCACAAATGAACCCGTGTTTGGCTGTGCAACCTCAGACAAGAGAATGAAGTGGGCATGGACATGCACCAACAGTTCTTGCATGTTCTACTTACACGTTTGCACTTCCGCAGTCACTATGACAACTTGCTTGGGTTAGGATGGGAGGCATTTGGAACAGAGCCAGGTCGATCTAGTACCACTGGAGACTGGCCAGGCTTGGTCTAGGTCACTGAACAGCCAGCCCCGAGACACAAAAACCTAGCCAAGGTCAGAAGAGCCACCTCAATGCGACCAACTGACTACAGAAGGGCGAGCAGTCAGTGTCATTTCTGAAGGACTGAGATCTTGTGTTTGGTTATGACTAAGCATCTTTGTGGTAACAGAAGGCAGTGGCATGGTGGCAGCCATGCCTGGCCAGCCTCAGAAGAGGGAGAGGGAGTCTGGGGTTGGAGGAGGGCTGAGGTTGCAGGGTTCTAGTTATTTCCTTGGAGGCTGAGTTGAAAGGCTAGATAAAGAGGATGCCCAAAAGCCACTGCCAAGAAATCAGGCCCTGGACAGTCAATAGATTCAAGAGAAGGTTCAGAGAAGCAGAAACTGGATCCTATGACTCTTTATCAGGGTTATAGTCACCCTCTGGGTGTCATCTGGCCTCCTCACTTTACTCTCCCCTTGAAGAACGTCCTAAAACTTCATCCATCCACTCACTCTCCGTCAGATGAAGTAGTGGGAAAAAAGTTTACTCTGTTCTTGAAGCCTCTTCTGACCCCAAATCTGCACACTGACTTGCTAACCCAGTAACTATGACGTCCTTGTGGACATAGAAAGTCCCTGGAGGGGATCAGGAGAGTGATCGATCTTGGTTCATTTCCTGGTGATTCAGAAAGTCACTTGTGGGTGGCAGGAAGGTGGTTTGATGGTCAAGCAGACTCTTGGAGTTAAGGGTGGTAGGCCTATGGAGTGGAGAGGCATCAAGCCCCTGGCCAGTGGTGCCTTTGATGTATAGGGCTAATTCTGGCAAGGACCCACAAGACTTCCAGTTGGTTCCTACAACATACAAATGCTTGACTGAAAGTCTGTTTTTCACATCTGTTTTGAAATATTCATCCTCATTTGAATTCTTTGTATTTTAAAGGGAAGGGTCTTAGAAAGCACTTCACAGGATGCTACTTTAAGATGGAAATGTTGTCTTTGATGAAAACCAAACAAAAAACTTCCCCAAGGGATAAACGGCTCCTGACAGAGCTGGGGAGGTAGCTGGGGAGGGACCTGTGGGCATGTGTGGCACCTGGAAAGTGGGCCTCATCTCTGGGACACCCTCAGAGCCATTCCTTCACTCCTTGTGCCTGAACTGTCATGCAGAGCCACCCTCATTTCTTGACTGTTACAAATGCCACAGGATATGGCATCCTTGGTGATCTCTGAACATGCCAGACATCCTAGCAAGTCATGACTTTTGCCACCAGCTGTCTCCTCTGCCTGCTCATGCCTCTTTTCAGTGACTCCCTTGGTTCACTTCCTTAATGTCTCTAGGCCTTTTCTTGCACATCGCCATCTGCTGAGAACTTCCCCATGTTCTAGGGTGTGAGTCCCCATCCCTACTGCTTCCTGTTACGTTCTCTTTGATTATTTCTATGCAACCCACCAAAGGTTTGGTTTAGTTTATTACATGTCCCCTCTATGTTGTAGAACAAGAATTCCATGGAGGCTGAAGTTTTTGCTTTTATTTTCTTCTTGCAAATTGCTTTATTTTTTCTTGATTTATTTTATGGATGGGTGCTGTATCTACATGCCAGAAGAGGGCAGCAGATCCCATTGTAGATGGTTGTGAGCCACCATGTGGTTGCTGGGACTTGAACTCAAGACCTCTGGAAGAGCAACCAGTGCTCTTAACTGCTGAGCTGAGCCACTCTCCACCATTTGTGAACTGTTTTATTCTCACCTATGTGGTAGGTGCTCAGTAAATATCAAATGTGTGAATGATTCAGTGACCTCACTTAGGTGTTTGCTGCTGGTTAGAAAATGCTAACCCGTTAGGGTGTCAGGAGGCACCTAGATCCCTCCTGTGTGGGTGGAATTCACAAAAAACATAAACTTGTCTACCAGGGAGACCATGAGATGTTCCCTGAGATCTTAGAAATGAAATATCTTGTCTTTGGGACATTCCACTCTGAAATGGATATCAACACATTGAGCTTAAAGACACAGAACAAGAGGAAAGAGTTGGGAAGAATACACAAATCAGTCTTAGAAAGAACTTAACATCATCTTCAGACTGGAGAGGGATAGAGAAGGATGCATTATGGAAGACAGGAATGCATCAAAGAAGGTGGAGAGGAATGTAACATGGAAGCAGGCAGGATATACTAGGAGGTAGCTCCCTGGTCCAGGTCCAGAACCTTCGTCTCTGCCTTCAGGTTTACTAAATTGTTTTCAGGCAATGTTTAGGCTTCCTATCAAGTTCATTGACAGTCGTTAGGATACTGAGCTGTGAGATAGTCTTACGTGTGCAAGTCTCCGAAGATTGGAGCTTACAAATGTCACTTCCCAGTGAGCGTGGTGAACTGTGACAGCCCAGGCCACCAGATCTGCTTGCCAGACCCTGTTCTGGTCCAGGTCATTCTACCAGGAAGCAATCAATGATTCCCTTATGCTATCCTAAGGCTAAATCAGTAGGCTTTTCCTGTAAAGGTCAAGGGAATAAATTTAGGTTTTGAGAACCAAGAGGCAAAGTTAAAGATATTAGATGGTAATATTCACACATTTCCATAAAACATTATTCTTTTGACTTCCCCCCTTTTTAGTTTGTGGGTGTGTGGTGGCTTCAGTGAAAGTGACCCCCATAGGCTCACAGGGAGTACCACTATTAGGAGGTGTGGCCTTATTGGAGCGTGGAAATGTGTCACTAGGAATGGGCCTTGAGGTTTCAGAAGCTCTAGCCAGACTCAGTGGCTCCCATTCTCTTCCTGCTGCTGCGGATCCAGATGTAGAACTCTCAGCTACCTCTCCAGCACCATGTCTACCTGTGTGCCACCATGGTTCTCGCCATGATAGTGGACTAAACCTCTGAACTGTATGCCAGCCCCATTTAAATGTGTTCCTTTCTAAGAGTTGCTGTGATCATGATTTCTCAGCAATAGAAACCCTAACTAAGATGGCAGTACTAAATCAGGTGGAAGGCTGAATTTGGTTGGCAGAATTTTGGGCTCTTTTCCGAAACTCATCCCACCTACTTTTGCAGTCTTTCATGCAAGAGTCTGGTCACTAAGGGTGTGTGTGAGATCGCAGGGGAGGTGTGGCTCTGGGCCAGTTAATGCTGGAAGGCAGGAGGCAGGAGCTCGCTGCAGCTGCAGTTCAGAGCATCTTGTTCTCAACCTTGAACAGCATGCCAGTCACAGGGCAGCGAAGAGGACAAGCCCTCAACGAAGACCTTGAAGTAGATAGTACAAGCTTGGGGGTTCTAGCAACCCATTTACCCTCTATCTGCTGCACACTGTAAAGATTTGCCACTCAAATTGGTTTACTGAAACAGTGATTGGCTAGTAGCCAGGCAGAAATTATAGGTGGGACAAGCAAACTAGAATGATGGGGAGAAGAGTAGAGGCAGAGGAGATGCCAGCCAACCACTGATCAAGCAAGATGTGCAAAAAAATGAGGTAGCAATCCATGAGCCACATGGCAAAGCATAAATAGAAATATGGGTTAAGTGTAAGAGTTAGCTAGTAATAAGTCTGAGCCATTGGTCGAGCATTTATAATTCATATTCACTCTCTGAGTTGTCTCTCTGGGACTAGGCGATTAGGACAGGAAACATCCGTCTACACTTGTCAGGTGAGAAAAATAATGCCTTGTATTACACAGGTAGTGACCAGTGTCTTAAATGTTTACCATCACCTTAGGTGACCCAGTGTAGTAAGAGTAGTCAATATTACCAATATTATCCGCCCTCTCCTCCTACTTTCTGAGCACCTCCCTTCTCCCACGCTGGGACGCAAATGGTATTTGTTCTCTGTGACCATTCTTCTCCCGTCTGCCTCACCTGTTTTTAGATTTGACCCCATATTAGCCAATCTGTGAGCTGGCCAGTGACCCACGATCTCTTTAGCTTGTCTCAAAAGATGAGAAGGACAGATCTGATTCATTTGCAGGAACTAACGGATGACACAATGTTTCTGGGGGAAAATGTGGTGCACGAGCCTTGGGATCTGATTTTAACTCCATAAAGTTATCCTCTGAACAGACACACACACACACACACCCCCCACACTACACATACCACACACACACACACACACACACACAAACACACCACACTACACATACCACACACACACACACACAAACACACACACACACACACACCACACTACACATACCACACACACACACACACACACCCCACACTACACATAACACACACACACACACACACACACACACACACACAAACCCCAAAAATTCATTTGGTAGAGGTATGTTATGAAAAGAACAGAAAAGGAGCTAGGACTCTTTCTCTGGATCCTGGCAGGCTAGAAGGGAGTGAATATAAGCACCCTGGTGGAGCCATTTCGTGGTGAAAGAAAACTGTGCAAACAGCAGCCCAAGTGCTGGCGGTGCTTCCGGTGTGTTTACTTCAGGCCCCTTTCTTTGAAAGCCCAGTTTGCCTGGCTCCATTTCCTGGACTCCCTATTGATACATGCTACCCCTGATATCGGGGATTGGACCTAGGGCCTTGTGCACGAGAGGCAAGCATTCTGCACTGCTGCCATTTCACTGTTTCACATGCACCCTGCAGTTTTCCTGTAGGTCCTGTAGGTCAGAGTCTTTTTAGAGTGGAGGTCTCTGCTCTGGTCAGCATTCTCTTAGTTTTTTTGTTCTTGGGGTGCAGGTCTGGATGGGGAAAGGGGAGATAGGAAGCCCAGACTACTGGAGAACAGCACTCAGCGCCTCCTACCCGCTCCCAGTGCCACCTGCGCCCATGTGGCTCACTGTGAGCTATTCCAAGCAGAGAGGCCGAGAACTGATTTAGCCTTTTTGAGCATCTGGATTTGTGCTTCTCTGGAGCCACAAGAAGCGAGGTGGGGGGAGGGGGAAAACTACAAAAAATTCCTTCCGAGTGGACAGCCAGTGACCATGTAGTGAGTCCCCTGAGGATATAACAGGATGGGAATAGAATCAAGGTCAAGAGGGCTCTGAGGAGTTGAAACTGTGATACAAGGAAGGTTGATGAAGGTCTCAGACACTTCCCCATGACCTGTCAGCAACTGGACAGGAGGAACCCAGGGACTGGTTGATGATAGGGTCCTGAAGGGGGAGGGGTTGGTCAGCTGGAAGGCAGGTGGAGTATGTTACCATAGATGTGCAGGGCAATCTGCTCTTGGGGACATAAGGACTCTCAGTGCACTGGACACAGGCTGGGTGTGAGTGACCTGGGAGGCTGCAGGAGGCTTGGGGCTTGCTCAGAGCTGGGAATCTGTGAGGGAGATCTTGGGAAGATGCAAAGCCGAGAAGTTGGAGAGTGGATGCAGCGTGGCATGCTCATGGGATCTGCAGGAAGCAAATGGCCTTGTGGGGTGCTTGGGAGGTTGACCACACATCTGGAGCTCAAGACAGTCCCTGGGGGCCATTTCTATGTAAGTGGTCATTGAGATGTGGAGTGGATGAGATTATGTGGAGAGCTGAGAAGAGAAATACAACCCTGGGGACTGTTTAAGGGCGGAGGGGGAGTCTTGGTAGGAGGAAAGGAGAAGGGAAGCAGGAATGAACAGGAGTTAGTTCCAGCAGATTGCACATCAGGGAAACGTGGCACCAGAGCAGATGCCGTTAACATGGGACTGAGCATGGGTATGGGTGTAGGAAGTAAGGGGAGGTGAATGGTTACATGGCAGCTAGGCCCCTGGGGTAGGAAGCAGGAAGGAGGCTAAGGGTGTGAGGACCTGGACAAACAGCAGTGTTCTTTAAAGTTTGCTTTGGTCTTTGTTACCTCTCATAGGATCATCCCCTCCCCACCTTGGATGCCTTCAGACCTTATCCTCTAAGGTCATAGGAGGACAAGGGCCTCGCCTCAAGTCTTGCATGCACTTCAGAGACAGTTTATAGTCAGATGTGTAGGATGGGCTGAAGGACAGAAGCATCCAAGGACCCAAGGAATTGTGCATTCTCCCAAGTTTTCCTGACATCACTTGCTGTCTGCCCCCATCCCTTCCCCAGCCCATTACTATTCTATCCATGCCTCTCTGTCATGATCCTGTCATGTCCCGGGAGTGAGGTCAGCGGCCGTGCTTTACTGGCTATGAGAACAAGATCCCCGGAGGCCTCTGATGAAGAGATGTCTCTCTGGGCTCTGCTACCTTCCACAGCCACTCACACTCCATTCCTGCTGTAGGGAGCAGCTATGTGCCCAGGGCATAGGGTCTGGTCATTAGCTGATTTTCACGCTTGGTGCAAACACTGAGTGGGTTGTCAATCCTATCACCTCCACTCCTACCGATTGAGTCCCCCCAAACCTAAGCTAGTTTTTGAAGCAAACCTGGCTCACCCCTACCCAAGAGGTCGATGCTCAAGTACTTGAGACTGGGGGCTGCCTAATCATTTCTGACTTGACCCATGGATCCCACCTCTGTGAGAAGATAGCAAAGCCTGTCCCCTAACTTTAAGGAGGTCAGTAGGTACAAAGGGGGCCTTTCTTTTATGGGGGTATGTAGCATATTCCCAGTACCTGCTATAACTGCTCCTCTGTATCTGGGTGCCTAGGGGAGGCCGGTTCTGAAAACCCAGATCCCAGCTCACTTTGTAAACCACTTCTTTCTAAGCCCTGCTACCATTTCCTTTCTAACCTTGTCAGAGTATCATGAAAGGCTTAGTGCTATGGTGCTGCTTCAGGCAGGCTGCCCCCTTAGCAGAGGACAGCTGCCTTCCTGTACTTGTTGGCACCAGTAACCCGCTCTTCCAGTTTGGGGCTTTGTTTAGATAGCTGTCCTCTATGGGGCCCATTGGTCACAGTTATCACACCCACACAGGTTGGATAAATGTGGTTGATATTTTCTTTTGAGAGACTGAATTGCTTATGATCGTGGGATGTATGCCTTATTCAGAGCTAAGGAATATGACTCCTAGGTGTGGGCTTTCTCCACATCCACAGACCTGTCTGCTTGGGTGTACATCCTTTCATGCATTGTCTTACCAGTTGCACTGGTAGCCGATAGGTTTCCCGAGGCCCTTGGAGCATCACGGATATATCTAGGGAGGCTGACAAAAAGAAAGTTTGTGCTCATGTGACTTTTAAAAGCCAACAAAGCTCCAAAGTCCTTTAGTCTCCTAAAAGATCCAAAGGACAGTGACCCCCATGGATGAAGAAGAGAACCAACTCCCAAAATATGTTTCTGACCTCTACCCTCCCCTCAAACCCCAAAGGGCAGCAACCGTCAGACAGGCAGCTATGATAAAACCAGCAAGGTGAGCATAGACGATCTTGCGGGGGTCTAAGGGTTTCAGAAGAGGGAGGCTCTATATGAATCACAGGCCAAAGATGGACAGTTTGCACAGTCTGAACAAAATAGAAGTACTCTTACCAATAAATAGGTTTCAAAATGATAAATAAGGCTGGCTCTCCCCTGTCGGCAGCCTGGAATCCCAGTGAGAAGTGATGGGCACAGACAGGCACAATGAATTATGTACAGAGTGTAAACAGTAAGGCCCCTGGGGGAAATAGTGAGGGCTCAGCCAGGTGAAGGGTGCATACAGGTTAGGAACGTGGGGAGGAGGCCGTGGGCCTAGGACGAAAAACAACAGATTTGTACGGCGGGCATCCAATAGGCCACCAAAGCTCGCAGTATGGCAGGTCCTACGGTAGGGTCCACTGACTTCCTCCGGGTGGCAGGAGGAGTAGAAACTGTCTACTGATCTTCTTCCTGGAAGCAGCAGAGCACGGATCTGTACCTCTTCTTCCCCAAGGCGAGTGACCACACCTAGACTTCAAGACCAGCTGACTAAGCAGTTTCTCCAACTGGCTGAGAAGAGTGAATCCAGCAGTCTCACTTCCAGAAGAGCTCTGGGCACCTATGTCCAGTAGGGGGCGCCATAACCCATCACCTACGAAGTGATGCGGTCCCTGGCCAGAGCTCTGGATCCAAAGGCATCCCTCAAAGCACCTCACCCCTGTCTCCAGCACATCCCCTTCCCCCCACCCCCCAGCCTGGGTCTCGGTCCTTAAATGTCAGTTTCCCGGAGATTGCTATAGTCGACTGGCTCATAGGCAGGGCAGATGACAGCCTCTACCCCATCTTGGGGAACGCTTAGAGACACTGCCTCTACCTCCGAGCGCAGGGCGCACGGAGCCTCCGCGCGCCGTGCGCCTCCAGAGCGGATCTTGTGGGACAGGCTGGACACCTTCGCGCGCAGCTGAGTCGTGGGTCTCTGCAGTGGCCCGAGCAGCTTCCACTCCCGGAGGGCGGAGGCTGGCTTTCGACGCCCGGAGACCGGAACCTGCGCCTCGGACGTGTCTGCGGAGCCTGGGCCTGGGTGTGCAGTGAGGGCCAGGGGAGCTCCCGGGGGCGCGACTCGCGGGCTGGGGACATAGTCGGGATGCTGATCGCCTGTTGAGGCTCGCCAGTGGTGGCCGTAGACGCGCCAGAGGCGGCGGCGGCGGCGGCGACATTGGCAGCGCAAGAGGCGGAGGAAGGCGCGCTTGAACTCGCGACTGGAGCAGGGGTAGATGAGCGGATTCACACAGCTGTTGAAGTAGCCCAGCCAGAAGATGACCTTGAAGACGCCCTCTGATGGTTTCAGCTGCGGGAACAGAGAACCTGCAGGGGACAGAGACCCGGGTATTTAACGGATGTCTGTAGCTGGGAGGTTGACAGCTGCCTACCACTGAAGCTGAGTCACCGGCAGGAGCTCTCAGGGGGGTCTTTCTCTGTGTACATAGATGGCGAAAAAAATAATCATCTTCCTGTCTTCTGAGTCCGACCTGATAGCTGTTTGATGCTCCTGACTGAGACCAAACCACCCGTGGCTGCAGTTTCTCCATAGGCAGTCTTCCCTGTGGAGCCTAGTTACTATGATCTATGTGGAGGTCTCCTTGTGCACCCCCCCCCTCCGGTCTCCACAAAGGGCACTCTCTAGAAGACCCCAGCACGTCTTGTTCTTTAAGGCGTTAATGTGGAAGCATAATGCGGCTACAAATTTTATGTAAAAATATTTTGACTTTTTTTTAATACAAAATGAATTCATTTGCCATCTTTCGTATGGTGTTTTATGGCACTCTATCTGTGTTCTCTACTGCCTAAGCACAAAGAGAAATAGCCCAGAATTAAGGGGTGAGCAAAGTTTGTCCAGTGCTGGATACTGTGGAGGAGTCACGGCAACGTGGTGCTCGCTCTAGGTGATAATGTGATTGAAGCACAGGACTGAGCAGGCTCAGGGACACCTCCTAACCATCGCAAAACCAAACAAGCATGGAGTCAGGGGGCTGTAGAATGAACTCAGGACACCTCACCGGGGCTTCAGCTTTCATTCTGTGGGGAGTGGGAGGGGGGAGCTCAGAATTAGGCTTTAAGAGTGCACTCCCCATGGCTGTAAAATTGCAAGGTTGTGGGGCTGTTGCAGGGCAAGTGGTGAGGAAATGCTTCTTGCATGGTTTTGGGTGAAGGAACAGAACACCAGGTAGGTAGGATGGGTGCTAAGACCCCGTGTCCCCTAGGATTTCCCGCATGGACCCTCAGGGAAAGGGGACTGAGCGTAAAGTGCAGTCCAGCTGCTACAGTCTCACCAGCCTCCTCAGCAGCAGCTGGGGCCAGGTGCTTCATTCTAGACACAGAAGGTTAGGAGTGGCGTTCCTTGACAAATTGTGAAATTTTTTCCCTCTGCCTTTGATTCCTTCAAATAAGGATAGCGTGTCCCCTCCCCAGGGGTCACGTGTCCCCTGCCCCCGTCACTAACTGTCTTGCAGGTCATCTCCTAACCACGTGGAGAAGCAGTTCCTGATGCTGAGAGACAGTGGAAGGAGGGAGGCAGCACCCATCACACAGCCCAGCCTCTTACATCTTACTCACGTCATCCTGAGCAGGCTACTGGGCCAGCCACCGAAGGTCTCCCTTTCTTTTTCTGTGAACTGGAGACAATAATGCTCCCCTGGATGGGATCTCATGTCGATTCATAGATTTCAGGGCTCAGTGCTTAGCAGAGTTTTAACTTAAACGTTGTTGGGCTGGGAGTGCTAGAGAACTCAGGCAACACTGGAGAGTCCCTGCGTTCCATCCCTAGGTCTGCAAGCAAATCAACCAGTCAGCCTGGTATCTGCTCATCCCTCCAGCATTTTCTTCTGACTTTCCAGAGCGGGTTCCACAGCCTGGGGAGGGGAACCTACCAACTATATCTAGAGAGCAGTCAGAAACAGTAACTGAGTCCTGTGGGTTTGTGGGTACTGGGGCTTAGCAAGGTTGATTTCTCCTGAGAGAGGGGTCAGGCAGTCCTTAGAAAATGCCAGAAGGATGTTACCCTGCAGGAAGATAGCCCTCAAGAACAGGATCCCTCAACGACTGCAAAGTCAGACCAAAGGCTGGCAATAACATTCTGACTCAGACTGCAGTCTTTTCTATTTAGCCGTGGATGATACATCAGTGGGCTATGCTTTCCAGCGGTTGTTGCCAGCCTGGCTTTTATTCAGATGTGTGGACAACATGACATGTTTTAGTACTGTCCCAGTCTGTACTGCAAACATTGGTACTTTAATTTATGTACAACTGACTTATCCAGAGTCTTTCTGTGTGTGAATTCCTCACACACGAAGGGGCTAGGATTCAAAGGCAGCCTTCCAGCCCCGGCAGTTGTTCCCGGCCTCCCTGGAGGTCTGACTTTGAGTTCCTCCAGAGGCAAGCTCTGGAACAGGGTTCAAGTGCAAGTCTTTAGCCTGGGAGCAAACACCTTGGCGAGGTGCTAGCACATGGGGAGGGGATGCTAGTAAGTTCGTTGCTAATGTGGGGAACTGAGGCTTAACTCCAAAGGGGCTTTCAGGGTTTTCCCATTAGTGGGGAGGGATGTGGGTACCTACCACTCATTCCCATCAGTCTCCAGCTGCTTTCTCCAGCTATTATTTTTTCCTACTTTCTGCCTATTTTATGGATGGACTACAAGAACGGATGTGCTATGAAATCCCCTGGGGAAGCGATGCAGACACGCACTCAGGAGTGGGTAAACCTCCATCACAACTGGTTCTTACTCTCTTTCTGACCACTGTGTGCTTAGAAAATTCAGGCACCTGTGCTGCAGTTTGAGAATTCCAGGGGCAGCAGGTCTTGGGAGATTTTTCCTGTTATGGTCCCAGATGAGGACCACAGAGGCCAGGGAGGACCACGCCTCTCCCTACTGGAATGGTGCTCCAGCCTCCACCTCTACTCCCCTTGTTATAATATCCCTCCTCTCCATACTTTCGCTGCAGCTCACATACCTTGCAAGGATCTCTGAGGTCTGAAGGGGTGAAGGCATGCCCTTCCCTGTTGCATAATATGTGGGTTGGAGAACTGTCTAAAGATCCCTGAAAATGGGCACTTGCTAGGGACGATGCTGCAGAGGCATCCGTGGACAAATCCTTCTTTGCCATTGCCAGCCCCCTCTAGTCTGCCTGAGACAGCAGTTGGCCCACCAACTGCTTTTTGTCTTCTTATCCCTCAGAGCATCAGCTCTGTCTCAGGTGCCCTGGAAACTTGATCCTCAGTGCATATTGAGATGGGGCAATGTGGAACAGGTCGGGCCTCGTGGAAGGCGGGTGGGTTGTGTGGCTCCATTCTCACGGACGAATTAGTGCTGTCTGGTGGGAGTGGGCCAGG
The DNA here is from genome assembly GCF_982192425.1 of Myodes glareolus. Taxonomy (NCBI): domain Eukaryota; kingdom Metazoa; phylum Chordata; class Mammalia; order Rodentia; family Cricetidae; genus Myodes; species Myodes glareolus. The sequence continues at coordinate 46,771,970 of NC_142035.1, read as the reverse complement.
TCTTGTGAGGGTGGACTAGTTCTCACGACAGTGAGGTATAAAGCAAGGCCATCTCAGAAACCTGTTCCTCTTGTACCTAGCCATTCCCCTTCTTGCTTCTCTTCCATGCTGTGATGTTTCCATGTGATCTTCCCAGATACTGATGCTGATGTTGTTTGGGTTTCCCAGCTACCAGAACTGTGATGCAAATACACCTCTTTTCTTTATAAGGTAATTAACCTCAGTTGTTTTGCTATAATAACATAGTACACACTAAAACTATGAAAGACTCAAAGGTTTGTGGGAGTCTTGGAGCGAGAGCTACTCTCAGCACTAAGGTACCCTCCTCCTTGGCTCTAGTGGGCTTACTCTCCCATCCTGAACACTGTCCTTTGAGTTCTTGTAGATACAAAGTCCAGCTTTGCAAACTTTAGAAGTTTTTTTTTGTCTTTCTCTTAACAAAGAGACTACTGTGTGTTGCCATCTACTTCCCTGTGTGCTGTAGCCTCTACCTTTCCATAGGTCTCCAGTGTCACAGCCCTGCTCTAGCATTCTCTGTATGTCCTTGTACGAGCCATGTGACCACTCTACCCTCTGGCTGTGCTCTGCTTGTGATGGGACCCCCACTCTTGCTTTGGGGCTGTAATGCACGGCTGTCTCGGATGCTTTCCCTACACATTGGGCAGTGACAACGCCCTGTGTGAGACCTTCCACCCACTTCTGACCAACAGAGTGACTTACAAAGCCCTCCCTTCACAACACATCATACTCACTTTGAAGTGCAGTGGGTACCACCTGTAGACTCTTCTCTATTGCACCCCACACTATAACTGTCGGTCTCTGCTTCCTTGTGACTGCCGTGGCCCAGCCTACCACCCTTGTCTAAGGGCAGGACCTGCCACAGGGGTATCTCCACACAGCAGTGGGAATGGGGGGGGGGGAGGATTGGACTTGGCAAGCACAAGCCAGAGCTGTTCTATTCTTCACTTACAGGTGCTGCACACAGCCCAACCTTAGCTATAGTGAGACCATTCGCCAGCGCCTAGGGTTGTCCCTGGTGTCTGCCTCCTTCTCTGCTTAGTAGGCACTCATGTTGCCAGCATCACAGCCATTTCCTTCACCACCATCCCGTGTCCACATTCCACACCCAGCCGGTATCTGACCCATGACCCACAGAATCACGTCCTGAATACTTGTAGGTCTCTGACCTTGGTTGTGTCCTAGGCGCCTGCTGTGGGAACTCCTTCCTCTCCTTCAGCCAATAGCCTTTAAGATACCAGGCCACTTGGGTCTTAAAGGCTATTGACTGAAGGAGCAGAAGGAGTTTCCACAGCACCAGCTCTTTCTTTCCCCCAGCTGTGTCCTCAGGTCCTCCTTCCCTCCCAGTTCTGGGATGTCATGCTCACACCCCTGTGTGTCCAGCCCTTTACACAGGTGTGGGGATCCAAATCGGCCCCTGTGCTTGCATAACGAGTCCTTTACCTGCTGAGCAGTTTCGCCCTTCAAATGATTTTTTTAAAAAAGTTAAACTGATCATGCTCATTCCCTGCTCAAAACCCTCCAGAAGCTTCTGGTTCCTCAAGGTAACAGGGTGGGGGCGGGGATGTATTATGTTCACAATTCCACCATTCCACATACCTCCTCCTCCCCCATCTCCTACTCTGCTGCAGCCCCTGTCTTCCTTGCTGCTTCTCACCTACCCTGGAGCACAGCTTTCCTCCGGTGTTTTCTTCCATCTCCTCTATAGTAAGGCCGCCCAAACTCTCCACCTAACTGGATGCATCCAGTCTACTTACTTCTCACTTAGATCTACTGTACTGACCACCTTCTCCCGTCCTGCTGGAGTCTCTATTCATCTTCTCTGTTCTCCATCCACCCCGGGCAGGCGACTCCAGGACAGGACTTCTGTCTACTTTGCTTGGCCCTGCTAAAGGAGTCTGTCCCACCCCTCTGTCTATGCCTAGCTCCTCCTCCAGCAGGCGGGCCCTCCACCTGGCTCCTGGAGCCTGGTACCTCTTTCCTCCTATTTTGCTGAGATGACTGCAGCATCCCTGACAGCCTCCACCAGTCCACCTGTCCCCTCTCCGGTCTGAACACAGCGGCAGGGATGCTTTTTCTTAAAAATGGTTTCTCTTTCTTTCCTCTATCCCTTCTCAGTGGCATCTCACAGAATTAAGAATATGCTAAAACTCCTATATCACAGGGAGACGTAGAATGACCTTTGTCTGCCTTCCTCCGATTTCACATTTAGCCCCAAGCAGGTCCTACTACTTGGGCCTCTCTCTAGCTCCTCATCTCTCACCCCTGCTCAGTTTCCATCCATCTGGCTTGGCTGTACCCACTTGCCTTCCTGAAGGTCTTACAGGAGGGTTGTTAGCTCCCGGGAAGGCCTGTGTGTTGAAGGTGTGATTCCCCAATCCATGCAGCTACTGGGAGGCGGTGACGTCTAAATGGGGACTGGCTAGAGGATTTCGGGTCACTGGGAGTGTGGCTCCTCTTCTGTTTCCCAGCCACTCACTGCTTCCATGACATGCTGCCTCACCACATGCCCCAAACAATGGGCCAACCAATCAGAGTGCAGCCTTCCCAACAGTGACCCAAAAGAAAGCTACCTCAGATCTGTCACAGAGACTGCAACCCCGACTAATACCCTTGTGGTATAAAGAGGTCTAGCTTAGTGTCCTTCAGTGTAGGCACTGCTGATCAGAAAAGGGCCTGTCTGGTCAGCAGCTAAATATTGTCGGCTGGGTCAGCTGGGCACATACTGCAGCAAAGGAGGCAGGGGCTCTTTGCAGCCTGGTTTATCCTAGGGCAGTGCCATTTCCCAGGGAGCAGAAGGGTAGGCTGAGGAGGAGTTGCTGAGATTGGGGGGAAGTCAAGAGAGGGACACGAGCAAATAGGCCAAGCCCTGAGAGGCTGGGCAGCTCTGAGGCCGAGAGGCAGTCTTTGTGATTAACAGTCTCTTCTGGCATCCCCAGAAAGGAGCATGTCCTTGGCAGCTTGTCAGAATTCACAGCCAGCCCCGAGCGTAAGTTGTAGCTGGCCATGAGGTATCAGACTGTGTCCCCCACTCCCTGCTTTTTGCCCTTCCTCCACTTGTGACCTCTGTCAAGAGCATGCATGCTATTTCTCTGACTGAAAGCTACTAGGAGTTAAAGATCCACCATCTTCTGATGCTCATGCCTCCTCTCATCTCAGGGTCTGGACAGAAGGAATGCAAGCCCCAGACAACCCCTATCTCCCAGCTCTCCAGCTGGCCACTTAGAAGCTCTTCCACTGGTGCTCACGGCACCCCCTCCCCAAAGGGACTCTGGACCTTTGTCCCTTGCAGAGTCAGAAAACCTCTCTGATAAAGAACTTGAACTGAGGACCAGTAAGGAACACTCTGTGGGGTGGGGGGCGCGGGTGGGATGGGGAGCTAGACATTCATTTTGGGGACGTTAAATTCTGGGTAGAGGCAGAAGCATGAGCAAAGGTCCTGGAGCAGCAAGAAGCCCCCAGGGTTTGGAGAGAAATCCAGGAGGTCTAGATGGCTGCAGAGGAGGCAGAGTGAGGGGAGAATGAAAGGAAACAAGGTGGACTTTGAATTGGGAGTAATCATGGCGGGCTGTGGGGAAGAGGTGACCTGGGTAAGATCTGGACCCCATATACATTAAGAGGACATGGAAGGGCATATTGAGGGCACTGCCAGTTTCCTGTGGGGAAGGGTCACTGGCAGAGTCTCCTCGCTTGAGATAGAACAGGAATGGGTCAGATGTTCTTCCGGGCCCCAGCATTGCCTGCCTCAGGACTGTTGGGTCCCCTGGAGCTGGCAGAGAACCTTGGCCTTCATTACAGGCTGAGGGACCTGGATGGTAGGGCAGCTCTCAGAGTTCACTATGGACATAAACTCCAGGCTCACATCCTCTGGCCTCCTCTAGGCCTGCAGTGGTCCTCCCATCTACCACCAACTCTTTTCATCTGTTTTTCTAGCTCTTTGCTTTCCTAGTCTCTTCCCTTTCTTTCCCCCCCCCCCCCCCGTATCACTGTATCACTTCCTTCCTGATCTCCTCTGCTCCAGTCTGTGGCCTCAGACAAGCTGAGTGACTGAGATTGCACATCTGTCCAGGGACTCCTGAGTTTAGTCACGCTGAACTTACTCCAAGCAGGAGCTCCCCCCCCCCAACATGGACAGTGCTCCTGGGTAGAAGCTTCTGCCCAGAACAGAAGGTCCCCCTGGCAGTGGGCACCATGGGAGGGAGTCCCAGCACTGAGCGTCCTGTACTGAGCATCCAATCACAGGGCTAGCATCTGTTCTGGGGCATCACTGCAAAGTGAGGAAGGCAAATCTTCCATTTACCCAGGGCTTAACTCAGGGGCCATGGGCTTTTTAACTTCTGTCTCTCAGAACCCAGGCAACTCAGGAAGAAGCCATGTCCTATGACCATGAGGTCTTCCTCATGACAAGCAGCCAGTGCAGAAGGACATCTGGCAGAGAGTCTGGGGGATCTGTGCAGGGGCCGAGGGTCTGGGTGATATTTAAGACTGAAAATGTGGCCACAGACTGATATCTTACCCTGGCTCAGCCCAGTCTCTCGTCCAGGTAAGCGATAGCAAGGATGCGGGGGCCAAGTGCCTGGATTCCAATGTTAGACCTTACACCAAGTGAGCAGGGAACTTTGACCATGTTACTCAGCCTCCCTGTGTCAATTTTCTCTCACATACAACACAACAGCTGATATAGCACTGATGTCCTGGCAGTGCTGGGAGAGGTCAGCTCCTGCTAGGAAGGTGAGGGGAGCTGATTGGCTTAGGCAAGGTAGAGGGAATGGAAAAACAGGACCAGCTGAAGAGAGAGACAGATGCTCAATGGACAGAATGACTGGTTGGGGTGTGGAAGAGGCTGATGCTCTGGCTGTGGGCACCACAGAGAGTACGGAGATGCCACTCTCCATGTGGGAAGAGGGTAAATAGCAGGCTCAGGAGAGTGGAAAGGCAAGCCCAGGAAGAGGAGCTAGTATGTCAGGGTGGGAGTTCAGCAGATGGAATGAGGTTGGTCCAGACCTTCCATGGTGGATACGGTTAAGTCAGATTGGCACAAGGTAGCCTTACAAGGGTCCCAGCAGAGGGTACGAGTCAGATTGTGATGTGACGATGGTCACTTCTTCACAGAGGAGGGCCCAGGGCTGTCTTAGGGACTGCAGAAGATCAGAGAACATCTTCCTAGATCCTCTAGGGAGACAGCCTTGCCAGGACCTTGATTTGAGGACTTAGGACCTTCCTCCCTAGAAGATGATCAATTGTTTGAAGCAATTAAACAAAGGTCATTTGTTACAGTAAGAAAGGAAATTAATATGGTCTGAGGGTCTGGAAGGTGGGCTTAAAATTAAATGGGGCTCAGAGGGGAAGAAGTCCCCCCCCCACAAGGAGGCTGAAGGTACCACCAGAGAAGTGTGCAGGGTAAGACCTGAGGGATGGTGAGAGTCCAGGAGAGAAGCTGACAGGATAGGAGAGGCTTGAAAGCACCCTGGAGAGCGACTACTGGGTTGCTATTGGTGGCAGTGCCAAGAGAAAGAGGGGCTTGTATGGCAAGAGTGGGCTGAGGCATTGCTGGCTGGAATAGGAGGACTGGTATCAGAATAGTCTTTAAGAAGTGACATCTTGCCTCATAAGTAGCCCTAAGTGAGGAAAGACACCAGTGAGGTGGTATGGGAGGGAGGAGGGCAAAGGACGCCATCATGCTAGCGTGGAGCATCTTAAGACAGCTCTAGATAGGGCTATGTGCTGTGCATAGGGAGGCAGACGGACGATACAGAAAGCTGGAAGGAAGTGGTAGAAGCAGGTTTGTTAGTAAGGAAAGAACTTGGGGGAGAATCAGAGCTGAAGGGAACCTACAAGGGCTCCCAAGGGCACCACGAGTCTGATACTCTACACATGCTCAGCTAAATGGTTTGTACTGGCTGTTGAGAGTTGACTGTTCCATTCTCAGGAATTTTGCAGACTGGGTGGTTGTGGTTTTCATAACCTGACACTGACCACGGTGGGACCATTCACACCACAGGAATGGGCAGATGCTACAAACCAGTCCCATCCCAGGGCCAATGAGAATGTGTTTATCAGCATGCCATTGTACCACATGGGAGAATGGGGGGCCCAATGCTGGATTTGAGACGCACAGGAGTAAGAGATGGGAGGGAGTTAAAAGTGCTCTCGGAGCAAATGAAGTGCTTCGTCATGGGACTGGCTGCCTCTCAGGAATGGGAGGCAAAGGAAGAGCAGGGAGGTGAGAGCCATACTGAGGCTGAGCTCAACATAATGGGAGCCAAGGAGGACACAGCAGATGGATTCAGACGGAGACCCACTGAGGATGAAGGGGAGGATGCAGGTGGGCGCAGGGGCTCAACATGGGCTTAAAAGGACAGAGGAGAGGGAACGTCAGTCTAGTCTGGAGTATGTGGTGCCATCGTAGACCAGTCTCACTACAATGGAGCCACACTGATGACTAGACCAGGGATGAAAATGGAGGAGACAGCTTGTGACCCTAACACTAAGGCATCATAAGTGGTTTTGGGGTTTTCTAAAAGTATTGTGTTTCTTAGCTCTGTCCTGAACTTGAACCAGAACTGATGGCAGCTAAGAGAGCAGTGCCAGTCAGCAGCTGAGAGCTCACATTGTGGTACCCTAATCGTCATTAGAGAAACAGCAAACGCCAGGCCTGGGGTCGGGGAGTACGAGCAGGACCTGAAATTCTCGGTAAGGCTGGAGAGCAAGAGCACACTCGGATCCTGAAGGCTCGTCAAAGGCAATCTGTGGGCAAGCACAAAACCTATAAGATACCACACAAAAGCACAGATGCCTAGAAACCATGCCAGGGAATAGACGATCAAGTGCGAGGGACCAGCTGTGCAGCACTGTCCCTATCGGTTAATACTATTGTGTGCACACTTAAGATTTTATTATAAAATGCCATAATACTCTGATAAAGCGAAATGAAGTTAAACACAGGGCTGGTCTGTGCCACTCAGACCCTGGCATGCAGAATAATGCAAAGATACGGGTTTCTTTACTTCCCCAGCCTGCACAAGTTCCCTGAGCACCTGCTCTGCTTACAGACATGGACCAGGTTTTTGGATTTGCACACACTAGTGCAAGTGTGTACGCCTTAAGTGTATAACACGGCAACAATACTCGCTTCTGTTCCCAAGCAGGAGACAGAACATTTCTGGCGACACGAGAAGTTCTAGCACTTGCTTCCAGTTGGCACTCACTGTCCCCACTCTCTCTCACACGCAAAGGCAACCATTATTTTAATGTTTATCATTGACTAGATTTTTTGCCTATTTTTGAATGTCATACACATGGAATCATATGGTAAACACAGCTTATGCTTCCAATCTGGCTTACTCCTCCCAGTAGAAAGTCCATAAAATTCACTTGTTTTTCCTTGCTGTATAGTCTATGAACAAATGGTGTATTTCTCCATCCTCCTGCTTAGGGTTCATCCATTAGCCTGCTTTCTTGCTAACTCCCCATTCCAGGTCTGCCAAGCCTGCATACCCCACCAACACGGCTACTCTACTGTGCCTATGTGGTAAGTTTCCTCTGCCCTCACCCTGTGATACACATTGAATGTCGACATTGTAGTGCATGGAACAAGGCAATGGACTAAGTCTGAAGGTCAGAGATATTCTCTGTATCATAGAGACAGGCCAACACTATGAAAGAGAGGACCAGTTATGGCTCCCAGATGGCTGGAATGGGGTTGTGGGGTGTGGAAGGGCTGTGTGGACTTCAGTCAGAGCCTCTGAAGTTGCCCTGGATGGTGACATTCAGAGGCTAGTGATAGGGCCTGGGGTGTAATTCATAGGTTGATTTTTATGGCTTGGGATCAGTCCTCATCACTGCAAAAAATAAAAGAGCCGCAGAAGTCAGTGACATTTGGTGACCTGCTTAAACACACACACACACACACACACACACACACACACAGCCCAAAAAACAAAAAACACTAAAATCATCCCCCAAAATCCAGAGAGCTGGAAATGAACACCTAGGGTCTGTCAGTGTCATCAGAGGCAAGGGGTGAGGCTGGGTCCTGTAGGTGAGCTTTCAAGGGCAGCTCTACTCCTGGGCCCCACCGAGAGGGACCTGCCATGCACATCAATGCCAAATGCAAGATAATACAGCCTTGCGGACACTGAGGAGGGCCCAGGGCCCTGTCCACTGCCTCCCTTTGGCATGCAGGGTATACAGGAATGGTTACCAGTCACCCAGCCTAGATCTTGTGTTGAGCAGACCCATGCACCACGTGTCCCGGAGCAGAAGCTCCAATCACATACACTTCCGGCAGTCACATACACTTCCGGCAATCACATACACTTCCGGCAATCACATACACTTCCGGCAATCACATACACTTCCGGCAATCACATACACTTCCGGCAGTCACATACACTTCCGGCAGTGTACCTATGCTGGCCATCTTCTATCTTGAAGTTTTCCAGACAAGTCCTAGGCAGTGTGTTCATCTCTATAGCAGCTGCCCTTGCCCATACACACCGAAGTTTGGGTTGCTTGTGACTAAATCAAACTTTATTTACATAGTTTCTTATGACTTTTTTCATGGCATCTAGCCTTGTGCCAACTTGCTGAAGACCCGTGGAAATGTGCCTGTCCTGGGGAGGAATGTCAAGAGCTCTTTTTTTTCCATAGGTCCCCCAGGGTATGTATGTAGTCTTTTCCAGTCTGACCTGGAATGTCCCTGAGACTGAACGGGAAACACTGTTCTGGCCTGTCCTGGAAGTGTGCTGTCATGGAAGAAGGGACAGGTCTGTGACCATGCACCGGGGCAAAGGCTGCAAGCGTCCACAAACAGCCCTGGCACCAGCAGCTCCCTGCGCTGCCTGGAGTTGTATGTAGTACTAGACAGGCAATGTCTGAGGTTTCCGTTAAGTAACCTCTGCCTATCTCTATGGAATATATGCCCTGGGAAAGTGAGGCAGACATAAATGAGATGATCTATAGCGTATCTGGGCCCTTTATGATTTTGTGTGCCTGGCATCTGTCCTCAGGGGGCCTCACAATTTAGTATACTTGTTGTTGATCCTCCTTGGTAGTATATGTGGCTTGACCAATAGCATATTCCTCTTTTTGGGGTCTCACTAAACAGACTGCTTTAGCCTCCCCAGCGCTTGGGTTACATCTACCATGACCAGCCAGCATGTTGGGGGCTGAAAGGTAGCAGTCTATGGTCCTCTGCGCCAGCATTCCTCTGGGATTCCAGACTGCTCCTTGCTACCCCATGACCGTTGTTTCTGCTCACCAGCTGCCTCTCCATTGCAGCTGGGTCTCCTGAAGATGAGAGGTGTGGATGAGGGCACGGTGGACAGTTTAGCCCAGAGTGTGGCCGGATAGTTGTTTTCATTTCTATAACCATGGACTTTGTGGACATGCATCTCTCTTCCCCGGTACCTCCATGTCTGGTGCTTGCCACACACAGCTGGCACACTCACGTGGACCTGAAGGTTTCACACCTATGCAGCTGTACCTTGACTGTTCCTCAGCTGTTCCTTGGCTGTCCCTCGCGGCTGTCCCCCCGTTGTCCTCGGCTGTACCACACCTCTCCCAGCTGCCTTTCCTGACTTCTGTTTGGTACTTTCTAAACAGGTGGTCCCCTGACTTCTACCTGCTACTTCCTGGGAGGCTATACCCCCACACTCCCACCAGCATCCTTATCTTCAACCTCTGTGCCAAATCTCCTATAGACTTTATCCTAACACCTCCAGCTAAAACATGTTGGCCCCTTGAAGGCCACATTCCCCACAAAGTGTTGCAGCTCAGAATATTCGCTCAAGGGCACCTCTTCCCTCACAAGCCCTCACAAGCCCTCACAAGGGGAGTGTCAGGGCCTCCTGGCCCCTTTCCCTCCTCAACGGCCTCCAGGCTACTCACTTGCATCTACAGTAGTCTCTGCCCTCCTCTTTGCCCTCCAGCCTATACCGGGCAGAGTGGAATATTCTGTTTCTTTGCTTGGCACCTGTCCTGTTTGTTCATTATTGCCAGCTCCTCAGGATTAAGCACTGCCAGGAGTTTGAGCTGGCATGCACATCCTAAGACACATGACTTGATAGCTTTGCATATTCATACATTCATGTAATCCCTTCTTGGAGCCAGATATAGACATCTCTTGGGATCCCATACCATGTGGAAGGAGCAGCAGAGATAAAGGGACAGAGAAAGAGCAGTGTGTGCCAACAAGGGGAAGGGGTCATGGAGGTCTGGAGATCATTTCCTGGAAGATGTGTGATCTGGACCTCAAAAAGCAGTTCTACTGTTCTGCTGTGTTGATTTTAACCATAAAAAAGAATGAGAAAAACCTAATGTTCAGCAGAAGAGTGGATCACACACCATGCAGTAGTCTCAAATGCACTAATAAGGGCCCCACACTGCATGAATCTCAAGGACATAATGAGGGATGGAAAAAACACAGACTGAAGAATGATATGCACAGTGAATGCCACTGATGCAAATTCTGAAGACATACAAACAATGCTATGCTTAGAAATGAATGCGGATGTTTGTGGTCAGACTATCCATAAAAATGCCAGCATTACCTCTGGGGAGGTGGAGGAGGAAGCGGGCCGTAATCTATTCTGTGCAAGCAGCAAAAGGAAGGATATAAGGTAGATATGGTAAGCTCAGCATATGCTCAGTGTGGGTGATCATAGGCCCATGAGTGTTTATTAGACTATTAAATTATGTATAATATACAACAGTATTATATTATATCATTACATTCGTTTCTTTTCATTTGGGCATTATTCTGTAACAAAAAAAGTTCAAAAGTAAAGGAAAATGTAAAAATGGAGGTGGTGTTTCCTACCCAGGCTGAGCATTCCCTGTAGGGACTGGTGTGAGCTAGACACACAGAGATAGGAGAGTGAGGTGCCCTTGAACAGGTTCCACAAGGCAAGGCCAGAGCAGGGCCATGGGGCTGGGCCTTGGAGAGGGTGTGTGTGTCGGGGTGGGGGGAGCACACTATCTTTATCCTGGCTATCTGTCCCCGTCTTCAACTTTGCTGCTTTCACATTCCCCAACCCGACCGCAAAGCAGACCTTGGCTGGATGATTCTTAAGTGGGGGTTTTATTCCTTCCCCTGATGTGTGTGTGTGTGTGTGTGTGTGTGTGTGTGTGTGTGTGTGAGAGAGAGAGAGAGAGAGAGAGAGAGAGAGAGAGAGAAGGGGGGGTCCACATACACCTCAATCACATTCATATACAGCAATTCATTGGCTCTCACAAAATTTGTCAAGGTCAGCATTATCACCATCATCACCACTGTCATTTAAAGATGAAGAAACGGAGGCTCGAGGCTACATAGCTAGTAAGAGGCAGAGCTGGGATTTGAACTCAAGCTGCCTGACACCAGCGCCTGTGTCCTCAACGGAGAACAGTATTGCTGCTCATATGCCATTCTGGGTGCTATGGATTATTCAGTGATGACACAATTGAAAGGAAAAACTAGAGGGAGGGAAACACAAACCAATGGGGCATTTAAGCAGAAACCCACAGGTTGGGAGTTAGCTAAGAGGTTTGGGGGCCATCCAGACAGAGGGAAGATCAAGTGAGAAGATCAGAAATTGGTACAGGCAAGGAACTAACTCATTGAGGGTCAGGGCCAGGGCAGAGGGAGCAAACCCTTCCCTGAATAGCCCCTTTCAGATGGGAACGGCATCTATTGGGGCATCCTGTAGTTCAGGCCTGGGGTCCTCTTGTAAATACTAACAACGACCTGCATTGGTTCAGACAATAATAAATCCAAAAGCTACCCTCTGTAGGCTGTGGAAGGCAGGTTTATTTCCAAGTAGTGTGAAAACACCAAGGAACTTGTAGGAGAGCCACACACTCAACTATGATAAATAAAAGTCACTGTGGCCGCTGTAAAAACGCTGCCCCTTTCTCCTCTGTGCTGGTCCAGGCCCTGGGCCAGCTCCAGGGCTTTCAGGCTCAAGGGGTGGGAGGAGTCCCCCGAGAACTGTTGTGCCTCCCTCAGGACTGCAGGGCCCTTGTATGGGGAACTAGTTTACCCTGTAAATGATTATAAACAATAGTAACTGTCCTCTTGACAGTTTTCTCATCCTGCCTTTTCCACCTTCCCAGGTCCCCTTCTCCAACCCACTCACAAGAGGAGATTTCAGAAGGGAAAGTCCACAGGGTTCCCACAGTGGGGCCACTGGATGAATGCCTATTGGAGAAAGCAGGGTCTCTGGTGTCTGTTGAGATATACAAGGTGATTGGCCTGGGTCTGCTGCCGGTGAATGAGTGAGATCATGGGGGCTCGCCCCCTATGTGTCTGTTTCCAGAGATGGGCATCACATACCCATCACATAAACTGGGGGTCGCATAAACTGCTGACCACATGTTACAGAGAGATGTTTGTCCAGATTTCCAAGGAACTAAAGAAAGGCCAGGATTTGTAATGGCTACCAAGGGTAAGAATGAACAACCTGTAAAAGGAAACTCAGAAGTACCAAGAAAGAGCCCCTTGCTCTCCCTCTATAACAGTAAGAGACCGGAAGTTCATAAGCGTCCATTGTCAGGTTGTGGGTCATCTAAGCCTTCCAAGAAGGAACTTGCCAGGAGGAAGGAAGACCTAATGTGAGGGGATCACTCACCCAGTGGCAGGACGAAGAAGAAGGGGAACCAGCACAGGACGAAGACTCCCACGACGATGGCCAGCGTCTTGGCAGCCTTTTTCTCGCGGGAAAACTTGAGCAACCTTACAGAGAGCGAGCTGCGCAAGGTGTGGCCCTTGCTACTCTGTGTCCCTTGGGTTCCTTTGGTGCTAGCAGTTGCACCGCGACAGTGGATCCTCAGTACCACCTCGGAGGCCTTGCCAGGCTCCCGCTTGATGCCTGCTTCGAGGCTGCGCGTGGTGCTGCGCGCGACCACGTACACGCGGCAGTACATGACTACGATCACCGCCATGGGCAGGTAGAAGGAGCACACGGATGAAAAGACAGCATAGCCAACTTCCTCGGTGATGCCGCAGAAACGCTCATCCGGGGGCACTGGTTCCTTCCAGCCCAGTAGTGGTCCCACAGACACCACCAGGGCCACCGCCCAGAGCAGAGCCAGGATGGCAGCGGCCTTGCGCTCTGTCATAATGGCTGGGTATTTGAGCGAGTGCCGTACTCCCACGTACCGGTCCACAGAGATGGTGCAGAGGCTAAGGATGGAGGCGGTGCAGCACAGCACGTCCACCGCGGCCCAAACATCGCAGAAGGTCCGGCCGAAGGCCCAGAAGCCGAGAACCTCCATAGTGGCAGAGAAGGGCAGTACAGCTGCACTTAATAGTAGGTCAGCCACCGCCAGGTTCACGATGAAATAATTGGTGACCGTCTGCAGGTGGCGGTTGCAGGCCACCGAGAGGATGACGAGCAGGTTGCCCGCCACAGCGGTGAGGATGAAGACCGCTAGGAAGACTCCCACTCCCACGCCCTGTGCACTCACCACCAGTCCCCCGACGGCCGCTGAGCCATTCACCTCACCGCTGGCCGCAGCCCCCGGTTCTCCCGTGGAGCTTTGGTTGTCCTCGCCGCTGCCGGTTCCCACCACAGCGCCGCCGCCAGTGGTCCCTGGCACGCCGCCCACCGACGGGCCCTCGGGTCCAGCCGTGCCAGCTCCACCGCCCGCGCCAGAGCCCCCAGTGCTACTGTTCGAGCGGGGTCCTTCGAAAGTGACGCTCAGGAGGTCTCGGAAAGTCATCTCACGGCTCAGCCGTCGGGGCCCGAGCCCCGGCACTGGGCGAGCAAGTGGCGGGGAGAGGGCCCGCGGGCATCGCCGCTGCGCCGGAGCCAGCCCCGCGCGCGGGTCCCGTCGGTCCTGCCCAAGTTTCCGCAGCGGAGGGGGCCAGAGGGAAGCGGTGGTCCAGGGGGAGCAGAGAGGAGGCCACGGGGCCGTGAAGGTCCCAGCGGGAACGGTGGAGCGAGGAAACCGGTCTAGCGGTGGCCGTGGAGTCACAGGGAGGGAAGGGCTGGGGCGGTCGACCTGAGTCCTTCTCTAAGCGTGTCCAGGCGAGCGGCAGCTCCGGGAGCGGCAGTGCAGGCGGCGGCCTCTGCAGCGTTTGGGACTCTGCGCGGGGGCGGGACGGAGGAGGAGCGGCCGGGAGGAGGGTGGGGGCGGCCCGCGCGAGCGAGGGTTGCAGGTTGGAGTAGGGGCTCTGCGCGGCCAGCGGTTCCTGGGGTCCCCGCCGGTGCCCACTACGGCCCTCTGCCCTAACTGTCCCCTTGTCCTCCTTTCCTCCGCTCTCCCGGACCCCAGTCCTCTTTACCCCAGCTGCATCTCGCTGGCTGTCTTCCTTCCTCTCTCTAGACTTGCGGTCACTCTCTGCTTGCCCTTGCCCCAGCGCAGCACACAAGGTGCGATCCCCGGGTCTCTGGCTCCCGGTTCCTGCCACCAGAGAGCAGCAAGAGCCTGGGATCTGTGGATTCAGGGCTGGATGGTTAAACGCTGCCACAGCGCCTGGATGTGTCTGAAGTCCCTCCTCTTTTCTCTGAGGCGGCCGGCAAGCCCAGAGTCTCAACACCCGCTATGGTGCGATGGTTGCGTTGAGACAGCCTTAGAAAGCTTGCACTTGGGCTGAAATTGGGTGTGATTCGTGTGGGACCTGATGGTGTGGCTTTAGCTTCAGGACCTTGCCCACACTCTGAATAATACCAACTTTGGCCCTGTTATTTTACTCTGCAACAGAGGTAGGAGCAAATCTCCCTGTAGCTACTCAAAGAACTCAGACGTCCCTCTGGGCAGAGAAGGTCAAGTGCTGGAGGGTGGGAAAGGTTACCTAGGGTGGTTAAAGGGAGGGAGCAGAGTAGTCTGCCTCCACTCTCCAGGCTCCGCCCTTGTTGGCCATTGGACATCCTTGAGCCGCCTTTCCTCATGCATGAAATGAGAGTAAAAAAAACTCTTACAGGAACCTGTGTTAGGGCTGCTTAAACGGTACTCGTACTTCTCAGATGAGTGGAGGAGAGCAGAGCAAGATCTGAACAAGTGCAGAACGGGGCAGAAGGGATGTGGCGCTGTTAGGGAGAGACGCAGGAACATTTTGTGGGAATGTGGGGGTGGGTAGCTGTGCACGCGCACGTGCACTCATGCACGCATGTTTTTGGAGGACTGAAGACCTTGCACATGCTAGGCAAGCACGTTACCATTGAGTTACATCCTCTGCCAAGCATGTTAATGCTCTCTGCCATAAGCCTCTAAAGATGATTAGATTGGGACAATCAGAAATCTACGTGTTATGTGTCTCAAGTCTGACTTCCTCAATCAGGGGTTTGGGGAAGGAATGCTGTTTTGGAAGAGCAAGTTCCTCTGGAGGATGTCTATTCATGTGCAAGACAAACACAAATTTTATGTGAGCGTCATTTTGGGTACAAAACCCTCTGCCATTTGCTTGTAACCCAAGTAAATCTCAGCGCCCATGTCTCCCAATCTCAGGGAAGCATTCCCTTTTTAAAAACACTGGCTGCTCTTCCAGAGGTCTTGAGTTCAATTCCCAGCAACCACGTGGTGGCTCAGAACCATCTACAATGGGCTCTGATGTCCTCTTCTGTTGTGCAGCCATACATGAAGGCAGAACAATGTATTCATAATAAATCTTAAAAAAAAACCTCAAACAACAAACCAAAACATGTCCCTCATCATGCTTCCTGGAATCACCTCCTAAACTACCTATTTGGTGTCCCACTACCATTCACCACTGCAAAAAGAAAAAATAAAGAGCCCAGTGTCACAGGACCAAGTGTACTAGGGACTTAACCCAAAGCAGAAAGATCGTATTTAGAGCGGCTAACACTTTAGACCTGCAGGAGGCATTATTACGGTGGAAACCGGAAAGAGGAATGATCAGGGCCTGATCTCAGGTAAAAATTACCTAGAGAAGGGGGTATATTGACAAACTCAAGTAAACAAAAACCATCTGTAGAGCCAGCTGGATTTGTAGTAGGGAGTAAACTAGGGGAGGAATTTGTGTTTCTAGTTATAGGGGCTGCATGGATGATGTTTCTGTATCCATAAGGAACCCAGCAAGCTGAGGATTTTAGGGTTGGTGATGGTTTAGTTTAGAACTCTTAATCTGAAGTGCCCATGAGTAATCCAAGCTGAGATGTGGCTGTGAGTGGCATGGCCCCTTCACTGCTGTGACCTCCTTCCTGCCCTAGAACGTCTGGAG
This sequence comes from Myodes glareolus, assembly GCF_982192425.1. Taxonomy (NCBI): domain Eukaryota; kingdom Metazoa; phylum Chordata; class Mammalia; order Rodentia; family Cricetidae; genus Myodes; species Myodes glareolus. The sequence continues at coordinate 46,755,787 of NC_142035.1, read as the reverse complement.
TTCTTTCTACAGATTTTTGGCAGACCAAGGCTGCAAAACTTCACTGCTTAACACAGGCCAGAGACTCTTTGGGTTTCTGTTGTTGAGAGGAGACTATGACTATGGCAACTCTTGTAAAAGAAAGCATTTAATTGGAGCTGGCTTCCAGTTTCAGAGGGTTAGTCTGTTATCTTCATGGCTGCGTGCAGGCAGACAAGGTGCTGGAGTTAAGAGTTAAGCTAAGAGTTCTGCATCTTGACCTGCAAGGAGCAGGAGTAATTGTGGGCCACACTGGGAGTAGCCTGAGGCTAAGACACTTCAAAACCACCCCTACACAATACTCCAACAACCCACACCTCCCAATAGTGCCACTCTTTGTGGGGCCATTTTCTTTCAAACCACCGTAGGTTCTCTAATCCCCCCCCCCTTGTAATGACTTAAGCCATCCTTATCCTCCACCTAAGAGTGGCTTCTATTTCTTGTGGTCTCACTTTCCTGTCACCCCTAGTGCTCTGAGTGATTTCTGTTCTTCCAGAGAACCCAGGTTCAGTTCCCAGCACCCATGCCGAGTGGCACCTGATCACCTATAACACCACTTCCAGGGAATCTGATGTCTTCTCTGGACCCCTCAGGCAACTGTGCACACATGGTACACATAAACCTATGCAGCATATACCCAGTGGGTGTGCACTAATGCAGGCACAAATCTTTAAAAAATTTCATTCTTTATTTTTTCCTTACTTGACTTGGTCTGTGGAAGTGAGGCCCCAGAAATGCACTTCAGAAAGTGCCCTGTGTGTGACCTTAGCACCTAGCTTATTCCTTATTTCAGGTGGTGGAATAGGAGTGGGCAGGAGCAATGATGGCCTCAGCCGTGGTGTGATGTGAATTTTACTCTTCTCCAGTCCTGACAACTATTCATTAGTTAAGCCCTTGGAAGGCAAAGTGTGACTTATATATGCACAGGCTTCCTAGGGCAGTAATTTTGATAGAAACTCCTACCCGGGACGCAAATAGTTATTTTCTTACTGTATGATCTTCAGCAGGTCTCTGGGACCAGTAGCCTCCTTTATAGCAGAGGGCCAACGGAAATGGACTAGAGCAGAGTAAAGCAATGGAATTCTGGCCTCAAGGCAAGCCGTTCCAGGAGACTAGCATAAGTAAGTTTATGGGTGAGTGTTGGCTGGATTAGCAAAATCCTAAGACTGACCCTGTCGGCCCTCCTTACAATCCACCCCACTGGTCCTCAAAGCACCTTCATGATCTCCAGGAGCCCTGTGGGCAATATGCTGGTTCTGTGATCCCTGGAGAACCTACTGGTTTCTTAATTTTGCAATTAAGCGAAATGGTGCCTACTTTAAGATGGAAGACTAAGTGCATGCAATGCCAGAAACACAGACATGTTTATGTCTTTCTATATTTCAGGACTTGAATAATAAAATCACAAGATATGTTAGCTTAATTGATTGTGATTTGCCAAGTAGCCATTGCCAATCAATGGTTCTCTCTCTCCTCTGGTGTACGTGTGTGTGCACATGTGGGTATATACATAAAGAAGTCAGAGGTTAGCACTGGGGTGTCTTTATTAATAGCTTCTCAATTGTATTTACTTTTATAAATTTGTTTTGTTGATGTTATGTTATTTTTACATATATGGATGTTTTGCTATGTTTCCAGTACTCACTGAGGCAAGAAGAGGGCACTGGATTCCCCTGGAACTGGAGTTAATGATTATGGGCCACCATGTGGGTGTTGGAAATCAAGCCAGGTCCTCTGAAGAGCAGAGCAGCTCTCTTAACTGCAGCCTGTTTCCCCAGCCTCCACTTCTGAGACAGGGCTTCTCACTGAACCTGGAGCATGCTGATTATCTAGACTAGCCGGCAATCCTCCTGTCTCTGCTGCTCCATGTCTAGGTTTCACTGCTCCTGATCTTATGAATGTACTAGAATCCCGACTCAGACTACCCACTGACCTATTTCACCAGCTCCCAGTCACTGGTTCTTTTAGTCCGGTCTTAATTACTAATATTAATTCTCAGATCACATTTTGCATTTTAGATACTCATACCACAGAACATCTATGAAAGGGTTAAAGAGGCCTCCGAGTCCAGAGAAACTGTCCTCAAGTTGGAGGCAGTGAGCCAACATAGTTGTAAGGAAAAGTCTGCAGGGACTCAGAAAAGAAGCAAGTGCAGACCCAGAGGTACGCTTCAGGTTCAGTGCAGGCCGTTCGAATGTCATTGGCGGGAGCTGAAGCTGAAGGCAAGAGTCCTGTACTGTATAGTTTTCTTCGATGAGGCTTGTGCTGAGTGACAGGGTGACGGGTCAGTGTTCTTGCTTCATTTGTCTTAGGGTGTGACTTCTCTCATAGTCCCAGGTGAGGGAGTTACATCTGGTGTGATCAGTAAGCGTGTATGTCTGGGGTTTCTGATATGATTTGATATTTTCAGGTATCATTATTTATTAGCTCAATACATTGCCAGCTTGTACCTCCCAGTATGTTGGCAGGTGGCTTTTGTTTCCTTGTGTAAACAAGACCTAGAGTCACTTCTAGTTGTGTACACTCAAAATGGGGTAACTTAGGTCAAGGCTGTTGCCTCATTTGTTCAAGACTTGGCAGAACTGGAATCGGTCACTCCAGGGAGCATACCATAGCCCAGCATAGGCTCAGCCTGCTTGTCTGAATCCATATCCACCCTTTCCTCCATTGCTAGATACCTTTAGAGTGGGAGAAAACAAAAAGAGAACGGCCTGATTCACTGAGGCGTTACAATCTGGACTCCAGTTGCAGTGAGAAGACTTGAAGGAATTCTACAAGAGGTCATGTGAAGTATGAGGTATTATGGACCAGTGCCTCTCCTGTAGTTAGGATGACAAACTCTGGATTCTAGCCCCCAGTGAGCAGACATGAAGGAGCTCTACAGGAAGTTACATGGAGAATGAGGGTTTATGGTCCCATGCCTCTACTGTGGTGATGGTTGGTTCTGTGTCAGAGTAATGGTGCCAGATGGCAAGTGTGGATAGAGAAGGCATTGGGGCAGATATATCTCATTTTTTGGCACCATCTGGTCAGCCCTCCCTGAAATGTTACCAGCTCTGAGCACCGTTCATCCATTCATTTATTCATTCAAGACAAGTTGACTAAGCAGCAATAACATGCTAAGATGGGGACAGGATACAAAAATGAACACATTGGTCATGGCTCATCTTGGTTGTCAACTCGACTGCATCTGGAATCAACTAAAACATAAGCCGCTATACACTCACCCCTGTGAGGGATTTTCTTGTAAATTATTTGAATTGGAAAGACCTATCCGGGATGTGGGTGGTACCTTCTTGGTGGCAGCCCAGATTAAAGCACATGGAAAATGGAAACTGCTTCTTGCCTGTTTGCTCTCCCCTTCACCAGCAAGCTCATCTACCCTGTTGCTGTGACCTCCCTTCCTTTGGGATTCCCACAAAGACAGAATGATAGCTTTTATCTAGACTCCTCTAGGCCTTGAGCACCAGATTGGGACTGTCCAGTGCTGTGGAGAGTGTAATTGCTGGATTTTTGCTTCTCTAGACAACCATTGTTGGACTATCTGGACCACATCCTGTAAGTCAATCTAATAACTATCACACACACACACACACACACACACACACACACACAGTCCTGTTTCTTTAGAGACCCCACGACAAGAGTCAAATCCCTGCTGTCCCAGAGCTTGCACGCTAATAACAGAAAGTGATCCCAGGAGATTTAGGAGTTTTGCCTTTATCATGAACAAAAGTTTTCTCTGAGTTTGATAGCTGAGTCTTGAAGATTTTCAGTGCAATCTTCAAAGAAGGTTCAGTTCCAGTGGACCCTTTCCCACCACCTCTCCACCCTGGGATAGCCGTGGGGAGTTGAGCATGGATTCAGAAAGGATACGAATGTATACATGTCACGAGGGTACTTGCTAAAGCTACCTCTTATGGAGATTGGGCTCCTGTGAAGAATATGGACTTCCATTCTATTTTTCAGCTGCAAATTGATCGTCATCCCTGGTTCTACCATGACCTAATTCTAACCTGGCTTGACCCATAACCTTGACTGATACACCCTTTATGATCCTCTTAATAGTTCTGTACTTTCCACGATGCATACTTTGGATAGTAGGGGTCCTGGATGAAGAGGTAAGGGTTTAGTACCACCTTATCCTACCTTGAGGAGAGCATACTGTAGTGCTCTGGGCTGGGACCCTGGATGCAGAGGTAAGGGTTTAATGCTACTTTCTTCCCCCTTGAGGGCAGCAGACTATAGTGCTCTGGGTTGGCTGCCCCTCAGATAGCGGGTTGGAAGAAAACTATTGTTTCTGTAGGAAAGGAGATACTGAGTTGGTTCTTCATTTCTAGTTACATCAACAGGAGCTGGAGGACACTAGTTGTAATTTGGTTGTTTACGATAACATTGGACTAAATTCAATGGAGTTGGAAATAAGTGGCTATATCTCCTCTATAGTAGAAACGGTAAAGGAGGTAGTAGATTGATGCTCAAAGCCTGGCAGGCAGTCCACTGTTCTGGGGACCCTTGGGGGTTTGCTTTGCAGCTGTGTGTGTTTTTTCCTCTGCTCTTAAGAGACATTCTTTTGTTTCCTTTTACTTTCTTCAAGAGAGCAAGTAGGCTGGGAAGCAGGATATGGGATAGAGTTGAAAGATTCAGTAGAGTCTGAAAGGACAGGGAAAACAATCTGGAATAGGCAACCCCTCAATTTCAGGGCCTTCGTGCAACAGGGCTCTGATTTAGCCAAAGTCTGGTGGGACTGAGCCCAGCTGAGCAGTTCTTGGCAAATCTCTTACCTGATTGAGACCTTGGAATCCACCACCTCTGTTATTTGCTGTATGTGACTCTATTATTTGCTAGAGACACAGAATTCTCTGGAACCCCGGAGGTCTCTTATAGATTGTCTGCATTGATGTCCAAAGACAGAGTATGGAAAATGATATGAATGTCTTTGGAGCCGAGCACATTGGTTTAAGCCCTTTAGTTCCACATACCCATATACATATGAGGAAGAAAAGTGGTTTAGCTTAGTGCCCAGGAATAGAGAATGAATTTGGTAACAATCTAGCCTGTCTGTGATGCAGGAGCTGCAGGCAGAGTAGATTTGGGCATTAGCTGTGCAATGCCAGACGGTCACATTGTGAAAAAAAAAAAAAGCAGTGCTATTGACAGCTTTGGTCACCAGTGTACATTCTGCCTAGGCTAAGTGATGCTTTTGTGACATTACAAGAGGTGAGTCTTTCTGGAATAGGCTCCATGCACGTATATCCAGTATGGCTTACAAAAAAAAATTTAGAATTGGAAACATCATTTGGTAATGCTCAGGTGACAGTGACAGTTCTGCCCTTTCTTCTTGTACATGTGTTAGAGGTTTAGAAGGCATAGAGTGATCAGCTCCACTTGTTTAAATCTTCATGGAGAAATTACTCTTTATGGGGTCTACCCCATACCAGTGGGAATCCCTACCCTGTTTATATTGGTCTGCTGATTCCATGCTTTAAAGTGTTTCTCATTACATCATGGATTCTTCATAACTCCTAATAAATGTGACACACAAGGTGGCTCTGATCTGTCTCCCCATTGTGAGATGGGGTTGAGAGAGCGGAGGAGCATATATTTCACCTCACGATAAATAATGTGGTGAGGGGAAGTTCAGGGATGGGCTTCGCTAGCCAGACAAGTTCTCTGTCTCCTCAAAGGAGCAGCAGATGCTAATGGAGATTTCCCCACACAAATGAAAATGGCTAATCCACTTAGGGGAAGTGACTGGGGAGACCAGGCAGGCCAGGCCAACTCCATTCCTAATTATGAAGGAGGAGACAGCTTCAGCTGGGATGTAAACACTCCAGTTTAGGAACGAGATGGCCTGAAACCATTTTCCATTTCCTTTTTCCATGAGCCAAGATTCAGTCTCTGGAGAAGCCAGCGGAGGAAGGAGGACTTCCCTTAGTAATTATTCCTTGGAGAAAAGGAAGGATAAAGGGAGAAAAAAAATAATCTGAGCTCCTCAGGAAAAAGAAAAAGGAAAGATACTGGCAGGCGCTCCTTCAATGTCCTCCATATGAGCTCTCCCTGGCTCCTTCTCTGTGGATTAGTCTAGTAATTGTTTTGATGTTCATTAACCTCTGTAAAATGGTGATGAATCCTGTCCAACAGGGGGATTGGGAGTTTGCAAATCCCATTTACCCCTCACCCTCTTGGGTTTTCACTCTTTTTATTTATCTGTAGAGTAATGCCTTGCCCTTTAATTGTTTACTTGTCCTATCCAGAGACAGTGGACTTCGGGGTTTTTCAGGGATTGTGACACATTTATCTTTTAGTGCTCTTGGAGGTGCTTTGTAAGCATCAGCCGAGCCCATTGATGAAAATGTAAGCCTACAAGGGAATGAGTGCCTGAAGGTGGGAAGGGCTAAGGATCCCTAGGTATCCCAGAGAGCATCTGTATATCTTTGCCCCAGGGGTCATCTTCTGCAAGAGATGCTTAAGGAGGACTTGTGCAATCAGGAGCCTGATTTCTGTGTGGCAGGAAAAACACTATTTTCCTAGTAGGAGCTTTGGGAAGTTGCCAACAGGGAGTTAGAGTAGGGGATGTTTTATGTCCCTGTTTCTTAACTGGGAATGACCTGCTCATAGGGTGGAACTTAGTTCTAGATGCCATGTACCTGAAAAGTTTCTGCACCCCAATAAACCTCCCTGCAGACGCAATAATCCAAATGAGACAAAATCAAACTGAATTATAAAACCCAGGTTTAATGGATAGCAACGTTACTGAGTGGCTTTCCAGCACCTCCAGAGAGGAGATGGGGATGCTGTTTAAATACCCTGTGGGAGTGGTCTTGAGCATCTCCGAGGAGGGGAAATCATTTGATGGGCTTTCTTGGGGGTGGAGTCAGGGCTGAGGCAACTTCCAGGGGAGGGAGCTAGGGATGGAATTTCTACCCAAACATTCCAGACTCTTTGGGTATATGAATGCCAAGGGCTGAGGTGACGCTTCCACCCAAACAGTACCATCTCTAGGAAGCCATTCCTTGGGGAAAGCCCCCACCTCTATGTAGGTCTGTTTGGGTATAGTGATGTCACATAGCAATGGAAGAAGCCATGGAGTCCTGTTAACAAGCTCATTCAGGCCTCATGAGGGGTTCTAGACACACCCCATAGGCTGGATTCTATGTGCAAACTGTACGTCTGCTTAGCTTATCTAAGCAGTTGTGGCGGGGCAAAGATTTGTCTGTATGCCTGTGAAGACTGGATTATTGGTCACCGGATTTCACTGGGCTCAAGGCAGAAAGAGTAAATGCCCCCACTTCTTGTCACTGTTTTGGCTTGTGGGGTGCTAGCAGGGTGAAGAAAAGAGGGCTGAGATGTGCTCTTGTGCTTTTGCATGAGAAACGGCATGAGAAAAGTCACCATGAGAAATGGCACATTTGAGATGGCCATTGTATCTTCAACCTAGGCACCAGAATGAGACACCTGGAGTGAAACTGTATTGACCAATCAGTAGATATTAGTGCAAGAAATAAACGCTTCTCGCTACATACCACTAATATATATATACTGATATGAGGTAAAACAGGCCATTCTGATTTCAGGCTTGATATCAGCAGTTGGGGACATTATTCTTTGCAAAGCAACCCATGTTAACACTTAATATATATATATATATATATATATATATATATATATATATATATATATATATATATATATAGCCTGTAACCTAGAAGAGCAGCAGGCTTGTTTCAAAACACACACACACATCAGATGTTCGTAGCGCTTCATTTGTGATAAAGCTGAAAATAGCTTGTATGATCTTTACCATGTCGAAGGAGGTTGATAATGACTCGAGAGTGAGAAAACAGACTGGGATTTGTTGGGGATGACAAAGAGGGAAAGAACAGCAGCTGGAGGCAACTGGGGGTGACAGTGGACCTTTTCTAGCTTGACAACAGTTAAGTGTAGCAGGTTTCCTTGGATCCCCAGACCCCCAAACCATGACACAGAAACATTATTAATTTTGAATACTCAGCCTTAGCTCGGGCTCGGTTCTAGCTAGCTTTTAAAAAAGAACTTAAATTAACCTATTTCTATTCATCTACATGCTGCCTCGAGGCCCATTTGCCACATCTATATACTGTCCATTCTACTTACCCACTTCCTCCATGTCTGACCGGCTGGGTCCTGGGTGGTTGGCTCCCCTCTTCTCTTTGCCCACCAGCCCTGATTATGCCTAGGTAAAACAGCAACACACCTTTCATAGTTACACAAATGCAGCATAAATAAATGTAACACATCCTTACATGCTTGAACAATTATTCTGCAACACAAACAAACATAATACATTTTTACATAGTTAAACAAATATTCTACTCCACAATATTTCTCTCTTTTTATCTAAATAAAAAGGAAAGGTTTTAACTTTAACGTAGTAAAACTATATACAATAGGAACAATTATCAAGTAAGAATTACATTTACAATATTTAGTCCATTTGTATTTGACAAATTCAGAGAAACTATTTCATCACTTATTCTATCTTGGTGAGTTCAAAGTTTTGTATCTAATTTATCTTTTTTCATAGCTAAAGAAAACTGTAACTGTAACTATCTAGTCTTTAATTCTATCAAAGACCCCAGAAGGATATAATATTACATGAGTAAATAGGAAGTGCAGTGCAAGTCACTTCCAAAACTACAGAAGTGACAGAGATGGCTGGCTTCCTGGACAGTCATCCAAGTTTCCTTTGCAACATTGGGGCCTCCATCTCCAGCCTACAGGCTTAGACTATCTGGCAGACTTTTCTGTGAAGCAGGAATTTTGAAGGACTGTCCCCACCCCCACCTTTTCTTGGTAAAGTTCAGCAGTCTTCTTCCTTTGCATTCTGCCTGTCCAGTTTGGATGGTATATTGTCAGCAGTCAAGGCAAGAATAGTTTCTGGCCAAAATGGCTAGCTTTTCCACATAGAAATCAAACTCCATATGGATGTTAATTGATGCCCATCATCCATTTATGAAGTAGATTGGTGCTGCCAGGAGCAGATGTGTCTTGCTGTCATGAAAAGCCTTAGATTATTAAACATCTTAAAAGCTACATTTAGTAGGTTTCTGAAGCATTTGAAGACCACCTATCTAAAATGTATCTGTTTAACCTTGAAAAAATGCCCAATATTATAAGTTTAATTATTATTTATGACTATTAACCTGCCTTTCTTAATTATACATTACATTTTTAAATGAGCTGCATAAGCCCAATACCCCAAACCAGAGTAAAAACATATATACATTATAACAATTAATTTAAAATTTGTATCAATATATCAAAATCCATATCATTGTAAAGTATTTGAGGTTAATATCATCTTTTTATCCTATATTCCTATATCCCTCCTATATGATGGCAAACATCCACAACCCAATGAATGACCAAAATCTACCCATTCCACCTTTTGGGAATGTGAGTATTGTGTTCTCTAGACCGCTTCCTGTTGTCTGGGGATGATGACATCTCCAGGAAACCCTGAGAAAATTGAGACAATGGTCAAGTCCTGGGAAAACTAATTATGACATTTGTTGTTCAGTCTCAGAGCTGCTCCCATGCAGAGGGATCAGCATATACATCACCTGTCTTGTAGTTTGTCCTGGTTTATCTCTTTATGTCTATAGCTGAAATTTTCAGGAGGTCTCCCCTGATCAAACCTGGTCTTTATTAACTTGAAGGCATTTACAGCCTTTCGTTTCCTGTGGAAACAAAAGGATAACCTCTCCCCCAATGCAATACATTTTCTGAATTCCATTTTAAAGTTAAGACATCCTTAAAGTATCTAGACTGGTATAATTCAACAGTCCTTTTTTACAATCCAGTATCTCTCAGCAGCTGTTGTCCACTCATCAGCCTTAAAAAATTCAAAATCCATACAACACCATGCACCATGTGTATTTCTCATCTTTATGTGACTTTTGCCTTTATATTATTTTACTCTCTCTTTAAAGATTTTATTCTTTTAAAACTATTTTTCCAATGACAATTTATAGCCATTTTCCTTTCTTTAGCACTTACATACATTTTTTTAAACACACTGTAACCTGTTTAGGGGTTTTTTCGGTCTGAACCTGCTTTACTGTGTACCTTCAGCACATTATAGCACTATACCTATAGTACTTATTCTCTAACTGTGTGAGTTAAACCTTAAACTCATTGCGTGGCTTTCAACTGGCAACTGGTTCTGCCCCACTTGGGTTGTGAGAGCCAAGCTGTATGCCCTGTGGATTTGGCTGAGAACTGTGATTAACTGGCAGCTGCATTTAAACCACCCCAGCTCTAGGCAGTTGTTGTCCACAGTGTGGCAGGCATTCTAACTTAGCTTATTGTTTCTCCTTTACATGAGTTGGCTGTTCAAGTGCTGGCCATACGGGAGAGCTGTGCTTCTGTATGCTAGGAGCCAAGGCTACTTCTTAGTAAAGACGTCGTGTCGGCTTTTTTTTCTTTTATTCCTCCCTCCCCCGCCCCCCGCAGCTCTTTCAGACTCTATGTAGAAATATGTGTCCTGCATTGGGCACTAAGTGTAGCAATCTTTCTTGGACCACCAGCCCCCAAATTATGACAAAAAGGCTTATTTATTATTAATTATGGATACTCAGTCTTAACTTAGGCTTGTCTTTATCTAGCTTTTTGCTGTTGTTGTTTTGTTTTGTTTTTTTGAGACATGGTTTCTCTGTGACTTTAGAGCCTGTCCTGGAACTAGCTCTTATAGAACAGACTGGCCTCGAACTCACAGAGATCTGCCTGCCTCTGCCTCCCGAGTGCTGGGATTAAAGGCATGCGCCACCACCTCCAGGCTCTAGCTAGCTTTTTTAAAAACTTAAATTAACCCATTTATATTAATCTATGCGCTATCCAGAGGCTCATTTACCTCATCTATATATTGTCCTTGCTACTTTTCTGCTTCCTCTGTGTCTGGCTGGCTGGGTCCCAGCTGGTTGGCTGGCTAGCTTCCTTTTTTTTTTTCTCTGCCTACCAGCCCCGCCTATCCCTCTTCTGCCTAGTTATTGACCATTCAGCTATTATTAGATCAATAAGGTGCCTTGGGCAGGCAAGCAACATATCTTTATATAGTTAAACAAATGCAGCATAAACAAATCCAACACATCTTACATAGTTAAACAAATGTTCTATTTCTTAACGGTTGAGTATTATAAGCCCAAGCAAAGAGAGCGGCCGGAGACTGAACCTGGAAGTTCAGGAGCAGCATGCCAGTGAATGGAGCCAGTTTCTCAACAAGTAGCAGAAACAGGAATTCAAACTTGTGAGAATTTTCTCCCTGGGAAGGGGCGAGAGGACTAAGCAATGTCTTTCCCTTCTCATAAGGTTCCGGTGATAAACCAAAATTCCATTCCACCAAAGTCTACCTTGGGGCATTGATGATTTTATTAGACTTACATACAGATCATGGGTTATGGATTACTGACAGACGTGTGGGTGATCCCAGTGTGGATGACGAATTTCCCCATGGCTGTGTAGGTGGAGGCCCCTTATCCAGGCTTCTCCAGCCTTTCTGCTCTAGTTTCCCCAAGGCCCCCAGACTGTGTGCTTTCAGGGCAGAACTGTATACAACTGGCTGGGAGGGGAGTGATTAGACAGTCAGCTGAGGGTCTAAGGCCTTTCCTGCCTCCTCCTTCTCTGAGGAATGTGACCAGTCAACAAGTGAAGTGTGATGATCTCTCTTCTGTGAGCAGACACAGCTGTTTATATGAAGATGGCGGTTGTTCTGCTTGGAGGATAGCACAGAGCACCAAAGGCCAGATGTAAAGGAAGATGGTGTTTGTGGATCCTGGGTGGAGGAAATCTGGAACACACTGCCTGAAGGAGGTGATGGGGTGAGGAGATTTGAAAATACTGATGAAAATTTGCAATAACTGTTGAAAGAGCTGGGGAAGATTGCCCAAGAATAAACAAATATGACTGCTCAGTCATCTAAGAAGAGAAACCAGGGACACTGCATTGCGTTCTAAGACCTAGAAGCTTTCATATGGGGTTCAAGAGATCTAAAGATTGGCCTGCTGTGTGTCTGGGGCTTTCTGGTGATCAAGGAGCTAGGGAATCTGTGGGAGAGATGCACAGCTGGGTGTCTGTGCCTACTCTTTCTGTGTAACAGTAGAGGAAAAGGAGAATACGTGCTAAACAGTCAATATTCGGTGCACCTAACAAGCTCCACCTGCTGTCGTGAGATTAAGTAACCAATTATCTACACCTTAATCGCTTCAGCCTGAGAGTTATAGGGCTCAGCAGAGACAGACTGAGACAAATTTTACTGAGTTCTGCTCTTTGTGCTCCTGTCTGCTTAGGTTTAATCTCTTTCTTCTAATGCTGGGAAAAGCAAATGCCTGTAAATAATCTACCTTAAGAAATGATTGACACAGTTGTCTGGGAAACATCAAAACTCCGTTTCCTGAAGCAAGAACATCCTAAGGGCTCCCAGCAGGGCCCATGCCAGCGGCAAACATGCTTAGGGTATAGTAGACACTTCCTGTCGGTGGTCAGGGGACCCAGAGAGCACCCTCAGGTGGTGGAAGGGTTCAACACTTGCTCAGACTAGAAAAACTGTAAAAAACTTCAGGAAGGGGCTGGGCTCTTCGTAGCCTCAGCTCAGCCCATTGCTTGCTAATGAAGCATGAATAAAGCCTCCTCCTCCAACTCCCAACTCTGTTTCTCAGAAGCCAGATTCCCACAACACTGTAAGGATGTAGATACTGTAGAATCTTACGGGTTGCTTATAGCTCAGATTCAGCTATGGAGAGTAAATGAATGTGAACCAACATAAAACCACGAACTTACTTAAGACACAGGATCTTTTGTGTGATTATTTTGTAACTCATTCACATGGTTCTTGAATGTAAACTTGTCAGGTGAGAAAACCATGTTGCAGAAGGTTGGACCCATTTTGGAGGGTTCAAGATACCATCTAAGGAAAGTAGGCGAGGCCATGAAAGTCACCCCTGCTTTGCCCCAGCAAAATGGCTCAGTTATTATCTTTGTGGTAAAATGGATTTATCTTCCCCAAACCCAGTTTATTAAAAAAATAATTCTCACACTAATTTAAATTGAGCAATTTGATTAGTTTCAACTTGTCAAGCACAATTTTTTTTATGTATATACTCATGAAGTCATCACCATACTTGGGATAACCAACATATACATTACTCTCCAAATCTTCCGCCATTCTCCTTTTTAATCGTTCATCCATCTGCTTTTTATTACTATGAACAAATTTGTATTTTTAAAAGAAATTTTGTACAAATGAGATTGTATAGTATGCATTCCTTTAATTTACAGCTCTATTCAGCATCAGTGTTGTTTCATGCATTGATAATTAGTCTTTTGTTGTGGAGTGTATTGTGTTTGTGTGCATGCAGACTACAATACGTATACATGTGTCAATTCTTTTGTCATTACAAAGAATTTATACATAAGTATGAACATACGCTCTCATGTGTATCTTTTCATTGGGTAAATATCTAGGACCAGAATGATTGAGTCATAAGTGGTGCTTGCTTAACATCTGAAGAATATGTCAGGCTGGCTTCCAATGGTTTTTTTATCATTTAAAATTTTGACTTAAGACCTGCTCAACAGAAGGGAATTCATGCCTGGTACTGTAACCCTAGCCAAATACCTGTGGCTGGTGAGGTCATGGATTCTGAGGCTAGCCTAGTACTCCACTTCCCTAGACCAGTATAATTTCTTACTGCATTCTAAATACTTATCCTTATATCCACAGATAAGGGTAGTTCTCATTTTGCATGAAAAAAAGCCAGATAGAGATCATTACAGAAAATCACAACTGGTCAAAATACAGTGAGGAACTAACTGTGTGATGTTCAGCCCCAGCTGACATCTACAGCAGAATTCTATACCTAAGGCTCAGGCACCATCAAGGAAGGGGGGAGGAGGCAAAGAAATATTGTGTCGTTTATGTATGATGGGGATGCTGCACCTGTAGAATCTCACAATATGGCTACCCAAACAAGATCTGCCCCATGATAACACTGGTTAACGTATCAACATGAATGGGGAAAATATCTCAAGGCCCCACCACTAGATTAAGAGCTATAGGCAATTAATGTCTGCAGAGAGAGGATACTCAGCCTTCTACATGGAAGGGCTCCCTGATAGGTTATTCAGTCTCAGGTGATTGGTCCTACACACATACTCATACAAGCAACACTTAATAGACTGGGCAGAATATATGTCTATGTGTAAATAATAATTAAAGAAGCGGCCAAGAATTTGAGAGGGAGTGGAAGGTGAAAGGAGGAGCAGGAGGGGACTAGGAGGGGTGGAAAGGATGCAGATTCAGCACTCGAGTACGAGACTGGGAAAAAGAGAGCTCCAGAGATGCAGCTGCTTCCCATCTTCGCCGTCAGTCATCCTTAAGTAGGGCTTCAGAATAGATTTGTATCTCACTGTGCTTTGAACTTGTATTTTCTCATGAGGAGCTGCTTTTAGGGAGTTTATTTGCATTCATGTACCAATTCAAATCTTTCCTTTAAAAAATGGTGTTTTTATTTCAGAAAGTTGTAGCATGAGGGCAGGCTTGTTGGGGTTTCTGTCCCGCCCAGTACCCCACAACCGGCAAGTCACAAAGAAAATCACACAAAGTCTACATTAGGTTTTAAACTGATTGACCCATTAGCTCAGGCTTCATGTTAACTCTTGTAGTTGATATTAACCCATTATTCTGATCTATGTTAGCCATATGGCTTGGTACCTTTTCCAGCTGTCAGCTCACATGTTGCTTCTTTGGTGATCTGGGCAGGAATGGCTGAGGGAGCTTCCTCCTCCCTAGCCTTCTCCTATTCTCATTGCTCCGCCTCTACTTCCTGTCTGATTGACCTGCCTATACTTCCTTCCTGGCGAATCAGCGTTTCATTAAAATACATGATTGACAGAATACAGACAATTCTCCCACACCATTTCCCTCCTTTTTTTTAAACAAAAGAAAATACCCATAGTCCATTTGTTGGGAATGTGGGCGTAGTATTTCAGGCTACTTCCTGCTGGTTGGGGGTGCCGATAATCTTATGGGGAACTAAAGAAAATTATTATCGAGTCCTGACTGGAGTATATTGTGAGTCTTGATCACTGCAGGCAGCAATCCTGAATCAGTTCTGGATGTAGAACTCTGTATCCAGGCCATCTGTTCCTACTGGAGATTTCTAGGTGGTCTTCCTTGATTGAACCTGATTTTTCTTAATTCAGAATGAATCCACAGCCTCTCATTTCTTGTGGAAACAAAAGCACAATCTCTTCTCCAAAGTAACATACCTTTTGACTTCAGTTTTAAAGCCAAGGTATTTTCAAATTCCTATCTTGGGTTAGTTCAGCAGCATTTATAAACAAAAGTCTTTTAGCAGCCGTTGCTCCTTCCTCAGCATGCAAACAATTTAAAGAGAGAATAATAACATACAGTATCAAGATTCTTCATGTATTTTTCATCTTTATGTGGCTTTATTTTAACCTCTATTTCTCTTATTTTTACTTTTACTTTTTGAGACAGTTTCTCTGTATACCTTTGTCCTGGAATAACTCTGTAGACCAGGCTGTCCTTGAACTCACAGAGATCCCTGGTCTCTGCCTCCCCAGTGCTGGGCTCAAAGGTGTTTGCTACCGCACCTTGAACTCACAGAGACCTGTCTGTCTCTGCCTCCCAGGCATTGGGATTAAAGGCGTGTGCTACCACACCTTGAAGTCACAGAGGTCAATGTACCTCTGCCTCCCAAGTGTTGGGATTAAAGGTGTGTACCACCACACCCAACTACTTTCTTTCTTTTTTTTTTTTACTTTAAGAACTTTGACTTTTATCCTGCATATATTTTTAACACACTGTAGTGTGTAGTATTTCAGGCTACTTCCTGCTGGTGTTGGGGGTGCTGATAATCTTATGGGGAACTAAAGAAAGTTTTATTTATTTGTTTGTTTGTTTATTTGTTGGTTTGTTTGTTTTTCAAGGCCTGGTTTTTCTATGCCACAGCCCTGGCTGTCCTGGAATTGTCTCTTTAGATCAGGCTGGCCTTGAACTCACAGAGATCTGCCTGCCTCTTCCTCCCAAGTGCTGGGAGTAAAGGTGTGTGCCACCATACCCAGTAAATTATTTATTCTTATCAGAACTTGTTCTTATTTTATAAGACAATGGGATTTACAAATAATTCTCCCAGTCCATGCTTATTTATTAGGTATCATTATATCTTTTTATATCATTTTACTCTAGCTTGTGCTTTAAAAAATTGGTGTGTGGGTACACACTTGTGAATGTGTGTGTGTGTAGGTGTGTATGTGTGGGACTGGGTGCCACAGCGTGTGTGTGAATGTGTGTGTATGTATAGGTATGTATATGTGGGATTGGGTGCCACAGCATGTATGTGGTGGTGTGGATGACAGGACAACCTCAAGTTTTAGTCTCCACTTTCCATTTTTTTTTGAGGCAGGATATTTTGTATTTCTCTCTTGTAGCTGGTATTACACACACACACACACACACACACACACACACACACACACACACACTACTGTGCTTGCCTGACTTTTTTTTAATGGGTTCTGGGACTCAACATCTAGCCCTTATACATGCACATTTTACTTACTGGGGCCATTTCTCAACCCTCTAATCCTTCCCCCCCCCCCATAGCAAGTCAGTAGTCAGTATATTGTCATCCTTCTCTTCCTTCTTCTCTTCCCTTTCCCACTGATGAAGGCTGCTTTAAAAATTTTCCCCTTATACTGTTTTATCCCCAGATTCATTATGGTATTCACTGGATAAGTTTATTGTCTTTTTCTAGTCTTTTCCTACCAGACTCAGGCATTCTGACCACTCACTATGCTATTGGAAATTATTTACATCTCATTGATGTTGTGTTCTCTTCCTCTCTTCCTTCTCTTTTCCCTCTTTCCTCATTTTTCTTTCTTTCTACTCTGAATTACCTTGTTTCTGTTTCATTTTGGACAGTGCCCATTGCTATGTATTTCTGTCACCATCTCTCTTCCCATCATACCCAGTCTTTGGTTATTCCTCTCTAGCTGATGTTATAAAGAAAAAAAGCTTGGATATTTTAGCTTTCCTTTCTGTAAGTATATTTAAGTCTGACTAAGACTTTCAAATATTTCTCATGTGTCTATTTAGCTTTTCAATGTATGGGACCAGTGATAATAACCATTTTGATCTTAGTATGCTCAACATCTGGATCAACTTTGAAGCATGAGTTTTCTCTCTTGTTAATGGTTATATTTTTCTACTTCTTGGAATGCATGAAGCATTATATTTGGATACCAGACATTTTACATTTCACTTTTTAAAGTGCAAGATTTTTTTTTACAATAATAGGTAGTTTAAACTTTGTCCTGAGATTCAGTAAAGTTATGTGGAAATAGTTTGATTGTTTTGGTCTTCTTTTGTTATATTTTGTCACCTCTACTTTGTTAGGTAGGACCAGGGAAATGCTTGTCTAAGGCTAATTTTGCCGGATTACTAACCCAAGGTCAGTTCAAAAATTCTATTTAGTGTCCAGTCTGGTGGACAAGATAGGTACTGTTCAGGGTGTAGGTGAGGGTCAGAAGTGTGAATTCAATCCTTATTATTATTATTTGTTTATCTTTGCTTTGGAAGCTTTCTCGTAGCCGTCAAGATGAGCGCTCTGCACAGAGTTCTCCTTTCTGTGCCTCCCCAGTTTTGAAACCATCAGCAGAGTTGCTAAGGTCAGAGCTTGTGCCCTGACAGCAGTAACAATCTAGGCTCCACCATCCATCCTCCTTAGGGTCCTGTGCGCCTTGGTTCTGGAAACCTGTCTAGGGGCAGCAAGGAAATGAAGAAAGGACAAACACAGAACAATTGGGATCCAATGGGCTGTGCGTGTTCTGATTGAGCTGTCTCTACCACAGCAACCAGGAACCTTAGTGTGTTTGTTATGTCTAGAACGGACCACGGGGGCGAGTTAGCTAGTCTCCATAGAAGTCTCTGTTGGAGAGCAGTCTTGGGCTGCAAGTCCCCAAGAGGAGGAAGCTGCAGATGCTAGTTCTTGCACACATTGGTCAAAACACTCACATTTGCACACACGGTCACCATTAGGACCAGAGGAAGGCTTTGCCAACCTTCTGAGTCTGACCTGGGGGAAAGGTTCACCAATTTTCCATGGGTCCACGGCCTTGCTCCTTGACAAGGCCAGGTCATGTCTAACAATACACACTCACTCAAGACTTCACTTGCTCAGGGCTTGTTGCCTACATATAGGCCAAGTAAACAAACAAGTAATACTGAAAAGTAGAGAAAGGAGACTAATTCAATGTGACCATATACGGAAGAGGAACAAAGAGGTTCAGTGATCTACACCCCCAAATTCATCTTCTGAGGTCCTGACAAGGATGGGTTCACATTTAAACAAAGAGTAATAGGTATAGTAACTAAGCAGCCCCTATCAAGTGACACCACCCTGCACCATTGTCTCAGCCACACTCTCCTGCAAGGTGACCTGACAACTTGTCAGAACCGTGTGAAATTGATTCTGGGAGACAAGTTCCTCCTCCAGCTAGCACCGGGCTTCAGTTTTTCTTGTCTCTCAGAATAAGATTCCTGGGGAAATTACAATTTCTTGGGGAACCACTGAAAAGTCTGAGAGCCAGAGGCAGGGGCATGCATGTCTCTTTTGGAGACCTCCATTCTTGCTGGGATGGTCACAGTATTCTTTCCCATGTGTTATTGTTTGTTTTTCTCCCCCTGTCTTTTTACCTCAGTCTTCAAGAAATACCAGGGTGTTTTTCTTCTTCTATTTGACTTGGAGAAGTAACGTGGAACAGTTACTTCAGAATCAGTTTTCTTTCCATCTCCTAGATATTCGTGTCGTTAGTGCCCAATGCCCAGTGCTACAAAAGTCATTTATCATAAGCTTTGGCCAGTTTTTTGTTTGCTTATGACAGGAGATAAAGGTCTGGTTCTGGTTAAGGCAGAACATGGAATTCTGATAGTACTGACCCGAAAGAAAGTTTTTCGTCTATCTTGAGCTCCTTGGAGGCAGATCCTAAAAGAAGGACCCATGCACAGGGAAAACTCCTGTCTCTAGAAAGATTAGTATCTCATTTTTTGGACAACCCCTCTAAAAGATGTGCCTGGCAGTAGGGAACACAACTCAGCATTGTTGGGGTGGAGCTGAGGAGTTCCCCTTAGAGCCTAACCGGCCTCTACTCAGGTACACGTGGGATTCTTGACTTGATGAATAAAACAGTTTTAGGGGAATGAAGAGATGACTTAGAGCTAAAGAGCACCATTAACTCCAGTTCCAGGGGATCTGATACCATCTTCAGGCTTCTACAGGTGCAGGCACACACACACACACACACTCGCATGCACACATGCACGCACACTCACGCTCGTGAGTATGTATGTGAGAGTATCTTAATTTTTTATTTTTTTTAGTAAAGGTAAGTAAAGCCAAGCCTGTGAGTTTTTTTGTTTAGGAGCAGAGACAGACCCATTTGAGGAGTGCCATGCCAGGGTAGCATACTGGGGTGCCCAGTGGTAAACTTGCAACTTGCGAGCTTTACAGTCATGGCATTGAAAGGAGGAGTCTTTTTTAAAATTATTTTTTAAATTTTATTTTTCGAGATAGGGTTTTTCCGTAGCTTCGAGCCTGGCTGGCCTCAAATTCACAGAGATCCACCTGCTTCTGCCTCCCAAGTGCTGGGATTAAAGGCAGGATCCACCAATGCCAGGCTGAAGGGAGATGTTTTGTAGAAGGAACGGCAGGCTGTGTCCTGCCACCCGACTCCCGGCTAGCTTTACCTGAAATAATTACACGGAAACTGTATTCATTTAAACACTGCCTGACCCATTATCTGTAGCCTCTTATTGGCTAACTCTCACATATTAATTAACCCATTTCTAATAATCTGTATATCACCACGAGGTCGTGGCTTACCGGAAAGATTCTAACCTGTATCCATCTCGGAGAGGAGAGCCATTGCGTCTACCTCACTGCCTTCTTCCTCCCAGCATTCTGTTCTGTCTACTCCACCTATGTTCTGATGTATCAGGCCAAGCAGTTTCTTTATTAATTAACCAATGAAAGCAGCAAATAGAAATAAGACCCACCTACATCAGTGTTTAAAACTAAGGTTGAGGGAGAGAAGAAAAATGTGGTGTCTCCTCATTTCCTTAACGAAAAAGATATTTAATAAATGAAAGTTTTGGATGATTTATTACTATGGAATTGGCCAGACTTACATATGAGGAAGAAATGTAATAATGTCATTAATAAAAAACATGAATAAAAATTTTATGAATCAAGATAATCTTGCTATACTGATCACAACAAGATGCTAAGACATATGCTTTTCTCCTGAGCATGGCTCCTTAGCCATCTTAATAGACGTATTTGGGATATTTTGGGGAAAAGAGTGTACTTTCTTTGTGTAGTTTCAGTGTAGGGCAGTGTTTGGTCAGCTACACTGAAACTCTGGACTCAGTCGTTGGGATTCACTTCTGGTGGGGAGCAGTAACTATCCCCTGTGTCTCAGACCCAGCTAAGCTACCTGAGTTCGGTCTCTCCTCCTCCTCCAATTACCTGTGTTACATCCAACTTCCAGGCCTGTCCCATACCCAGGTCCATTCTGATGAATTCCCTGAGTCCTGGTTTGTCTGCACGTCTCCAGTGTGCAGACATATCCTGGGTTAC
Organism: Myodes glareolus; assembly: GCF_982192425.1. Lineage (NCBI taxonomy): Eukaryota > Metazoa > Chordata > Mammalia > Rodentia > Cricetidae > Myodes > Myodes glareolus. The sequence goes on along the minus strand of NC_142035.1, from coordinate 46,735,070 downwards.
GCTGTGCACAATCCTACCTGTGCTGTTCCTAGTTCCCAGGCTTGGCCCCAGTAGGCCCCACATCCTTTGTGCCAGCCAAGCTTGATCAGTTTCCCTGATCCTAGCTGCCTGTGTGACATCCAACCTCCAAGGCTAGCCAAGGTGGTATAGCCTGCACCTAGGTCTAACCTAGTGCATTCTATGAAACCTAGTCTCCTTCATCCTTCCCAATTTCCAGACCTAGCCCTGGCTGAATACCCTGTCCTATGGTCTAATATGGTGAGATCCCCCTTCCACATTAGCCTACTGCTCCATACAATCTTTAGCCTAGGGTAGGATACACATCTGTGCAGACACAGCCTGGTGAGTTGGCCAGCTCACACCATTCAACCCTTAGGCCTTGCTACATAGCTTGTATGCTAGCTTAGCCTGAGGTGGCCTAGAATTTCATAGAATGCACACAACTGTTAAAGGAAGTTCACATGTCCAGTCTGACTACAAAATGTAAATAATATAAAGGCCCAAACCATATATTGGCCCCCAAATCTACATGTCCTATAGATATGTTCTCCAATGAGAATTATCTAGGTCAACCCTAGGACACAGAACGTGAGAGAACAACCATAAATTTCATCAAGGAATTAAATTAGTTTAAATGTTGGTTGTGGGATATTAGTTAAAAATGTGCCACATTTGTTTATGCTGTGGAACATTTGTTTAATGATGCAAAGATGTGTTGCATTTTGTATATTGCATTTGTTTAACTTTGTGAAACTGTGTTACTTTGTATAAAACACTTGATTGGTCTAATAAAGAGCGGAATGGCCAGTAGGTAGGCAGGAGAGAAAAATTGGTAGGACTGTCAGGCAGAGAGAATAAATAGAGAGGAACCAGGAGAGGGAGGAAGGAGAAAAGGAGGAGAGGAGGATGCCAGGAGCCAGCCAACCAGTCACACAGCCAGCTATGAAGTAAGAAGTAAAGAAAGGAATATAGAATAGAGAAAGGTAGAAGGTCAGAGGCAGAAGGAAGGTGAAATAATTAGTTAAGAAAAGCTGACTGGAAATAAGCCAATTAAGAGCAAAGAGAAAAAGGAAACAAACAAAAAAACCCTATATTTAAAGGCCCAAACATATGCTCAATGAGAACAGTAATAATTGAGGACCTACTGAGGGTAGTAACAAATGTCCAAGTGATGTTCAAAAACTCAACATAGAGTTGAACGAAATGAGGAAGACAATCCAGGATTTGAAAACTGAACTCAGTGAAGTGACATAAATACTGAAAAAAACTTAAACTGAAATGAAGATGGAATTGAAAAATTCAATAACTTAATTGGAAATGTTATAAGTAGCATGGATAAGTAAAAGAAGAACATCGAGACTTTAAGATAAAGTAGAAGAATTAGATCACACAGGCAAATATGAACAATTAACACACACACATGCACATGAAAGGGACATGCAGGAACGGTGCTACACCACTACAAAACCAAATATTTGAATTATAGGTGCAGATGAAAGAAAGGAATCCCAGGTGAAGTACATAGATCAGATCTTCAACAAGATCACAGACAAAAAAACTTAAATTATGAAAAGACCACATACAAGGTACATAGAACACCAACTAGACAGGCCCATAAAGGAAGCTATACATGGCATATCACAGTTAAAACACCAAATGCACAGGAAAAAGAGATGGTATTGAAAACTGCAAGAGTTTAGACACAAATCACTTATAAAGGCCATCCCACCAGCTGATATCTCAATGGACACCTCAACCTTAAAATCCAGAATAAACTGGAGCAGTGTACTAAAGAAACCAATCCAGACTATTATACCCTGAAAAAAATCTATCTGCTTTAAGTGAAGGAGAAAGGAAAACTTTCCATGATGTAAATAGCCTATAATAATTCATGTCCGTCAAACCAGCCCCTCAGAGAACACCAGAAGCAATACTTTGGATTAAAGGGAGGAATAAGCACAGTCAAGAGACTATAGAAAGAAAAGAAAAGAAGCTATAATTAATGCAACATAAAATAAGACTAATAACATAAACAGCAAAACCAAATCAGTCCAACCAACTCACCAGTCAACCAACCAACCAACCAACCAGCCAACCAACCAACCAAAAAACCAACCAAACAAATACAATTGACGCACTAACAAAATCAAAAACAAATCAGTGAAAAGATTGAAATAAACTCACAGTTTTCAAGAATAACTTTATTAATGATCTCAATTTTTGAATTGTAAGACTTGGGTTAGTTAAATGTATCAAAAACCAAAATCTAATTGGATAGTGGTGTTATACGCCTTTAATCCTAGCACTTCAGAGGCAGAGGCAGGAGGATCTCTGTGAATTGGTGACCAGTTGATCTACATAGTGAGTTCCAGGACAGCCAGGGTTTCATAGTGAGACCCTGTCTAAAGAAACAAAATCCATCTCTCTGTTCCCTGCAGGAGACATCTCACCTTCAAACAATGGTGCCACCTTTACGTAAAAGGATGGAAGACGGTGGTCTTAGTTAGTTTTATGTCAGTTTGACATAGAGTCATGTGGGAAGAGGGGCTTTTGATTTAGAAAATACCTCCATAAAAGTGGTTTATAGGCAAATACATGGGGGTATTTTCTTGATTAATGATTGATGTGGGAGGGCCCAGTCTGTTGTGCGTGGTTCCACCCCTGCACAGATGGTTCTGAGTTACATAAGAAAGTAGACTGGGTAAGCCACGGGGAGCAAACCAGAGAGCAGCACTCCTCCATGACTTCTGCTTCCGTTCCTGCCCACAGGTCCCTGCCTTGAGTTCCTGCCCTGACTTTTCTTCAGTGATGGGGTGTGATCCGAGGGCTGTAAGCTGAAACAAACACTTTCCTCCCCACGTTGTTTTTGGTCATGGTGTTTTATCACAGCAATACAAAATCTAACTACAAAATAATAATAATAATAATAATAATAATAATAATAATAATAATAATAATTGGAATTAATAATGGAATTCCAATCGAATGGGACCAGGAAGCAAATAGGTGTCAACAAAATAGACTTCAAACCCGAAATAATCAGAAGAGATAAAGAAGGACACTTATCTCCGATAAAGGGAAAAATTAATCAAGAAGACATTACAATCCAAACATACATGCAAAATAAACCTTAACAAATTCAGAAAAATTGAAATGATTCTGTGCATCTTTTCTGAACAAAATATAATAAAGCTTAAAAGTCAAACAACAAACAAATCTCTAGCAATTACATGAACTCATTGAGATTAGGCAACTCATTCCTGAATGATAAATGGGTCCAAAAAAAATCAAGAAAGAAATAAAAAATTCTGGAGTTAAATGAAAATGACAACACAACAAAGCCTCTGGGACACACTGAAAGCGGTGCCAAGAGGAAAGCCTATAGCTCTAAGTGTCTATTCAAAAATTCCAAAGTGTAATGGCCCTGCTCAGTGCCATTTTGGACTGAGTGGGACAAAGAGACCTCCCTCCCCACAGGCCCTGGGGCATTCCACCCTGGGCATTGAAGAGGAAACACCCCCATTTGCGGTGCCAAGTAGTGGGGCACTATTATGGTGAGTCAATGTATGGTGTGGTGTGAGAGACAGAGAAAGAGAAAGAGAGGGGGAGGGAGGGAGAGAGGGAGGGAGAGGGGAGAGAAAGGGAAAGGAGGGAGGGAGAGGAGAGAGGGAGAGAGAGAGGAGAGAGGGAGAGAAAGAGGAGAGATGGAGAAAAGAGGAGAGAGGGAGAGAGAGAAGAGAGATGGAGAGAGAGAGAGAGAGAGAGAGAGAGAGAGAGAGAGAGAGGAAGAGAGGGAGAGAGGGGGAGAGGAGTTCATTCATGTACAGAAAACAGAGGCAGATCTGAAGAAGCAGTGAGCAGCTGGCTGAGGTGCGTAGCTTGATTGCTACCCAGGGCAGTAGTGATGTCTGAGTCTGGGCAGCTGACAGGGCCCATCTTGGGGTTCATGACTCTGTTGCAGTCATGGTCTGTGTTGATGTCAGTGGCTCCGGATCCTACTGAAGTCCGAGAGAATGGGTCTGTACAGAGTTGCTCTCACTTTGTACACTCAGGTGTGTGGCCCTTGCACCTCGCCTGGGCAACACAGTGGAGCTGGCCCTGATGGTGTAGATGTGGGTAAGCTGACTCTGAGGGCAGGAAAATAGGAGAGCCAGTCCCATCCCGCACCTTGCTTACTGCTGCATAGGGTGAGCTGGCCTGGGCAATGCTGGAGAGCTAGCCTGGTTGTGAGGACAGGGAGAGGGCTGGCAGGCTGACCAACCCTGTAACTATCTAGGTCCAGAACCAGGCTCACCTCAACATCCAACCCATCTATGATCTGCTGGAAGACATGAAGGGTCTGGTCCTGCAAACCAAAAGCTGCAGAATCTCCACTACACAGGGCAACAACAGAAATTTAAGAGGAGGCCCAGTGAGGGTGCAGTATTGATGGTGTAGCAGAAACCAAGGGTCTTGAACCAGACCAATGACTCTTTGCAATGAGCACTTGCAAATAAAGATGTATGACCAAAGGATATATGGTGTGACACTACAGCTGGGTCACAATGCAACTTTCAAGACAAGATTTTCCTTTTCTTAAATTTTATTTCATTTTATTTTGGTGAATAAGGTGCAATGGCAGAGGGCAGATACGAAGGGATGGAGAGATGAAGGGGACAGAGATGCATGATGTGAAAGACCACCCAGTTTTTTGTTTGTTTGTTTGTTTGTGTGTTTGTTTTTGAGACAGGGTTTTTCTGTGTAACAGTCTTGGCTATCCTAGAACTGACTCTGTAAACTAGGCAGCCTTGAACTCACTGAGATCCACATGCCTCTGTTTCCCAAGTGCTGGGATTAAAGGCATGCGCCATCACTGCCTGGCCCAAAAGACACAGAATAAATAAAAGTAAAGTTAAAAAAGTTATAAAGCACAAATAAATGACTTACTAGTACAATTCAAGAATTTGGAAAAATAAGAAGATACCAAACCTAATAAATAGGAGGAAATAACAAAAATTAGAGCAGAAATTAACAAAATAGAATCAAAGAAAACAATATAAAAATTAATGAATTTGAGAACTGGTCCTTTGAAAAAAATAAACAAGGTCAGCAGAACTTTGGCTCAATTAACCAAAAGAGATGACCTAAATTATCAGTGTTAGAGATGAACATAGAAATATTACAACAGCTACCAGATAAATCCAGAATATTGTAACAGAATACTTTAAAGACTCGTGCTCTATTAAAACCTTTCTATTAGAAAACCTAAAAGAAATGAACACATTTCTAGATTCACACAAAATACCAAAGTTAAACCAAGAAGAGATCAACAAATTAAACAGACCCGTAATGAACGAAGGAATTGAAACAGAAATAATCATAGTAATAACCCTTTCTGACTGAAATTTTCCAGGCCCAGATGGATTCAGATCACAGTGCTACCAGACTTTCAAAGAAAAACTACAACCAATACTTCTTCAATAATTTAGAAATAGAGACAGAAAGAACACTTCCAAACTACTTCAATACATAGGCAGTACTCTATAAGATAGAGATCTTAGTAGGACTTTGCCCAGGATCTTTACCCAGGAATTAAGGCCAAAAATTGACAAGTGGGACTCAAAAGACTCACAAAGAAGTAATCAATTGTGTGGGTGGAAGCCCACAGAGCAGGAACGAATCCTTGCCAGCTGTACATATGATAGACCACTAAAATCCAGAACTCAAGGCAGAATTGAGAAAACAGATGATCCAACTAAAGGATGGTCTATGGTTCTGAATAGAGAGTTGTTAAAAGAAGTAGTGAAACTAGCTAAAAAAAAAATCTCAAAAAGTCTTCAATATCCTTATCAACTAGGAAAACGTAAATTAAACTACTTTACGATTCCATCTTAGTCCAGGTGGACTGGCTAAGATGAAGAAAACAGCTGGCAACAACATCTGGTGAGTGTGTGAGGAAAGGAGACCCCCACTCATGGCTGGTGGAGCTGCAGACTGGTGCAGCTGCCCTGGAAATCAGATACCCTGGAAGTCAGAGTGGAGAATTCTTAACAATCAACAAATTAAACTCCTACATGACCCTGCTACATCACTTCCTGGTATATGCCCAAAGGACTCAGCACCCTATTTTGTAAATACTTGTTCAGCCATGTTCATTGCTGCTCTATCCACAATAGCTAGGAAAAGGAAACAAGCGAAATATCTTTCAGCTGATGAATGGATAATGAAAATGTGGCACAGACACACTATGGGATACCGTTCAGCTGTAACAAGAAAAAATGAAATCGTGAAACTTGCAGGTAAGGTCTGGAAAATATTCCACTGAGTGAAGTAACCCAGACTCAGAAAGATTAACACTAAATCGTCTCTCTTATTTGTGGTTTCTCTCTCTCTGAATTTTTAGGTTGCGTATATAAGCCGGAGTAACTGCTTAACCCAGGAATGGAAAAGGGACTAGTAGGGGTAGGGAAGGAGCTGTAGAGAGAGGGTTAGCCGACCAAAGGGGAAATGGGAATGGTGGTAGGAACGATTCAATTGGGAAGGTGAAGGGATGCTTGAAAAACCATAGGGAAACGTAAATTATCTTATGCTTACCTAAAGTTACAAAGTGTGTGTGTGTGTGTGTGTGTGTGTATGCATGTGTGCATACATATATACAATTTCAGTGAAGTCACACCACCAGTAGGGGTTATAACCTTCCATCCAAAAGCTATAGACAACATAACAAAACCCCAACCCCAGGCATGAGAAACCTTGTTGTTGGTCAAGGGTATCCACAGGTCTACCAAACGGGTGTTAATGTTGACCTTGGTTGCCTCCCAGAATTTCAAGGGAAGTCCCTATTGATGAAGACACCATGTATTTCAGACCCAGTACTTAAAGGAATTGAGATGGAACTGACCTGGAAGCCTCCCCCATGAAGAATAGTTCTCACAGTCTGGAAGGTGCTGTGCAAACTGCCAAGGGAGAAAAACAGTCAGTAGTCCTACCCAGCTGCAATGCCCATGAACCACGATGACCAGCAAGGCAAGATGCCCCCAGAGTGCAACAGGGGCACTTATAGCATGGGGGGAACCAACTTCTGTCTTACTGGACTGAAGGCCTGCTCGACAGGAGGGAGTTCATGTCTGGTACTGGAAACCCAGATAAATACCCATTATCTGTTGAGGCTGTGTGACTACAAGAGAACCTTTTCTAAAACAGTGTAGTTTTCAAACTGTATTCTAAATACTTACCCTTATATCCACAGAGAAGTGTAGCCCCTGTTCTTCCTAACCTCACATCAAAGACTCTTCTTTTTAAAAAAGGAGACCATTACAGAACGCTGTAATGTAAAATTACTGGCCAAAATGCAGAAAGTAACTGATTGTGGGTTCTCCAGACTCAGTTGACATAACTGTAACATAACTCTTCACCTAGGGCTTGGAGAATATTCTGGGGATGAAAAGATTGCAAGGGCCAGAGAGGACCAGGATGTCTGCTGAGAGACTGTGTCTTCTATATAGCGGCAGACATGAAACAAGACGGTTGCCTAGGTTATCTAACACCATGTGACCAGCCCTAAAAACACAGCTGTATGGACAACACTACATGAACTCAGTTAGTTGTATTTGCATGGATGGATAAATGCTATGAGAGAATTAAGGCAAAAAGAGATAGTAGAGAAAGTGAAAACAACGGAGATAATGCATGAAAGCAGAATGAGGGCTTGGAGGGAGAAGAAGGTGAACAGAGGGAGAGCGAGCAGGATACAGTAACAGAGGATTGAAGATGATCAAGTACACCATAGATATGTGTCTTAGTTAGGGCTTCCAGTGCTGTGAGGTGGCTGGTTTACAGTTCAGAGGTTCAGTCCATTATCATCATGGTGGGGCATGGTGGCATGCAGGCAGACATGGTGCTGAGAGTCCTACATCTTGCAGGCAACAGAAAGTAGTTTGAGGACCACACTGAATAAATCTTGCATAAATATGAGAACTCAAAGCCCACCTCTACAGTGACACACTTCCTTTAACAAGGCCATGTCTACTCCAATAAAGCCACACCTCCTAATAGTGACAGTTCCTATGAATTTATTGGAGTCAATTACATTCAAACTACCATAACATGCATGCACATGTATGAAATGTCATCATGAAACTCACTATTTTGTGCAATTAAAAAATGCTGATAATGGGCTGGGTGGTAGTGGGGCACACCTTTAATCCCAGCACTTGGAAGACAGAGACAGAAGGATCTCTGTGAGTTCGAGGCCAGCCTGGTCTACAGAGCTGGTTCCAGGCCAGTCAGGGATGTTACACAGAGAAACCCTGCCTCAAAAACTAAACAAAACAAAACAAAGTGCTAATAAAAATGGGGAAGACAGAAATCAGGATTCAGCAGGAAATGCAAGTCCTCTCCAAAAGAGTGAGGGTGAATGATTCTTCACTTTTCCCAGGTCCTCTAATCTTTATCTTTCTAGCTGGCCTCATGAGGAGATATTGATACCCTACTCTAGAAAGTTCCCACTCTACACAAGGAAACGAGAAGCCAAACAAGGACAAGACCGCTTGTGACCCGGATTGAGGGTTCAGGCCATGAGTCGAGTGAGGTTGAGGCTGTATTTAAATGAAAGGTTGGGCCACGGGCAGGTGAGTGGTGAGAGCAGGGCAAGGAGGGTGACCGGAAACCTCTTTCTGAATGTGGCCTGCAATACAGGGCTGAGCCTTTGATACTGGCTCAATCAGTCCCACTTCCAACTAGCTCTGGTTTAAGGTCACAACTATTTTACCAAATCCCCCTTGGTACTGAATCTCCCTCTAGCTTTGCCTGGTCCATTGTTGGAGTACATTCAGCCTATTCTAAGGTACAGGGAGGATGTGTCACGGCTTTGATAACTGGGATCCAGTGTGAAATTACAGCCTGCAGGCTCCCTGCTGTGCCGTAAGAGCGGCATCCCACCTGCACAGGAAGCCGCTGGCTTTGAGCTTTGCCTCCTCTGACGCCAGAGCTGCCTCTTGACTTTGTATTAAGAAACACGAAGTTGCCTGCCACAGACCTCCCAGGTAGGCAGAGGCGTGAGAAGGTGGCAATAACCACGGGTCTTTGTTCCTGTCATTGTGTTGTTTAGTGTATTTCCTTCTTGACTGTAGGAGCAACCTTAGTCCATAATTTCTAGTCATTACCCATCTACCCTCTCTGCTTAAGAGGAGGAGGTGAACACAGCAGAGGAGTTGCCTCTTTTATGGAAAAATCCTGGAAACAAAGAGACATAATGAATGGGAGGGAAAAATAACCACAGTGGACTCATGCACTGTGGAAGCAACTTCTCCAGATGCATAGTTAGGTGAGTGAGTTGAGAGGATGCACAATTGGATGCACAATTCAAGCATCAGTGAATGACTGTATTATTGATTTACTCTTTGAGAGTTGGCATGACCTTTTGTTTCTTCCTTTGTGCATGCCACACACCTTGATTATAGGTGTAAACCATGTCTTGAGTGCCATCCATGGTCAGCGGGGATGAAATGTTGAGTAAGGAGCAGCCTTGATTTTCATGGGTCTTTTTGTCTGGAGATGGATGGCTGGAACAAGAGTGTGATAAACCTAATGCAACGAGGAACACACGCGGGCACCGTGGCAGCACCGTGGAGACCACTGGGCAGTTTAGGTGAAGTGATGAACGAATACCTTCTTTCAACAGTGACATGTCCACTGAGTGAGCATCAGAAAATATGTGTGAAGGGCCGACAAGCACACATTGGACAGAAGACGAGGGTGTATGGAAGTCTGGACATTCCTGATGGCAAACAAAGGCTGACGGCAGGGAGCGTGAGGGCCAAGGGCTTGAGCGTGAGATGCAGCTGGGAAGGAGTCAGAATCGTGCAGAAATGTATCTGTTGAATTCAAAATATAGTAGGAGACCGTGGAGGAAATTTTGGTGAGAATATTATACAACCATGATATTTAAGTTCAAAGCTGGTAGAGATTTAAATGAGGTATTTATGTTTTAAATATTTTTGTTTTCTAAAAAGGTAATATCCTTTGTCTTTGTGAAAACAATCCCTCCAAAGGCAAGGGAGACAGGTCGGTCTGTAAGGTGCTTGTTGTGCAGTGGGTTTGAGCCCCAGAATCCAGGTAAAAAAGTCAGCATGATGGTGCATCCTTGTAATCCCAGCATTGGGGAGATTGAGACAGACGGAGTTCTGGGGCTTGCAAGCAAAGCCAGCTGGCCAGCATAACCTGTCCATAGGCCAGTGACAGACCTTGTCTCGAAAAATAAGGTGGACAGCTCTGAGGAAGACTGCCAAGGTTGACCTCTGTCCTCTACACACAAGCACATGTGCACATGTGTGCGCACACACATGTATCACATGAGCACATAGAAACACACAGAATGATAATGATGATGATAACCACAAATGACCTGTTCAGGCTACATCTCCCATGCATCAGGAAACAGCATCCACAGAGGAGCAGCTGCCCACATTGCTACCTTATTTTAACCCGTTCCTTTGCGTCAGGCTAAGAACAGCGAGGTCAGAGGTAGTTTATTAGTCATGAAACAAGACACCTGTGAAGCATCGATGGCGTTCCACTCTTCTCACCTGTGTAAAGATGTGGAGCAGAGTGGGACCAAAAAAGAGAGGCACAAAGATTAATATAGGAAAGAAACCAATAAAAGAACTGGATCCCCCCCCCCGCATTAGGGACCATAGGTAAGTGGCAGAGAAGCCAGAGAAAGGCCCCACCTACAAACAGAGAAGTCGGTCACTATGTAAGTTACCCACAGTGGGCCACCATCTGCAGCCCGCTTCCTATGTCTGTCCTCAGATGTGAGCCTCTAATACAGTATCTTCATTTTCACTACTGCCCGTGTATCTCTGGTCCAGTTCTTTGTTATGGGACATGAGAACCTGGGAATCCCAGCAGGTGCCCCTGGATTCTGATCCACGTAGCCCTTGTCCTGTTGCTGTAGGCAACGAGGGAGTGAACACAGCTGAGAAGGTTCCAGTGTTCATGGACAGCCGAGTAAATAAATAAGCAAGATGGTTTAGCTAATAATGAGTCAGAAAAAAAAACCCAACAGGTCAAGGTAATGTGGAAACAGCTTCTTAAGATTCATAGGTAGAGGGTGGGACAAGGAGTTGAGAAAAGCAAAGGCCCACGAGGCTGGAGCTCCTGGAGGGGGCCAAAACACGTGGTTAAGGGTCCAGGCTTTATTCCAGATGTGATGGGATGGCCAAGCAGAGCTTTGCACATCTCCAGGCAGGAGTGGGTAGCAGCTTTGACAAGTGTGCAGGTTGAAAGGTATTTTGGAGGCACCTGAAGGAGGCTCCTGTTGAGTTCAGTGTGAAGGGGGATTCAGGTGTTAGGGGTAGAGCACACGTTTCTGAGCTACATAACTGACAGGGTGGGGGTGGGTGCTATATCTGGGTGTAGTGACGTGGAGCCAGGAGTTATAACTGGGATGCTCTGAGGTGTCCAACAGGAGACATCAGGAGGCACTTTGATATTCAGGTGGGAGTCCTGAGGAGGGGAGTGAGGACACTAGTCTGGGTAAGGGCAGCACCTACAGGGGAGAAGAGAAATGCCACTGAGGCAGGAGACTAAAGAGAATGTGGCAGGGGCCTGGGGTGGGGTGGGGGTAGAGTACGTGGGCTGTTTAGTTGTTTTTAATGTTTCCTGTGTTGAGCTTCTGAAGGATTGTCTCTGGAGTTACCAGACAGGTTCGAGAACGTGAGTTCCTTAGGCTTGAGGATTAGGTGTGCTTAGCCTTTTTCCTTTCCTTGTCGCGGGGGAAGGGGCTGCAGTTCCTTGAGACCAGTGGTTCTCAACCTTGCTAGTGCTGCAACCCTTTAATATGATTCCTCATGTTGTGGTGACCCCCAACCAGAAAATTATTTATAACTGTCATTTTGCTATTGTTATGAATTGTAATGTAAATATCTATGTTTTCCAATGGTCTTAGGTAATCCCTGAAAGGACCGTTATAACCCTAAAGGGGTCAAGACCTACAGGTTGGGAAACACTGCTTTAGACTGTGGCCACAGAGACCGCAGCAGTCTGAAGAGGGCAGATGAGAGGAGGGTCGGAAAAATGCCACAGAACCCAGAGTTCTCGATGAGATTCACCCCTGTTCTGGAACAAACGCTATATGATACACAAACTCTGGCTAAATTTCAGAGTCTTGAAAAAGTGGTCAAATTTTTGGTCAATTTCCTCATTATTTTTATGTGAGAGAATTTTCAGAGGTCTGCCTGTACTCTGTGGCTTTGCTAATGTCACCTCATTCTGTTATTTTTAGTTTGATTTTTTTTTTTTATGGTGCTGTGGATTGGATCTATGGCCTTGTGCGTCGGGAGGTCCCCCATGACAGTTGCAGTGCGGGGAGTGGATAAATCTGGAGTGAGTGTGTATTGTTGGCAAGGGCACAGCCCTGTCAAGGACCCCAGTGCCTCACACTCACATTCCATGGCAAAGCCTTTCCTGGGTCAAGCTCAGGGAACCAGCAAAGCTTCCTTCTGGTCCGTGTGTAGATTTTGACAGTGTGTGGAAAAACAACTATAAATGACAACTTGCCCTCCATGATGACTATAGCGTGAGCCTGCTCCGCTACAGAGACCTCAACCTGAGCCTGGTCCACTACAGTGACCTCCTCCCAGAGCTACAACCTGAGTCTGCTCCACTACAGAGACTTCACCCCACGGATGGATCTTGTGTCAAGGTGACATAAAACTAGCCAGTGCATACTTGTAAAGGGATAGATACAAGGATGTGTGTGTCTCGCGCACATGCGACAGAGAGAGAGAGAGAAGGAGAGAGAGAGAAAGGGGGGGGGGGTAAGTATAGATATTGTGCATCCTGAACTTCTAGGAAGGTTCCAAGAAGCAGGTGACCATGCTCTGCTCTGTGGAGAGAATTGTCTCAGGGGCAGGGCTGCTCAGCACAACTGCTTGAATTATTTTCCTTGTTTGAGTTTTTCCCTCTTGAACTTTCATTTTGCATATACATTATGATTTATTCAAACATAAACTGAATAGCAGAGTTAAATACACGTTGGGAGTGATAAAGGACTTTCATGAATCACAGAAAAAAATATTAAATAGAGAAGCAAAGATAAGGCTCTTTCCTTATGCAGGTTACAGTGGAGAGCAAGGAATCCTGAAAAGAGAGGGCGCTTTATTATCACAAGGAAGGGAGAGAAGCAAGAACCGAAGGCGCATCATTCTTTCCTGAGATGGGAGATAACCAAAAGAGGGGAGCGGTGTTTCAATGACCACTCTGCACAACCCAGCACCTTGACGAAGCTTTCATAGTTGAGTACAAGAAAAGACGTTGGCCTATGATCCTGGTACTTGGAAGGCTGAGACAGGAGGATCTCAATTTCAAGGTCAGTCTGGGGTACACAGTGAGATCATGTCTGAAAGAAAAACAGGGTTGGTGTTGGCTTGGCTCACTCCCTGATTGGGAAAGCAGGGTCAATGCTGCCGCAACATCTTTAAGGAGACCAGCACGCACCATTGGTTTGGGAGAATGTAAAAGGCAGACTCCAAATCAGAGTCTCCAAAGCAGAGCTCCTGATCCAATGTGGAAGCGCTGCACATTGCAGACTCCAACTTCCTTTGGAGATCTAGAAAGCCTATTAGTTTAGATTTTGTTTTTTTAAAAAGTTTGTCTTCATGTGCTGGCAAATTTATGTCAACTTGGCACAATTAAAGTCATCTAAGAGGAAGGAACCTCAGTAAAGAAAATGACTCCATAAGATCCAGTTGTAGGCCAACTTGTAGAGCATTTTCTAATTAGTGGTTGATGGGGGAGGGTTCAGTCCATTGTGGGTGGTGCCACCCCTGGGCTGGTGGTCCTGGGTTCTAAAGAAATCAGGATGAGCAAGCCAGTAAGCAGCACTCCTCCGTGGCCTCTGACTCCGGTTCCTGTCCTCACTGCTTTTGATGATGAACTGGTTTAAGGAACTGTGAGTGAACGAAATTCTTTCCCCTTTAACTTGCTTTGGCCATGGTGTTTCATCACAGCAACAGTGGCCCCAACTGCAACACTTCATTACTTAGGTTTTTAATAACAGAGGTTGTCTGTATTCATTTTCATAGGCAGGCTCTCCAGCTACTGAAGAATTAGTAGCAGCGCTCAACACTTATGACCAACTAGGTTATGTTCAACACTTATGAACAACTAGGTTGTTCGAATGCAAAAGTGGCAGTCTTGACATACAGAATCTTAGAGAATGTATTAGCTCCTTTAGGAATGTTGCCAGTATGAACATAGCACTAAATTAGGATGTGAGATTTATCTAGAGAGAGAAGGAGCCAAGGCAGAACACCACATTAGGACTCAACAACTCCAGGTGGACTCTTTAATAATGATCTGATCTTCAGTTGTTCAACTTTTGGTGTCTTGCTTCCGTCATTTGAAAAATGGTAATAATTTCTACTTAGCCTCTTAGCAAACCATAAAAAAATGAATCTCAGTGGGCTAATAAAAATATGTGCATTACCCTAATTGGCATTCTCTAAGAAGGAGACCTAGAGACAAAGGTTTAAATACAAGTGGTTTATTTGCATGTTCCTGTGCAGCTTAAGAACAGGAAGACAAGGAGCAGAGGCCTTTGCATTATGAAGACTGCAGTTAAGTCCCTTGAGCAACTTTGGGATTTGGTGGAGAGCACACATCTATTTCCTTCCTATGGGGTGAGGGTGATGGGGAAGCCACACACCACTGCCGTCAGTCATAAGGATGCTCTGCTGCTGTGAGTGTTCTTTTCCTGTCCTTGCTAATCTGACTCCTACTCATGCATAGAAGGCTCCAGCAGCCTGGTCGAGCAATCCCAGGGAAAGGGGAGGTTGACAGTATGATAGGGTGGTCCTGTGGGTACATAGAAGTAGATGTAATTCCTGTACACTCCACTCACCCTTCCAGGCTTAGTAGAATCACCTTTATAAACGCCTTCAAAATTAATGTCAGGATAGAGATGCTTCGGTGTTTACCACAATCTCTTTTCTAGACACTATCTCAAGATCTTCCTGTCTACAAGAACAGCTCCAGCCCACCCTCCTCTCTGGGTGCAGTATGGTTGAGTTGCTATCCTCAACCCTTCCCTTCCTGCTTCGCTTCTCCACCTGCCACCTTTTCCAGTAACAGACTAGGAACACACAGATGTTGGGAAAGGATTAAATTCAGGACGGGGCTTGGGTTACTTCTCTTAGACGTCTCCATAAGTATCATTTCAGAGCCAGATTCATCCTGCAACTGGAAACTAACCTTCTTGGGACAGTATGGTTTTACAAGCAGCCATTTTCTGCCAGAATCTTTCTCCCCCTCATACCAGCCCCTCTAATCATGGCTCCACCTTGTGGATGCTGCCCCATGTGATTGGTTCCATCTTGTGGATGCTGCCCCATGTGGTTGGTCCCATCTTGTGGATGCTGACCCATGTGGTTGGTTCCCATCTTGTGGATGCTGCCCATGTGGTTGGTCCCATCTTGTGGATGTTGCCCCATGTAGTTGGTCCCATCTTGTGGATGTTGCCCCATGTAGTTGGCCCTTTCTTGTGGATGCTGCACCATGTGGTTGGTCCCATCTTGTTGTCCCAAGTGATGGGGGCAGGGCTCCTGTAACATTTGCTGACTTAGTTTCCCTCTAACTCACACAGGGCTTCCCAAGGTTGCTTCTTAGCTGGACAGATGGACTTCCCATCAGAAGACAGCTCCCAGCCTAAACTAGCTGTGAATGAGAATCAAGTGAGAGAGATGGACCATCCTGTAAGCATTTCTGTTTTGCGTTCCTGCTCCTAAATCTGGTGTCTTGAGGTGGTACTTGCTCCTGGGAAACAGCAAGGGCCCCGACTTTTTCCATTGTTACCGTTTTCTGGTTCACAGGAGGTGAAAACCCTTGGAAAAGTCAAAACAGTGCCTGAAACAACCCATTGCATGTTCTCAAAAAACGCCAGCGATTTGCCTTTGGCTTTATTTTCTGATAATATAAAACAGTGCTTTCTGCATTTTTCCCATTCAATTGAGTGACTTTTTGATGGATTTGACTGGTTGTTTTGGCATTGCGTAGGCACAAACTCGAGCTGGGGCTCCACAGAGGCGGCAAAATCAGACATGAATAATAATCTCAGTAAGCTTTCATAGCGTTCAAATTCCAAAGGACTTTTTCTACATTTATCTTGCTTCATCCTAACGTGCCCCATGGCAGTGAAGGCACTGTGGTTCTATTTGTTCTAACGGATGGTGGAGAGGCCCAGGGGTGGACATTGACTTACTACTGATGCTGATCAAGCCTGGAGTTCTCATCCAGAAACACACACACACACACACACACACACACACACACTCAAAAAAACACACAAATACACAAGAGCACACACACAAACACAAATAACACATAAACACACACACACACACACACAGATTGTGCTGGGTAGTTTTATGTCAACTTGACACAAGCTAAAGTAATCTGAGGGGAGGGAACCTTAATTGAGAAAACAACTCTGTAAGATTCCGCTGTAGGCCAGCTTGTAGAGCATCTTCTTAATTAGTGATCTGTGGGGGGGGGGGGGGGTCCGCCTGTTGTGGGTGGTGCCATTCCTATGTAAGTGATCCTGGGTTCTATAAGAAAGCAGGCTGAGCAAGCCACGGGAAGCAAATCAGTTAGCAGCACCCCTCCATGGCCTCTGCATCAGTTCCTGCCTCCAGGTTCCTGCCCGGTTTGAGTGCCTGTCCTGACTTCCTTTGAGGATGTACAGTGATAAGGAAGCACAACCCAACCAAACCCTTTCCTCCCCAACTTGCTTTTTGGTCATGGTATTTTATCACAGCAATAGAAACCCTAAGTAAGACACACACACACACACACACACACACACACACACCACAACAATG
The DNA here is from genome assembly GCF_982192425.1 of Myodes glareolus. NCBI lineage: Eukaryota > Metazoa > Chordata > Mammalia > Rodentia > Cricetidae > Myodes > Myodes glareolus. The sequence goes on along the minus strand of NC_142035.1, from coordinate 46,718,211 downwards.
AAAAATATTGCTGACCCCATTAACGAGCACCACAGTGACCAGTCTAATGGTCAGTCAAAGTGGAAACTACAAGTGCCCACTAGAGTGATCACTATGGCGGACCACAGCAATGACCGCCACAATGACCACTGTGACTGACCGCCACAGCGACCACTGTGACCGACTACTACAGCGACAACCAAAGTGACCACTACAGCTAATCTGTCTGACCACAGACAGAATGCCACAGTGAACACTAAGTGACCTTTAGAGTAACCACTAGAGTGGCCATTATGGATGACCATATCAATGACCACTATAGTGACCAATAGAGCTGGCCTTCACAGTGAACACTACAACTGCCCACCAAAGTGACCATGACAGTGCCCACTATAGCTGAGCTTATCAATAGCCACAACAATGACTATTATGACTGGCCACCACAGTGGACACTATAACTGGCCATCATGGTAGATATTACAACTGACCATCACAATAACCATGAAAGTGACTACTATGACTGACCACATCAGTGGCCGCCACAGTGACCACTGTGACTAAACATCAGAGGAGACACTACATCTGGTCACCACAGTGACCATTATGACTGACTGTGACACTATAAGTGACCACCAGAGCAAACACTACAAGTAACCTTCAAAATGACCATGACGGTGACCACTAAAGCTAACCATAGTGAACACCACCACTGACCATCATAGTGACCCCTATGACTGATCACACAGTAGACATTAAAGCTAACCTCAGTGATCACTGACTGACCACCACAGTGACCACAATAACCATTAGGTAAATATGACAGAGATGACTATGGGTTGCAACATCAGTGGCCACCACAGTAACCACACAGAGGACACTAGAAAGTGACAACAATGACTGGCCACAGTGGACACCATAGCTGACCACAGTGGCCACTAGAATGACCACTATGACTGATCATATAAATTACTACCATAGTGACCACTATTACTGATGTCACAGTAAATACAACTGACCACAATAGTGACCTCTATGACTGACCGTCATAGCGGAAACCACAGCTAACAATTGTTGTGGGCTGGTCTTTCCGTAGGCTGTGAATATGTGCTGTCCCCACTGTATGATAAATAAAGCTGTTTTGGCCTATGGCAAGGCAGGGCTGAGCTAGGCAAAAAATTCAAACAGAGATACAGAAGAAAGGCAGAGTCTGGGAGCTGCAAGTCAGACACTGCGGAAACAAGACATATAGAAATGAGGTAATGGCTGGGCAGTGGTGGCATGCACACCTTTGATCCTAGATTCCAGAGGCAGAGGTCCCTGGGCTACAAGAGCTAGTTCTGGGACAGGCTCCAAAGTCACAGAGAAACCCTGGCTCGAAAAACCGAAAAAAAAAAAAAGAAAAAAGAAAAAGAAAAGAAAAGAAAATGAGGTAACAAGCCACAAACCACATGGCAAAACATAAGTAAGAAACATGGATTAATTTAAAAGTAAGAGCTAGCGAGTAAGCCTGAGTCATCAGCCAAACATTTATAATTAACTGTGGACCATGACAATTTCTGTCATACTGTTCATTGTGGTAATCATTGATGTGTTCATGCTCACCCATAGTGTTACTATGACCATTAGTGACCACATAGTGGTTACTACGGTGGCCAGTTAGAGTGTCTACTGTGGTGGTCAGTTGTGTCCCCTTAGATGGTTGGACATAATGGTCACTGTGGTGGTAACCTTTACAGTCAGTCATATTCAATGTTATGATTAATCATTGTGGTGGTCAGTTGTAGGACCCACTGAGATTGTCAGTTATAGTGGTTACTGTGGTGATAATTGGTGTGGTCAGCTGTAGTGGTCACCGTCATGGTCATCTTAGTGGTCAGTTGTGGTGTTCACTGTGATGGCCAGTCATAGTGGTCACTGTGATGGTCAGCCGTTGTGTTCACTGTTGTGGTCACTGTGGTGCTAACTGTAGTGTCCACTATGATTGTTAGTCATAGAGGTCTCTGTGGAAGTCAGTTATAGTGTCCTCTGTGGTGGTCAGTTTCAGTGTATACTGTAGTGGTCAGTCCTAGCGGTCACTCGAATGGTCACTCTGGTGATCAGTTGTAGTCTTCACTGTGGTGGTCAGTCACTGCGGCCACACATACCCAAATACACACCTAGACACACACACACACACACACACACAGACCCAGACATATACATACACACAAAGATTCATACACAATCATACATACACAAACACATATAGAAACACATGTAGACATACACAAACACACACAGAAACTCACCCACACAAACACACACACGTGTGTGTATATATATATATATTATAAACACGTAAATACACACAGAAACTCCCTCACAAAGACACACACAAACACATATACACACAAAAAGCACCACACAAACACAACACACACACAGAAACAAATACATACATAAACACACACACACACACACACACACACACACACACAGAGAGAATTAGTGAGTACCTGGTAGGGCCTCCATGACTGAAGGCAAGGGAAGAGATTTTAAGTTTTGTTGGGTAAATGGAGGACCCAGGCTGCAGTGGTTTAGAGATGCAGGTTCTCTGAAGGGAGGGTGCCCAGGTTAGTGTGTGAAGGCCACTGGGAGATCCCAGTCCATTGTGGGTTGTGCTACACTTAGGGACCTCCCACTCTGTCTTTAATTTGCTATCTGCTGCTGTGATGAAACACCTTGACCAAAAGCAACTTGAGTTTATTTATTTGGTGTACACATTCCCATTTAGTCCACTATGAGGGGAAGTTAGCACATAAACTAAAGGCAGGATTCTGCCGGCAGAAATTGAAGCAGGGATCATGAAGGGGTACTTCTTACTGGCTTGCTCTCCATGGCTTGCTCAGCCTTTCTTATACAAGGACCACCTGTCTAAGGGTGGCACCACCCACTGAGCTGGGCCCTCCTGCTTCAGTCATTAATTGAGAAATGCTGCTGCCAGCCTGACCTTTAGGCAAATCTGTGAGGGCCTTTTCTCAACTGAGCATTCGTCAAGTTGACCACAAACCTAACCAGCACACACCCTTCTTCCACTGCTGTCCTCAGAGCAAATGTGAAGTTATTGTCATCGTCCACTAAGAAGCATATACAGTTTCATTTCATGATAGAGGATCACGATTATCCAACTAACCAAATAACTGTTCCCTCAAACAGAATCACAAGAACCTCTATGAATTATTTTTGTCACGGTTACTATGTATGCCAGCTCACTAAAAAGTTGTATTCAAAGGAGGGCTCTCTGGATTTCCTTCTCCTAGAAAGGCCTTGCCAGCCTTGGTGACAGTCATATATTTGCAGGGACTACACCACTGGAAACATTTCATCTCCTTCTATTACTTTGGAGCTTCCTCCCTTCTCCACTCCCTCAAATGCTGTGGTCTCACGCTCATGGTGATCCCCAGTGTCTTCATGGGCTCCACTGTTCTTATTTTCCAAACCTAGGCAACCAGTACATCTCTTCCTCCAGAGTCCCCAGACCTGGAGCCACTGGAACGGAGGGTTTGTGTCCAAGGAGTGCTCACAGAAGGTTTGTGTCCTCTGGGCAGAAGTCTGTCTGAAAGATTCTTGGTGCAGGACAATTGTCTATATTCTGTCAATTATGTTTTAAATAAATGCTAATTGGCCAGTAGCCAGGCAGGAAGTATAGGCGGGACAACCAGACAGGAAGTAGAGGCAGGTCAATAAGAACAGGAGAATTCTGGGAAGAGGGAAGCTCTCTCTACAGTCCTGCCCAGACACAGAAGAAGCAAGATGTGACTACACCACTGAAAAAGGTACTGAGCCATGTGGCTAACACAGATAAGAATAATGGGCTAATGTAAGTTATAAGAGTTAATAAGCCTGAGCTAATGGGCCAATCAGTTTATGATTAATGTAGACTTCTGTGTGATTTCTTTGGGATTTAACAACTGCGGGAACTAGGCAGGACAGAAACCTCAGACAACAGCTTCAGAAGAAAAGAAGGGCTATGGTTCATGATGATTACTCTCAATTGATTATCTTTTTTTTTTTTTAATTTTCCACAGATCTTGTCTGATCCCTAGATGGTCACAGCTGATAAAGAGTTCACACCTTCTTGGCAGGTGTGGTGGTTTGAATAATGCCCCCCATAGGTTCATATAATTGAGTACTAAGTCATCAGGAAGTGACACTATTTGAAAATGTTTAGGAGGAAGTGTATCACTGGGGGTAGGCCCACCCCAGGCTCAGTGTCTTTGTCTCTCTGTGTCTACAGATCAGGATGTAAGACTCTGAGCTATGCGTCCAGCGCCATGTCTCCTGCATGCTGTCATGGTCTCTGCCGTGATGATAATGGACTACCCTCTGAAACTGTAAGCCAGTCCCCATTTAAATACTTCCTTTTATGAGAGTTGCCTTGCTTATTGTTTCTCTTCACAGCAATAGAACGGCGACTAAGACAGAGGGGTCATCACCCTGACGGGATGCTGTGCAGTGTGGTGTGCAGCAGAGATGGAGCAGACATGGCAGACGGCAGCTGTTGCTCCTGGTGGTCCCCCACCCCGTCGTTTTTGCTTTGTCCTCCTGGGCTGCTGGTGTCCTTCCTCTCTCCCACATGTTGGGATACAAGCAGCCAGCATGGGCCAATCCTGAACTCCCAGCTGAGAAACTGAGGACTGGCAACTACTCATACTGACTACTGTTCTTGATGCAGGGCTTGGGCTACAGGTTGCTCCAGGCTGTGACCTTGCTCCTCTGGGAACCATGGGAGTTCTATCCCTTCCAGCCCAACTCTCTCTAGTTACTCTGTGAAGGCTCCCTGCCCCTGCTCCACTGTGCCAAAGGTGAATTACATTTCACTTTATGGCATTTTCTTTCAGTGAAAAACACATAGTTTGACCAATTAAAGCCTCTTTTAGACTAAGCCCCTGATTGAACTGGAAGCGACTGGAAAGGATGTCCTGGCCCTATGACGGTCTGTTCCTCTTGCTGCTGTTTTCTTTTCCTTGATCGTGGTTTAGACTTAGAGGCAGTAAACTAGCCATTCTAGGCTCTTGTTGGCTGTTGGAATCCAGATCCAAGCAGGGTCCTTCTGGCCCTGGAGTCCAGACCAGACCTGAGTGAGCTACCAGGCTAAGAGAGGAAGAACAGAAAGAAGCCCCTTTCACGTGCTGGTGTGGAATGGGTCCACTGGGCTCAGAGAGTCTTGCAGTAGTGAAACAAGGGTGTGGCCTGAGAAGACAGGGCAGAGTGAGCATCAGGGAGAAGGCACTCCTCATGCACTGGACCAGCCTCAGACCTGTGCCAGCCTGGTGGGATGAAGAACTATGAATCCAAGCGAGCAGTGTCAGGACAATGATGCTGCAGGGTGGTGTGTGTGTGTGTCTGTGTGTGTATGCGAGTGCGTGCATGTGTGTGTGTGGTGTCTTTATACATCTTAGAAGTGAGCCGAAGGTAGAAGAGGGAAGACAAGGTAGTTGTGATGATACAGTGAAGGTAGCAGATGGGGACATTAGGATCTTTGAGCAGGGACAGAAATGCCTGTGTGAGCAGGGGGCAAGCACTAGAGCGTGCTAATCCTTACTGCTAAGGGGACCCTGCTTTAGCTAACCTGGAGAAAGGGGATTGTAGGCGAGTGGCAGGAAGGAACTCGGGAGAGCTTGGTAGACATCTGTGAATCTGGCATGGTTTCAGACAACTCCTACACATCCCATTTTATTTATTTTTTAACCAAGAGCCCATTCGTTTATTTATTTAATTTTTCGACAAACATTTACTAAGCAAAAGACTATGGCAGAGAGTTTGAGGCTAGCATGGGCTACTATAATGATACCCTGTCCCCAAAGCACATAAACCTCACTAAAAACATAGTTCCAGGGCCCTCTCATTTATTTGACATGTTTCTTGGCTCCAGGGATAAAAGTCAAATGACGAATCTCTCTCCTCCAAGAAATTACAGTCCAGAAGGAGGCTTGTATGGGCTCTGCTGGGTAGTCCAGAGGGAGGCGTGTATGGGCCCTGTTGGGTGGTCTGGAGGGAGGCATGCATGGGCCCTGTTGGGTGGTCCGGAGGAAGACATGCATGAGCCCTGTTGGGTGGTCCAGAGGGAGCTATGCAGGGGCCCTGTTGGGTGGTCCAGAGGGAGGCATGCATGGGCCCTCTTAGATGGATGTGGTCACTGATGCCTCCTGGAAGAGAAAGCCTCCAAGTTGTGTTTGAGGAGTTTGACTAAGAAGCAAAGCAAGAAATACTTAGTGTCCATAAGAAATCTCCTTGTGTGATGTCTGTAGTGGATGACCAGAAAATAAAATGCGGCTCTTACCCCAGGGCTCTGGACTTGAAATTCAGGTTCAGTTCTCTTAGCCTTTCTATAGTGGTTGAAGTCATGGCATGAATCACGAAAATGGTTGGCTCTCCTCTCTTTCCCTCCCCTTTCCTTCTGTCTTGCCTGTTTATTCTCCCCCACTCTTCTCTGCTGCTGAAGCACTGCACAGTTCTAATCACTAGGTCTTTGGGAAGAAAAAAACGCGAGCACATAATATTCAAACAACACAAGAGGATGCCGTGACTAGCCCATTTCCCTCACACTCCCGATCCAAAGCAACCCTGCCCAGTCCCCAGTGTTGAGCTGGATTCTTACACATTTATCCTTACGTGCTCGGTGTCTGTCTGGCAATTTTATGGCACCTAGAGACATGACTCAGTATTTAGGAATACTTGTAAAGGTCCTGGGTTCAATTCCAGCACCCAGGTCAGGCTGCTTACAATCCACTGTAACTCCAGTTCCAGATGTGGGCACCTGCACACACACACACACACACACACACACACACACACACACACACACACACACACACACATCTTTAAAAAAGCTAACTTTATATAAATTTTAGCACACTGTGCTTGCTTTTCTGTATCTTTTCTTTAAAATTTATCTAAATATCTTAGATGCCATGCCATCTTAGCACTAAATACTATCTCCTTTATACATTTATAATAGAACTTCATATGCATAACTCATAATTTAATTAAATAGTTCCCTCTAACCAGGAATTCAGGTATGTTTCTATGTAAGCAATATTGTTCAAATATCCTTGCATCCAAAAATTTAGTTAGGGGCTAATTTTGGCTACATGTGATTAAAAATACAAACAGCAGGGATTAAAAAAAATTAGATTTGTTCTTTTCATGTAACAAGAAATCTAGAGTAGATAAATGATGGCATTTGTTTAGTGGCTCAATGAAATCCCGGTGAGTTCTCCATGCCATGTCTGTGGTCACCAAGTAGCTGCTCCAGATCTAGACACCATGTATACTCTGGGCAGGTGGCCGTAAGGAAGAGAAGGGTACATCACCACCTCAACCTGCTCTCTTCTTAAGCTTCCTTGGACACTGTAAAAACAATTTTTCTTAGAGTGACTATCTAAGTCAGTGTTCTGTGGCTGTGAAGAGACACCAGGGCCACAGCAACTCTTATAAATAAAAGCGTTTAATTGGGGCTGGCTTAGGGTTTCAGAGACTTGGCCCATTACCATCACGGTGAGACAGACGGCAGCAGGCAGGCAGACAGGGTGCTGGAGAAGTACATGCGAGGTCTACATTTGGATCTGAGGGAGACACTGGGCCTGGCTAGAGCTTTTGAAACCCCCAAATCCACCCCAAGCGACACACTTCCTCTAATAAGGCCACAGTTTTTAATCCTTTAAATAGTGCTACTCTCTGGTGACCAAATCAAATCTATGAGCCAATGGGGGCTGTCCTCATTTAAATCATCATAGTGGCCTAAGACTTTAGTTGTGTTTTGTTTTTTTATTTTCTTTTTTTATTGCTTCTAGAAAAAAAAATCTTGTTTTTTTCCCCATTGGATAGCTGTCTAGTTGGTTCTGTTTCTAAAATAAGTTTCATAAATGGAATTGCTGCATTAAGTTCCTAGAACTTTGGTTGTGCTCGGGTTTCTTACTCGTACAGGGGGTTTTACTCACTTACACTCCTGTTATGCACAAGAGCACTGCTTCCCCACTGCTGTCCAGAGTCTTGCTTTGTTAACCTCATGAGAGAAAACCATTTATCCTTTAAAATCCACAGCACATTTGCTCTGAGTGAGGCTGTGTATCCACATAGGTAGGCGTTTGAAGGGTGATGGGTGGACACTTGCAATGAACGATTAGAAGCAGGGACTGGAGGGTGTAGAATCAGAGCAGATGGGGGTGAAGAGGATGGAGGAACTTTCCAGAAAAGAGGGAGCAGGGAGGGACATGACAGGAGCCACTAAGGGCTGGCAAGGACAAAGGAGTGCCTTTGATTTGGGTGACAAGGAGGCTACCTGACTCCATGGAGGAGCAAGCAGGTGACTCCCCTTCCTGCAGAGGGGCTTTGTTTGTTGGGTGGTTAGGGCATCCAAAGGGTTAAGTAACTTCTTCAGGGACCTTCTTGGGGGATGCTGGGGTTTGAAGCCAGGTTGTTCAGTTCCCTAAACTCTCTACAGTGAATCCTCCAGAAGTAGTGGCTGAGGAGAGCAATTGTTTGGGGGCTAAAAGAGGTTTTTAATTTGTGGATTCACTTGTCTGGCTTTTAAATAAGGGAACTGGGTCCCTGTGTTTTTGAGTTTTTCATTGCTATAACAGAATACCAGAGATGATCGACTTAAAAAAGAAGAAAGACTTACTACTTTGGCTTGTAGTTTTGACGTGTTAGTTCATGACGGCTTGTCCATTGCCTTTGGACTTGTGGTAAGGAACCACGGTGTGGGAGAGAGTGTAGATGGTGCGGTCCCATCCTACAGCACGGCTCCAGTAGCCTGAGATCTTTGATGAGGCCTCACCTTGTAAAGGTTCAACCATTTCCTAGTAGTGTCATGGGCTGGGAACCAAGCCTGCAACATAGGGTCTTTCAGGAATTTTCCAGATTCAAACTGTAAGAGCTTCACTAAAGCAGAGACTGGTCAGAAAGAGTGAGACCCTAAGAACTCAGGACATGCTTACCCAGTCTTGTGTGGCAGAACATTTTTCCTGGTGCCAGTCAGTAGCTTGGGCAAAACAGAACTCCCCTGAGCCTATCAGAGAGATGGCACTGAGGGACAGAATCACGTCCCTGGGCCCTAGAGAATGTTCGATTCTCTAAATTGTCCTATCTGGAGTTACCAACCCGATTTGCCTTCTCCATTTAGCTCTCAGTAAAGCTGCCAGATGGCCGTACCTCCAGGGTGTTGGATGGCTCATTCATCCTTTCATCTAAAACATTGTTATAATCAGGCTTAAGTTAATTTACTGATATTCTAACAAAATATGGGTGAGCACCCAGAAAATCCCAGCGGAGAAGTTTGCTAAGTGTGGCAATGTGGAGACCCTGATTGGCCAAGCCAGATGTTATAGTTAATGTTGCTTTTTCTAGAAATCCTTGCAAGTAGGTGGATGGTCATATGACACGTTCTGGCTAATGAGATCCAAGAGACAAGCTTATAAAGAGGTCTCGTAGGCATCAACTACTCTGCCTTCTTCTTGTCTTGAATGTGGATGTGGTGCCTAGAGCAGGAAGTGACTGCCAAGGATGGAGAAGCGGAAAGTCAGGTCCTCAGTGACTTTCCTGCTGTATGCAGTGGTTAAGGCCCTGTTTATTGCTCCAGCCACTGTTACTTGGGCATCACAGCATTTATAGGTGAAAATGCTTTTGTTATTTAGTCATTAAGGGTCACTCACTGGTTAGTGAATTGACTACTTTGCTTTAGATTCATATATGTACGAGATTTATTTATACTCTGGTACTTATGTCTACCTAGTTCTTTACATTATAATATGATAGTATTATATAATATGATAGCACAGTTTGCTGCCTGCTTTCATATTGGTTGAAGATGAGGTTTCTTTTCGTGGTTGTCTTAGTTACTCTTTTATTTCTATGCCAAAGCACAAAGGTAACTTAGAAAACATTTACTTTGGGGCTCATAGTTGCAGAGTGTTAGTCCATGTCTTCACAGCAGGGAGCATAGCAGCAGGTAGGCATGCATGGTGCATGAGGTAGCTGTGAGTTACCATTTGGAGACACAACCATTAGGCAGAGAATGCTAACTGGGAATGGCATGGGCTTTTGAAACCTCAAAGCCCACCCCAATGACATACCTCCTCCCACAAGACCACACCTCTCAGTTCCTTCCAAACAGTTCCAACCACTGGGGACCAAGCATACAAACATATGAACCCATGGGGGCCATTCTCATTCAACCCAATATAATGTTTTACTACGCCACAGAAATGACTCAACAAGAAACTCAAATAGTAAAATCAGATACATCTGAAAGTTAAACTGGCAACCGTGGCGCTGCATGACATGATACTGTATGAATTGTACCACATGGTGGGGTTGCCGAACCATCCTTAGAAGGAGTCTGTCAACACACACCTACTAGCAATGTGCAAATGCCTGTTTCCTCAGCAGAGACTGTATGCTCCTAACAATGCAATCAGTATCAAAAGACACCTTAGCACTCAAATTCGCATTTGTTTATTGTTCAAGTGCTACATTTTTTCTTATGTCTATTAGGCATTTGCAATTCTTTTTATAATAGATGTTCCTATTCATTTTCCATTTTCTTCTGTGGAGTTTGTAGGTGTGTGTGTGTGTGTGTGTGTGTGTGTGTGTGTGTGTGTGTATGTATTTGGAGACTTTGACATACATTTTTACTACGTTGCCTGTATTTATTTTTTGGTTTTCTTAATGTGCTTTTTTTCATCCTTAAAATGATTTTTATTTTGATGCAGTTGTATACATGAATCATTTCCTTTGTGGCTTTGGGGTTTTTAATTTATTCAGAGACGGCTTTATACTCTAGAATTACTTACACATTTACCATTTTTTCTTCCAATACTTTCAGTATTGTGAATAAGGAATAAGATAAAAATATACCTTTTCCAATGGGCCTCTGTGAGCTGGTTCAGAAGGAGTGACCTTTCACGTGAGGCCTGGGTAAGTCATGGTTGTCTTGCCATTTCTGGCACTCAGTGTGAAGACACTAGGTAGTGCTGAAACAGGGAAATGTTACCATGGGGACTCCAGCACAGTACAGGTGGGATGGGGGAGAAAACTGGGGAAAGAAGGGTCTGTCCTGAATCTATTTTGATGGATCTATTCTGAGAAGACTCCTGGTAGGGCCTAGGTTGGAAGATCCCTAAGGATTTTCTTCTCGTCAGACCACCTCAAGGGGCTCGTCCAGATTCTCTGTGGGTAGGTGTCAGGTCGCTAGCCACAACCTACCTTTGCTTCCTCTGTCCTGTACTAAGTTATCCATTAGCCCTGAGGCTTCCCAAAGCCCCTTTGCTGGACCAATCCCACTCCCAGAAACTTCCTATTAGAATCCCAAGACAGAGATTTTCCTCCGACAGGGTAGGGCCCAGGTAAAACCAGGGCTCGTGGCACCAAGGGAATTGGATCTTAGTGGTGTAGATCTATTCTCAGTTGGAGCTTTCTGGATCCAGATGCAAAACTCTTCACCAGGATGCAGATTCCACAGATGGACGTGCTCTGATTCATTGTTTAGACTCTTTGAGAAAATCTAAAATAAACAAAGGTGACAGGTGGCAGGATCGGCAAAGGTATGAAGTAATCAGACCTCAACAACCCTCAAGGGGACCACATAGCTACTTCGTACAAGTAAGTATAGAACTGCTGGCAGGATTTGTTAGTCCAAATAAATGTGCAAAGATCCACATCTTAGGGTGCAAGAGCTATATTCCTTGGACTGGGAAGAAGGACTCATGCCTTCAGAAAGCATGTAGCAGAGAGGGTGTTATTAGATGTATTGGGTGGGATCTCAGAACTCAGGAGCAAAGGTAGAAGGATCACAAGTTGAAAGTGAACTAGAATTGCATAATAAGTTTGAGTGTAGTTTGGGCTACATAGCAAGACACTGTTTCAAAGTCAGCTAGCCCTCCCCCAACAACCAACCAAACAACCAATCAACAAAATAAACAAAAAGAAAACTAAAAGAGCAACTTAAAAATCTTATGTCCTAGAGATGTTGAGAGCAGCAGTATTTGCAATAATGGAAACAAATCAAGTGCCTATCAATAAGAGCAAGAATAAGTGTAGGTAGAGCCACACAGTGAAATATGACTCAGCTTAAAAGAGAATAAGCTGGACTTGGTGATAGTGTTGCCTCCTGTGTCTTTAGTTGTAGAAGGGATAAACTGTTACTTTGTTCTTAAGGTGTTAAATGAATTTTCTGTATTTTAGTGCTTCACGTAACTAGTGATTTTTCATCCTACCTGGTCCTGCAGACACTTTTAAAATAACCACTCAGGGGCCTGATATTAATTAAGTACTGTTTGATCTATTAGCTCAGGCTTATTATTAACTCGCTCTTACAACTTAAATTAACCCACTTCTATTTGTTTATATTATACCACAAGACTCACGGATTTTTATGTCACATCTTGCTTCTCTGGTGGCTGCTGGCATCTCCCTTGACTCCACCTTCTTTCTCTCTGTATTCAGTTTGGTTTTCCCACCTAGCTTCTTTATTTACCAATGATAATAAAACATATTCATGGCATACAGAGGGATATCCCATATCATCTCCCCTTTTCTGTTTAATTAAAAAGGAAGGTTTTAAGTTTAACAGAGTAAAATTACATATAACAACACAGGTATCAAGCAAGAATTACAGTTAAAATATTTAGTCTATTTATATCTGATAAAATTAAAGAAAATACTTTACCATCCATCTTTGTTTGTCTAAGCTTTCATATTTATTGTTTATCATAACTAAGGAAAACTATAATTATAGCTATCTAGTCTTCAACTCCATCAAAGACCCCAGCAGGATATATTAACTGAGTAACCGGGAAATGCATTGTAAGCAACTTCCAAAATTCTGGAAATGTCAGAGACATCAGGCTGCCTGATTAGTCACCCAAAGTTCTTCTCTAACATTGGAGCATCTATCTTCAGCCTGTAGGCCTAGAGTATCTGGCAGATTTTTCAGTGAAGCAGGAAATTCAAAACAGTCCTGCTTATCTTGGTAGTTTGTCAGTTATTTTCTCTGTGTACTGCAGAATATCTGGCAGACTCTTCCATGAATCAGGAACCCTGAAGGTCCTTGTTTTGGCAGGTTCAGCAGTCATTTTCCTGTGGGTCCTGTATGTCCAGTTTATACAGCATATTGTCAAACAGTCCAGGCAAGAGCAGTGTCCTGCCTAAACAGCTAGCCTTGCCACATTGACAACAGACTTCATAAGGAACTTCTTTGATGCCCATCATCCTATTAAAGTAATTGGTACTGCCAGGAGCAGACGTGTCTCACTTTTGAGAAAAGTCTAAATTTTTAAAAAATTTAAAATGCCATATTCTGTAGGTATTTGAAGATTACCTATCCATCTGAAATATATCTCTGTATATCTAGAAAACTTAACTAACGACTATAAGTTTTACTATTTTGGATGGCTATTAACTTGTATTTCTTAACTATACATTACATTTTAAAATGATCTGCATAAACATAAACCTTAAATAAGAGTAGAAATATACATATGGTATAACAAAACTGACCTTAAATTTATATCCGTAAACCAAAATCTATACCGATATGAAGTATTCTGAGATTAACTATTGTTGTTGTTTTAAGGATATTTATATTCAATAATCTACCCCTTTTCACTCATTTCTATATCAAATCCCCTTTTCTTCTTCTAGGAAGAGATTGATTATGACTATTAACCATTTATAACCAACCCCCCCTTTAACTGAAACCAAACATTTATAACCAACATTTTGGGAATTTGGGCATAGTTTTCTATACTACTTCCTACTGGTTGGGGGTGCTGGTAATCTTATGGGGATCCTCAGAAAATTTAGAATTATGGTTAAATCTTGGCTGTAGAAGTCTGTGAGGTTATGTCGTCTCAGTCAGTTGTTTCAAAGCTGTTTTAGATGTTGGATCACCTGGGCCATTGTCCTCACGGAGACCTCTCAGGGGGGAATCTTACTTAATCAAACCATATTAACCTGGAAGGAATCCACAGCTTCTTATCTTCTTTGGAAGCAAAAGTAGATCTCTTTTCCAAAGCAACACAGCCTTAGACCCAAATTTTGACGTCAAGATACCTTTATGTTGGTTTAGCTTAGCATCTCCCACAATCAAATATCTCCTCGATCTGCAGTTAGCTCATTAGCAGTCAAAAATTCAAAGAAAACAAAATAGCATGCCTGATAATCCAGATTCTCTGTGTATTTTCCATTTTTATGTGGCTTAATATTTTTATATTATTTTTACAGTCTCTTTAATGATTTTATTTTTATTTTTAAAACTATTTATATAACTGTCTATACTCTTTTTCCTCTCTTTCCCAAGCCTATGTACATTTTTAAAGCACACTATGACCCATTTGGAGGTTTATTTTTGTCTGTATCTGTCTTTATTGTGTATCTGTAATCTTTTCTTGATTAGTTTTAAACTGTTAAGCACAAGTGGCTAGGACCAGAGTGATTGCTTTGGCCGTTGGTTCTGCTCGATTTTTCAACATGGTAGAGGTAGCAATGAGCATCACACTTACCCCTTACCCTCAGCCCCCACCTGCCTGTCCCCCAGCCCCAGCCCCCCACCTGCCTGCCCCCACCCTCAGTCCCCAGCTGCCTGTTCAATGCTGACATCAGGTAGCATGCAGCCAACCCACAAACCTTTTTGTCTGTATGAGCAAAAGCTAAATCTGTCTTACAGAGTGTGGCTGATTAGCCTCTATGTACCTAGGCCTGTGTGAGACTGCAAAAACCTGACACGCTTAGCTCATTGTGGCTGGCAGTCAGCTCCATCTTGTAGACAGCTATTGGGAGACCAGTCTCTGTACCATGGCTGGTATGAGAGACTAAGAAGCCCAGTTCAACTCTATTTTTGTGGGGGTTTTTTAGGTCTTATGTGGATCCATGACATACAGAGGGTGCCATTTGGAACTGGTGGTTTCTTGTCCTGCCTGGTCCATCAACAACTTAAATTAATCCATTTCTATTAGTTTATATTATACCACGAAGTTCATGGCTTTTTATGTCACATCTTGCTTCTCTGACAGCTTCTGTCATTTCTCTCTACTCTGCCTTCTTTCTCCCTGTATTCAGTTTGACTTTCCTGCCTAGCTATATTCTGCCCTACCATAGTCAAAAGCAACTTCTTTATTAACCAATGCTAATAAAAATATTTACAGCATACAGAGGGGCATCCCACATCAGCTTTAGCATGTGTAAGAAATACATTGCTATGGTTTGCTTTTTGTATAAGGTATGCTGTACTTAGAGCTCATCTGAGTCATAGATAAGCAGGGACTGAGAGGCCCTTCTGGTGTCTGTTTGTCTCCTAAGTGACAGAATATTTATGTGATAAAACTTTGCATCTTGAACCAATCTCACAGGGAATTTGGGGAGGGGGCTAAGCTAGAAGAGTCTGAAATGCTCTCTGGGGTACCAGTCTATGGGGAAAGGGGGCAGGGATCTCTCGAGGTCAGGGACTCTCCAAACTACTTTGTAGAGGGCTGGATAGATGTCTCAGCAGTACAGAGCACTGGTTTTCTCTTACAGAGGACTAAGGTTTAGTTTCCAGCACCCACACGGTGACTTAAAATTATCTTCAACTCCAGTTCCAAGGAATCCAACATCTTCTTCTGACCTCCACACACACCAGGCATGCACCTGGTGATGCAATACATGCATACAGACAAAACATTCCTGTGTATTTAACAAAGCAAAGCAAAATAAAACAAAAGACAACTTACTACTGTTTGGCGGCAAATCAGCATGTCAGCCACTTCACATGGTACACATAACATGTAGACAAGTGCACAGACATATAATAAATAAATCTTGGTTAAAAAAGTCACTGGGCAAGTCAGGCATAAGGGTGCATATCTGTAATTCTAGGACCTGGATGTGAACACAGGAAGATCAGAGTCAGCCTCTGTAATACAGACCATAGGATGCAGCTTAGGCTATGTGCGGCCCTATTTTAAAAAAGAAAAGCCACAACAAACCAGTGGGAAAGACTAGGTCATTTTGTATGTCTGGGTCATTCAAAGCGCCCATCTGAATTATGAATGTAAACAAATAAAGAAGAAGAAAATGGAGGGGAAAAAGCCAGTTGATATTATCTATTATAGGATGAGTTGTATCCTCCTCCCTCCAATGGGTACACCAGTGATTCTAACCTCTAGAACTCCAGAGTATGACTTTCTTTAGAAATATGACCTTGAAGGAGACAATGACCTCAAAATGAGGTTTTTATAGTGGTTTTATAGATTAATGGTTTGATAGATTAGGGCATGCATACACATATAAGAAAGGCCAGGTAAGCACACAGACGACAGCTATAGGAGCCAAGGAAAGAGTCCTCACAAGATATCAGCCCCCCTTACCCCTTCAGATTTCTAGTTACCAAAATCGTGAGAAAACGTATTGTTGTTCAAGCCATACTGTCTGCAACACTTGGTTATGGCCGCCTGTGCCAGCTGGTAGAACGCGGGATAATTGTGATGAGTCTCTATGCTGTTGGGAGTGGATGGAGCCATAGCAGAGGCACACATAGTGCACAGCTCCGTCTGTGTGAACTTGAGAATCCGTGAACCTAATCTGGTCGTCCCTGAAGGGTGTGTATTGCCTGGGAAGGAGTACGGGGAAGCTCTTTGGGGTATCAGAAAGGGTTTGTGTCTTGAATTGGGCAGGCGTCTTATGGTTATCCACACACTGTGTCCATGAAGCTCTGAGAGTGTGAGCATTCCAGTGTTTGTAAGCTATACCTAATAAAAGAACAAAAATAGGAATCTGGAGCAGAGACATGAGCACTTGGGGTCAGCGTCACCTCTGTGCCGCTCATTCTGTGGCCTTTACAAACAAAGTGGTGGGAATCCAGGCCAAGCCAGCAGTGTCCAAGTCAGAGGCAAAAATAACCATGCCTCAAGTATGTTCTTTCCTTTTTTTTTTTTTCCAAAAGGGAAAGGCACAAGCTTTTTTCAGTTTCCCAGCGAGAGGGAATCTTTCTCAGACTTTCCACAAAGATTCTCCTTGGGGTAGACACCAAACATGGATATTTTCTACCAGGGAACAACAAAATTTGGACTTCTAGGCATCCAGAGAGGAGAGCTGGAGAAACAGTGGCGGGTCTACTCTCCTCCTGGCCTTTCCCTAGCTCTGGGGAGCCAAGTGGAGGATTCTTCTATGCTTTCCCCCACCCCTGTGAAGGCAAGGGGCTGTGACATCATCCTGAGGATCCTGGGGACAAAGGTGGGAAGAGGGCTGAGCAGAGCAGGCAGGCTCCAGTGTACTTTGAACAACAGGCTTCCCTGTCTGTAGAAATGGCTTGAATTCCCTCTCCCTGTGCCTGAGGAAGGGACTGAGAGAGACCCCAAACCTGAATGTAATGAATGCAGGGTAGTGTGGCCAGGAACAGAGTATCCCCTACTGTTTGGCTCTGCCCATCAGTCCAGTGTGGAGCGAACTCTGCTCTCCTGTCCTTCCCTACGCGCCCCCTTTCTCCGACTTAGCTTCTTCAGTTGTCCTACGCACCATCTTTTCCACCTGGGCATGGTGCACACAGGAATCACTCTGTGGGCAGCTGTGGGAGCAATGCTGCCTGAAAGCTGTGGAGAAGTGAAGTGATTGCCAAGGAATCAGGATTCAAATCCAAGACAGATGGCCAAGTGCTTGGGTTCTGACTACTGGGCTCAGTTGCCTCTGCCTGCTTCTCTTGGGAAGGGTGCTGACAGACAGTCATGCCATCTCCTGTCTCTGAAGATAAATGTCACTGCAATGAAATATTTCATAATGATGAAAATCGGTATACACACCCATGATGAAAGAACCTAAGAGCTTTAAACACAGGACCAGTGTCATCCGATTGTCCTCTGTCATTGCCTTGCTCACTTAATCTTGGGGTCCCACTCCTTCCTCTTTCCACCAGTGCACAATGATGTGCCCAGGGCCCTCTCCTGGGCCTCGTGCTCTCCTCCTTCTCCGTCTTGTTCTTAGAACACATGTGAATAATACTATACGCCGTACCCTCAATTTTCATTTCAGTGTTGTTAGTGCCAGTTCAGTTGGTGCCAATGTGACATAAGAGGTCTTAGGCCAATACCTCACTTCTACTGTTTACTGGGAGTCTCCCCTGGAATGTTGCTTAACACCTAAGATATGCCCTTACCTGAATGCTGCCTTCCCCTGTCTTGTCCTCGGACCTCCTCTGGACTATTCTATTTGTTAATATCCTCTGCTTCCTCTGGTCATGTAACTCTTTCCTCATTTTTATCTTCTATTAATTTTGTATAAAAAGAATTACAGTTTTCAGCTGTGAACTTTAAATCCTCTTAACTAGGCTCAAACACATATTTTATTGATTAATATAGGAACCATTACAATAAACACACATCTGCTAGTGAGAAGTAAATTAGTTTATTTCCATAGCATAAACACCTTTGCTTCGAGATTTGCTGAGCTCCTGGGAAGCATTTTCTGAACCATGCTGGTTGCGGAAGCGTTTTCCTCAAAACCAATTGTTCAGGTGCTTGCAGAGGTGGCAGTCACCTGGTGAGACAGCAGGTGAGTGTGCTGGGTGAGGCGAAGCTCTGTAGACCAGTTTGTCCGTCTTTGAAGTGTTGGTTGTGTGGCATGTAGTCATCTGTTGTGGACAACTGGGTCCTTTCTGCTGAGCAATGCCTGCGTAGGTGTTGCACTTTGTCTTAGGTAGGGTCACGGCTGTCTGGCTGAAACTCCATGACCAAGGCAACTTGAGGAGAAAAGGTTTATTAGGCTTGCACTCCCTTATCACTGTTCATCATGGAAGGAAGCCAGGATAGGTTCTCAAACAGGGTTGGAGATAGGAGCTGATACAGGAGACATGGAAGGGTGCTGCTTATTGGCTTGCTCTCCATGACTTGCTCAGCCTGCTTTCTTATAGAATCCAGGGCCACCGGCCCAGGGACAGCACATCTACAATGGACCAGGCCCTCCCCCATGAATCACTAATTAAGAAATGCTTTACAGTTGCATTTTAAGGAGGCATTTTCTCAATTGAGGCTCTCTCCTCTGCAGTGACTCTAGCTTGTGCCAAGTTGACATAACACTAAGTCAGCACACAGTTTTTGGTGCAGTCCATCAATTTGTTGAGTTATTTCTCAGATATGATGGTCTGTCCCAGGATTTAAAAAGCTGTAGTGGATCAGACCCCAACAGTAAACCACAACCGTGACCATGACTTTTGACCAACTTCTGGGGCTCCCATTTGTGGAGTGTTTCCATCTTTCCAATTAGCTTCGAGTGCTGAAGAATGGGGGTCTGAAGGGTCAACATTGAGTTCTTTGGCGCTGTCAACTTCTGGTGGTCTTTCAGTATGTGCCTCATATTCAAGGCTTTCTTCTCATTTCAAACCTTGCAATCCCTGAAATGGCAAACTCACTATTGCCAACTAGTTGTCGTTACTACTTTATGACTAATTTAGAGCCAGAGTAATAAAATTGCTCAAATTTACTTTTTGTTTAGTGTCATGTTCTATATAAATAAAATAAAATAAACATATAAAACGTATGAACATATAAAATAAACAAGAAGTAATAAGTCATTAGCTAAACATAGTGAGAAATATGCATGATAGTGATGTGTTACATAACCATGCTTGTTAAGAATGTACTCTAATGCCAAACGGCTAATGTCAACAAAGTGAAAACTACAGACGCATTTATATCAAAAAGGATGCAGCAAGGGTGCTCACAAGCTGTGCTGGTGTTTATTTTCAAACGTTTCTCATAGATACATTTTATTTTTCCTTTAAGAATCCGGATGGACCGTACCTTCAACGGACCCCTCCTGGACGGTTGGAAGAAGCAGCATCTTATCTGAGGGCTGTAGTTGGGGAAGAGGGAATAGCTTGCCTGGGAGCTGGGTAGGAAGGGTAAGAAGTCAGAGGCAGGACTGCTGTTTTTGAAGTATTTTCTTATTTAATATTTGATTCTGTGAGTGGCTAGTGAAAACCCACGGCCTTCAAGGCACTCGCTGGGAACTATGGAGACAAAGATGAAACACCACTCAGTGTTTGGGAAAACTCGCTGCCTGGTAGGAAACACACACCTACAATATGTTACCACCACACTACCATTCATCCTTCTAGAACATACCGTTTGAAGCAACAAACCGTGCCTGAAAATATGGGTTTGGAAAGTGTCCCGGTAGAGGAGACCCTGAGCCGAACTTTAACGTTGGATGGGATGAGAAACATTGGTGATGGTGGTACCTATGGTGAAGAGGAAAAAGAACCAGAAACCCAAGACATGACAAACAAGGAGAGACCCTTATCACAAGGCGATGTTGGGGTTGAGGAGGTATGCTGTTTAGGTTTGGCAGCTTTACACAAACTAGACTTACCTGGGAAGTTGGAACCTCAATCAAGGAATTGCCTCCATCAGCTTGGCCTGTGAACATGCTTGTGGGGTGTTTTCTTAATTGATGATTGATGTGGGAGGGCTCCTCTCATGATGGGCAGTGCCAATCCTGGGCAAGTCGTCTTGGGTTATGTAAGAAAGCAGGCTGAGCAAGCCACGGAGGGCAAGCCAGTAGGCAGCGTTCCTCCATGCTGACCCCCTCTGCTCTTGCTGAGTTCCTGCCCTCACTTTCCTCAGTGATGGACTGCGATCAGGCTATTTAAGACAAATAAAGATTTTTCTTCAAAGTCGCTTTTGGTCAGTGTTTTGTTGCAGCAAAAGAAGCAAACTGGGACAGGAAGGAACGTCGGCGACACCAATGCGGTAACCGAGACGACGCGGTGATGTCGGCCACTCTGAGTAAGACTGCTTGATTTCAGATCCCTTCTTGTAGTGGTGGCTTAGGGGCTAAAGTGGAGCTCGTCTTTTAACTTATCTTCTTAAATGAGGAAGCACTCAGATCCCAAGGCATTTGCTGGACTTACAAGTAGGATATGCAGACCTTTTTTTCCCCTGGCTCTTCACTTAGAGCCACTTGCTTGCTCTGGGATCACACTGTTGATTTTTTGCCACTGGCTTTGGCTTGACTTTTACATGAATAAAAAGTCACTAAGAACTGAGCAAAGGGGATTCTCACACTAATTGCAAGTTAATCAACTGGCACAGAGGTTGGACAGCTGATCCCATTCTTCTTTCCCAGTGGTGGAGTGGTCCTCTGATTCAGCATCCATGACTAATGGGCTGGATCCCAGGGGAGCATCCATGCTGTGTTTGGAAAACTTGTGCAAGACTGAAAAAGACTCTGTGTGCTGCTATTCTCTTATCCTAGGGCCACTGGCTCGAACTCTAGAGGGTCTTTTTAGTCTGGAGAGCGTCTCTCTCTGGCCTGCCTCATGTTTGGAGCCCCACCACTGACTCGGGTCTTGTATTTTCAATCAAGGACGCAATGAGGAGCCTATCACATGCTGTTATAACTTCCCAGTGTGGTGGAATTTAATGCCCACTATCTCTTGGGCTGCTATATCTCAGAGCTGTGGAAGAGGAAAGGACTGCTTAGACCAAGTCTGGGATAATTCTCAGCGGAAGGGTTCAATGAGGATGTGTGACAGAATAATTGGCAGCTTTGGTACCTCCCTCCAAGCCTTGCTGAGTGGGATTTTCAGGTGATGGGGCCTAGGGAAATGCCTGGTGGTGGCATAGAACTTTGGGTTGAGCTAACTTGTTTAAGCGAAAGACACTTTAGTTGGCTTAAAGACAGGGAATGTGATCCTGGAGACAGATTAGGAGTCCCCGACACTTCCTCATGCCCCGCTGCTATTCTCCTCAGCTTTCTCTTTGACAGAATGGGCACGGTTCCATGACGTGGTTCATGCCTGACTTCCTACAAGCAGCCAACGTGGTAGTTGTATAGTCATTTTCTCTTGGAGGGAAGGGGGAGGAGCATGCACGGGTTACATGAAGCATGGACAACGTACCAGTGGCTACACCACTGAAAGCAGTGTCTCCCTCCCCCAGTGACCACTGACTGCTTATAGTGTGGAGGCCAAAAAATGCAGGCCCATTTCCACGTTGTCTGACAGTGAAAAGGTTTAGAGATTGACAAGCACTGATGTTCATCCCTGATGGTTATGAGACTGGACGCTTAAAAAAAGGAATCCCACACTAGCTCAGAACTAAGAAATAGACCAGTATTTATTAAGGGGTAAAACTTACAAAGTCAGGATTCTCTGCTTGAACGATGAATGAAGATCAGATCCAAAGCAAACTGAACAGCAAAACAAGGCCCAGGGGGAGGAGAGAAGGGCTGATGCACTTCCGCATCCGGGTAAATAGTCTATGAGACCATGCCCCAATAGGCGGGTAGTTACTAGTTGTAAATCTTCCCCTAGCACCTCCCAACTCAGGATGTGATTGCTTGGTTCTTTTGAAATTAAAATAGTTTCATATCATTGTGACAGATGGTCAGCATGTGCAAATGTACTTCTGTTCCTTCTTTTGTAATTATGAGGTCACCTGGTCTTCAAAATAAGTGACCAAGAGCAGCTTTGCTACCCAGATTACAAAATGCTAATGATTTGATGTCTCAGAGTGATAAAGCGATTGACTATGTGAGTTATCCTTTGTATCATGTTAATAAAGTCTTTTGTTACCTTCTCTAATCCCCCCCCCCATTTACGTTGGGTATAAAAGCTATGGAAAAATAAACACGGGTGATTTCAGTAATCACTGAAATACCCTAATACCCACCTGGTATTATTTTATGTTTTCTTTCTTATTATTTTTATATATCTTCATATTCTTTACTTATATTTCTCCAATTCCCATGCCCCTACCCTGGCCGGTCCTCAACATTATAGATAAGGGAGAGGGGTGAGACCCTGTGGATTCCTCCCCTCTCTGTGATGGGAAGTTGACAGACTCAGTCTCCTGCAGGGCTTATGCAGTAGCTACAGCTGCTGTGAAGTCAAGAGTGCCTCGCCCATGCATGCCTGAAAGACAGTGTTACAAACACTGCTCAGCTAGCGTTTCTGCTCAGCATTTTGATCAGTTATGAGTCCCTGCAGTTACCCCTACCAACTGCAAGAAGACTCTTCTTTGACCAGAGCTGACAGAAACACTAATCTATTGGGAGGAGCATAATTATTTAGAAGGCAATTTAGTGGGCACAACATACTCACTTATGAAAACAACAACAGAACCTTCCCGAGCCTGTGACCTCCCTGGACACTGACTTTTGGCCAGCTTTACATTACCAGATATGAATTCCTTCCTGTGGAGTAGTCAGAAAGTGGTTGGTTCTCCCCATAGCAGATTTACATCAGTGGTCAAGTCTTGTCTTCCATATTGTTACACACAAAGTCCACAATGGTACAAGACTACTGATTAAGCATCTTTCCTATGGAGACTGAAGAGATGGCTTATGGGTTCAGAGCATTGTTCTTTGCCCTTGCAGATGCCCTGGTTGGATTTCCAGCACCCATATGATGGCTCACAACCATCTGTAAATCTAGTCCTAGGAGACCCAATACTCTTTTTGATTTCTGTGGGCACCAGGCATGCACATGGTGCATGTACATATATGCAGGCAAAACATTTAAACACATAAAATAATAAACTAAGTAAGTCTAAAAATAAAAATTAAACAACAGCAACATTCTCCCTCAGAAGCTGGCGTGACACTGACTGGTTCTGGGAGCACTAGTAAGGAGGGAGGAAACTTGATTTGTACCTTTTGTCCTACAACCACAACCTGTACACTCTCTAGTTATGATAGGGAACCCACCATAGTGACAGCTGCCTGTAATACTTTGGGCATCCCAGCAGCCCCCTTGACTAGTAACTCACAGGGAGATAGTCTACCCCCTGTGCTGGGAGCAGCTTTGTACATCCGTGCCTGGTATTCCCGTTCAGACACTGACATTTTTGAAGAATATAGGCGTTGTGGAGCTGAAACATTCCACTTTAGAGAGATGCTCTCTAAGACCCAGGAAATAAACAACTCATAAATCTCAGGAAGTTCCTGAAGACAGATTCACAAGGCCACTCCCTCACCCCAGGACCCATAAGCAGTAAGATGGGCCGAGGAGAGGAGCATCTCTAACCTGCAGTTGTGTGAAGCATTGCAGAGCGCTCTAGAGGTTCAGCTTCGAGTCCTCGCCCACACTGCAGGAGGCTTTGCAGAGATGAGGTTAAGTTGGGTTTTCATACTCCTGGGAGAAATTCAAACGAACTCATTAGCTAATCAAGCTGGGATGTGGTACACTCTTTACTTTGGTCTGCCATTGGTGCCTTATCTGGGCCGGTAGATGTCTGTTCATGTCTCCCTGGAAACAGTTTCACACAATAAGGCAATGCTGTGTATAATTTTTCTCAACTTATCTGTTGGTTCCTCAGATGGAGCGTCATGTTTTCAGTTACTCCACAAATGTGACTGTTGCCTGTCTTTGTTCATAAATTGGGAGGCAAATGATATTAGTTGCCTAATTATTTGTGAGATTAACTCTGAAATATTTCATCTGAGTTGTCAAATTCATGTGTTTAGAATTGTTGGTAGTATTCTTTTAATAGTCTGAAGATGATAATTTCATATCTGATATGAATAAGTCACATATTTTAAAATTTTTGTCAGTCTTGCTAGACATTTGTCAGTTTTACTGGCCTTTTCGATGAGCCAGCATTTTTGCTTTATTGATTTTTCTCTGTTGACTTTCTACTTTCAATTTAATTGATCTCTGTTGTTCTGTCTTCTGTTTATTAATTTCAAGCTTTCTTAATTTGGACTTTAAGTCTCTCTGTCTCTCTGCTTTTATGTTTCTCTCTGTCTCTGTCTGTCTGTCTGTCCATCCGTCTCTCATATGCACACACAGCTATTATTTATTCAGTCTCTCTGTGTGTGCATGCACACAGCATAGCATGTGTGTGAACGTCAGAGGACAACTTGCTGAAGGTGGTTCTCTCCTTCTATCATGTGACTCTCAGGGATCAAAGCTGATGGTCAGGATTGTTGGCAAGCGTCTTAACTTGCTGAAAGTCTTGCTCTTCTCTTTTTAATTTTTAAAAATTAAAGAAGTTGTCTTATAAAGTAGGTTTCCTTACGAAATTTTTGTACGTATTTAGTTGGGTTATCCACGCCCTTCTATTCTCTCTCTTCCTTATGCCCATGCCGTCTCTCCCTGCTCAAACACTCCCAGCCCCACTGTCACCTTCTGCTATCCCATCACACGTGTTCTAACATCCTCCCTGCTTGCAGCTGTTAGAACATCTTTTCCCCTCCTATCATGGGTTCCTTGTTTGCTGTAGTCCTTCAGACACTCACTTCTAAACACATGCAAACATATAAAAATTAGAACCTTGGACCCACATATGTGAGAGCACATGTTCCATTTGTCTTTCTGAGTCTCAGTTACTTCACTTAACAGAACATTGTCCAGTTCCTTCATTTTCCTCCAGATTTCTTTTTTCTTTATTGTCGAAAAATATTCCATTGGTTGTGTTTGTTACATTTCCATCATATACCCATCAGCTGATGGACATCTAGGTTGACTCTATTCCCTTGCTGTTGTGGGCAGCAATAAACATGGACGGGCGGATATTGCTGTGGGAGGATATAGAGCCCTTGTCTGTCTGCCCAGGACTGGTTATGCTGAGCCAAATGGCAGATCTGCTTTTAATTTTTTTTGACAAACCTTCATGGTTATTTCTAGAGTGGCTGCACCAGTTTGCACTCCCGACACCCTTGCCAGTATTTGCTGTCATTAGTTATCTTGGCGATTGCCATTCTGAGTTGTAGTGGTTGGCAACTGAAACGCTGTTCCTTTTCTATCTTTGTGGTCCATGAGAAGAAACTTATTATCATGAGGATTGTTTTTTTCCTATAGAAAATTTCTCTTTTGTGACTCCCAATGTTTTCTGGCTGAGATGTGTCAAACTGTGGATTTCTTTAGGTTCATCTTGTTCAAAGCATCGAATCTTCAGGTTTATGTCTTTCACTATATTGGGGACATTTTCAGCCAGAATTTCCTTTAATACTTTGCAAATCCTAAACACTTTCTGCCTGTCTATAAAACACAGATGATGCAGATTTTAAACCTTCTGTCTCGGCTGCACCTGTTTCTGATGGTGTTCTTGTTTTCAGTCTTGCCCTGGGAAAGTGATTTTCAATCTCTAGTCTTTCGAATTGTCATCTATAAAATGGAAATAATATTTCATAAAAGTTAAATGACACTGAGTCCTCAGAAATGCTGATTGAAGGAATGGGATGAATAACTGACTAGGGAGCCAGCTAAGGCTTAGACGTTGCCAGTTTCCTTATGAACACCATTACAACACATTACAGTAAACTTCCTCATCTTTCCTCTCTCCACTCCTACTTGAAAGCCCTTAGTGTTTAATATTTGCTTTCTCTTTACAGTGTCTTGATTATCTTCCTAGCTGACAGTGGTTTCTTCAAGCGAAGGATAAGATATCTTCCATTTCCCTCTCACTTTGGCAGATGCTCAATGAATTATCACCAGATATCATGTCCTAATTGTCTAAAATGACTCTGCAATGCTGACACAGAGATACAGCATTCAGGAGAAGAGGCTATATGGGTGGCTTCTGTCTTTACACCCTGGCGATCTCATCCTTGGTATGCACCCATCTTGGAGTGGCTGAAATGCTAACCCACCTGCAGGGAGAAGACAGGAGAACTCAGGGACTAAGCACAGATGACTAGAGAGAAATAAAAGCATAAAGAAATAGGCAAAATGTTCATAACTGACTGGCTTTATTGGACACAGAATAAATTGTTGTGGACAATATTGTGGATATAAGACTGGAATAGTACATTCATCCATATTTCCTGAATACTTTGCCATTTATTTGTATGGACAGTTAATTATTCACTAACCATGCACAAAAGTGCACTTGGGAGAGGTTTGAATGGTTCAGCACACTCAGTTCCCGTCATGTCCTGTGAAAGACAATGGTGGTAATCTCAGAGGATGAGAAAAGCACATATAACAATTAGGTCTTCCACACCCAGGGGTCCTTCTAAAGATGTAACCACTGACAGTGGTCAAGTATAAGGAACCCAGTAGTGGGTCCCCAGCAGGGCACCGAGGCAGACAATGCACAAACTGGTGGGAAGAAGACAGATGTGAGGGTCTGCCTAACAGAGTACAATGGATACTTAAGACAACTGGAAAATCTCTTTAGAACATTTAGCCAGGGAGTCAGAGAAACCACCTGTAAGGATTATGGGTAAAGAGGAAGGTTGAGGCATGAAGGAAGCAGAGATCAAGCAAGCAGCTGAGTTTCAACAATGGTAAAACAGAAGCATCAAGCAGTGAACTCCTTGTGCTGAGTCATGGCACCAAACCACTGTTCCTGACATCTTGATGTCTCTCTGGGTGGGTCTGGCTCTTTGGCTATGACTAAAACAGCTTCATTTCATGGAACATTTTCCAAAATGGAATCATATACTTAAGCCATTGCTTCTTAATTTTAATGTATACCTGTCTCCCTCCCAACTTCATGTCTCTTCTAATTTTCTTATCTCATTGAGTTCATTTAATGCTGCCTATATATGCATGGTGTGTGGTTACTCACTGGCGCTACACCCCTCCTCAAACACTATTCCTCCCTCAGTCAATTGCCAATCATTTCTCAGCCAGATTTATGGGAATTTGGATTATGATAATTAATAATAAAGACTTTAATTTGGGTAAGCTTTTTTCTTTGTATTTTGGACCAAGAAAATTTAGTACTTAAAAACTTACAGTATTTGCTTAGGCTGCTGAAATCATATTGTTAAAGTCTCCCTGGGGAAGGACCACAAAGCATTAGGAAAGAAATGAATTATTCAATATAAGTGGTGCTGAGATAATACTCTAGCAATTCAAAAATCAGAAAATTCCGTCTCATCTTTTTGGAACAAAAATAAATTTTAATTGATTAAATAACCAAGCATAATACTGAAATACTATTAAGGCACAAAGTAATGCATAGGTAGGGAATACTTGATAAAATTAAAAGAGTTTTTAAAAAATCAGAAAGAGTTACACATTTTTATTAGATAACATTAAAATCTTCTCTCTGTAGCCTTTTTCCTACCCACCACAATTGAATAAAGATCCTGATATCTATCAGTTAAGTCAGAATTTTAAATCAAGAGATAAATAGTTCTATTAACTTTATGTACTAATTGAAACTCAGAATTCTACTTCTTAAAGTGAAAACATTTTATTTAGATTAATAGATAAATTTTGAGAAGGATGTAACAGAAGAAAATAACTTGAAAACACAAACCCTTAAATACTAACAAATTAACTAGGAAAAAAAACATTTTCAAAATACATACCAACTAAAGGCAATATTCTTTATGTAGAGAAGCATGCTGGGCTTGGGGCACACAGCACTGGTATTCCAATAGGCATATATTTAGAAGACAAATTAGAAAGGAGAGAATTTAAATGGCTAGGCAGTAAAATCCTAATTTACTTGTCACTGGTGTTTTGTGCCCTGCCCATCAAATTAACCCAAAGTAAAGGGAAAATGACAAAAAATGTTAGCAGTGCTGTGGTACGGCAGGCTGAATAATGCACGGCCTTCAGAGATGTGTGATATGTTAGGATTAGACCTTCATCCTCAGAATTAACTCACATCATCTTACGAGGCCTGTGGTGTTGCGTATGTCTAAATAAAGGCCCCTGAGTGTAGGAGTTTCTCTGAATTTTCCAGGCTGGCCCTAAATGTGATCACAGGTATTCTTAGGAGAGGGAAGAGGGAGGGAGGGAGAATGAAAGGAAGGGAGAGAGAGGGAAGGGAGGGAAGCAGGGAGATATATCTGTCTGTCTGTCTGTATGTCTATCGGGAGATTTTTTTTTTTCCACAAGAGACTACCAGAGGCATGAAGATGGCAATAGCACATTGGCAACGACTCAGGGTGAAGCTGAAAGGTCACAAGTCAAGGGATGTCTTCTGGGTCTGAATAGGGCAGGAAAATAGGTATTATTCCATGACTTCTAGATTGAAGTAGTCCTGATGACCTTTGAACTCTAACCTGGTGAAATTGTGTTTTCATAGCTGGCCTCAATCAACCACAGAGAATACAATCACGCTGTCTTGAGGCTCCGGGTTTGTGGTGAGTTGGTACAACAGCTGTAGGAAACTACTATGTGTGCTCAATGGCTTCCCCACATTTTTTTTTCAATAAGTAAGAACAGTTTTAAACATTAAGGATTCTATATCTTGGAATCTCTTTTAGGGTGAAAGTTCGGTAATAAAATCAGGTCTTAAATGAAAATGCCACCAATAACATTAGCAGCAAACCAAAACAGAAAACAAATATGGTAAGGGAAAGATAAGTAGACACTCTTTAACTATAGAACATGCATAAACCTTCTATTAAAATATAGGGTATGCTATATTATCAAAATATTGTATTAAGATAAAAAGACATAAAGTGCTATATGTTCTTTTATGACTGAACATGAATTGTCTCCATAGGCTCATATGGGACTTGGGTCTCAGTTGGCGGCATTACCATGGGAAGTTCTGGAAGACTGTAGAGTGGGACTTAGCGGAATCTTAGGCCACTCAGGTATACCTTTGAGGTTGGCACCTGGTTCCTTCCTCCCTCTCCACTTTCTATCCTCCAGGAAAAGAGCAGCTTCTCCCTGACATGCTCCTGCCTCCATGGGGGACTTGACCCAGGTTCACAGGGCCAAGAGCTATAAAGCATCAGAAATCGTGGCCCCAATAAATATTTCCTTCCAGAAGCTGTAGCACATGCACTGTGATTTTGATGATATAAAAATGAATAGACAGCAGACTGGAAGGTTACAGGCCAAAGTGTTGTCTGCAAAGAATGACAGATTTTGGTCATATGGTTGCCCTACTTTTGCATATTTTGTACAACAAATCAAAAGGTATTAGTTCTAGAGTACAATTAATATTGAAGTCTGTATTTGGGAGTGGACGACTGTGGGGTTTGGGTCTCAAGGCTGGCCTTGACAAAAGTTGAAAAAAGTATATCCGAGAAGCTTACTAGGGACAAAAGCAGAGAGGAAGGGAAGAAAGGACAGGGTGGCCAGGCTCTTGGTGGTCTGGCTAGTGGAGGAACAGAAGACAGGGAGGGGCCAGTCTGTTAAAGAACAGCTAAGAGAGAGAGAGCTGGGCAGCCAGTCAACTGAGTTGGAGAAGAATCACCTGAGATTTCCCCTTGCTTCATAAAGTAAATATTAGAAAGAACAGTTGACGAGAACATATAATTACCCACTATCCACTGCTTCCATTTCCAGAAGAATCCCGTTAATTATGTATGTTCCACCCCCACTCTCTTCAAAACATGTGAGCAAAGAACATCCCAGCCTTAGCTAGGGCATCGGGAGTTCAGGTTGGTCTAAGAAAGTTCATCTCGTCACTCTTGATATTCATTTCCAAAACTCAGATTTCAGCTCCTGCAATTGCAGACCTTAAAATGTCCCACATGCAGCAAACATTTATAGATGAAGTGCTTGGTGTTCCTCTAGCAATCGCTCTTGGTCTGGGAGTTGAGACACGAGGCCATGATGGTCCCAACAAAGCCTGGGGGAACTTTTATTGTCTGATAAAAGGTTGGCTGAGTCCCAGAGACTTTAAACAAAGAAGCATACATCCCCAGAGGCTATTAGATGTCATCTTGTCACTTTAAGAAGCATGATGAAAACAGAAATCCCAGAGAAGGATGGGAGAATCTGTGCTTATCCTACCTAACTTCCAGTTATATGAGTTGGTGCGTTTTCTTCTATGCCCTTTGAGTTGGTCTTTTCTTCTTTTCAATTAAGAAAAATTTCCTTTGACTTACCTTTTATCTTTGTGTGTACAATGTGTCTATATATATATATATATATATACACACACACACACATATATATATACATATATATGTGCACATTCATGTATGTGTCTGCACTCACATGTCATGGCAGGAATGTGGAAGTCAGAGAAGAACCTTGGGTACGTATCCTCACCTGGTTTGAGACAGAGTGTCTTGTTGCTTTTGTTTTTTTTTCTGCTATGTATACCAGGCCAGCTGGCTCATGAGCTTTTGAGGTTCCTTTTGTGTCTGCCTCTCATCTCCCTAAAGGGGCATGAGGATTTTAAGTGTGTGTCATGGGTTTTATATGGGTTGTGGGATTATACTCACATCTTCTATTTTTGTGTGGCAAATATTTCAAACACAGAGCCATTTCCTCACCTCTAGTGTAGAGGGGAGCAAGAAGATTTTGTTACAACAACCTTCAAATTATTTAGAATGTCTAGAATTAAAATTATCTGGGCGAGACACTGGGATGAGCACTAGAGTTATGCAAATGGCTCATAATTGGATCTAGATTTCCACCCAGTGATGGAGCTAATGTCTCACTGAATTGTGAATTGATGAGAAGGGACAGATGTTATCTTTTTGGTTGTGGAAGGGGTATGTCAGTGCTTATCTTATTGTGGTAAATACATGCCAAGCAAGAATTCCTTATCTTAGTGAGGGGTGCACATAAATCTGGTTGTGTTTTATGTTGCAATAGCCAACACGCAAGCACATGTTTATCTTTCACTGTGCTGCAAGTCTCTTATGGAAGGGAACAACACTGATGGATTCTCACAATCTTGAGTGTTCCTGTTTTTTTTCTGTTAGAGAAAAAGGAAGATCTCTAATGTATCACGGGCAATCAGCAGCTTCAGGCAAGATAGGTATGGTTGGCTTTATGGGCATGTCCAGTCACACTGGGTCTCACTCTCAGAAGAATTTTATGTTTGGCTTAATTTTCTTATCTTGAATTTTAAAATAATTTTTCTTAACAAGGGACTCCACATTTTTTATTTTGCAGTTGGCTCTAGGAACTGTGCACACAACTTTGGTGCATGTCATTTATATACTGTGGTGGTTTGAATGAGATGTCCCCCACAGACCCTAGCATTCTAATACTTCGTCCCCAGTTAGTGGCATTGAGGAGACGTAGGGCATGTGATCTTTTGGTAGTAGTATGTCACTGGAAGCAGGCTTAGAGGTCTTAAAGATCTGCAGTTTTCCATTTGCTCTTGCCACTTCATGCTTGCGGTTCAAGATGTGAGATCTGAGCTTGCTACTCCAGTCACCATGCCTGCTGCCGTCCTGCAACGGGACTTTTCGTTCTCTGGAGCTGTGAGCCCAAATGAACCCTTCCTTCTCTACATGGCCTGGGTCTAGGTGTTTTGTCACAGCAACAGAAACCAAATTAGCAAATGTCCTTACACCTCATTGGCTAGAACTGGCTACACAGCCACGCTCTAACCACAAGGGAGCAGAGATGTGCACTCACTCTCTTTTCCACCTGCAAAAGGGAAATACCAGAATACTTAGTAAACAACATAGATGCTGACAGCAGGGTATCTGTCATAAGGCTTTTGTGAGTCAGAAGGCAAGCTGCCAGTTGGTGTGCAGAACTCTAGGTGTGTGTGTTCGGTAGCGGAGAACTTCTACAAAGATCACCAGATCCTTTGTAGAAAAGCAGCGAAGATTCCAACTACTATTCCTCGAGAACCATGACTGGTTCTATATGTTTGTTGAATATTTGAAAGACAACCACACAGTGTGTTCATCTCACAGATGAGGTTACTGTGGCCAAGGAAATGAATCAAACCAGGTGACAGCAGGCAGAAGGCTGGACCTCAGGACATTCTGTTTAGTCTAGAGTTCTTTCTCCCACATCTAACTGAAGTATCGCCTTCCCTTTCTGCACCTTTCCTGCTTCATTCTCTAGAATGGCTTGCCCTTCCACTGGGCAAGTCTATGATTGGCATAGACTTAAATATTCACACTCCATTGTCTTTCTGCTGATGGCATACAGAGCCAGCTAGCAGTTTGGGGCGTACATTCAGCTTTGGACAATAAGCATTAGTTGGGACGCACTGAAGAAACACCAGAACCCATTTTTTAGCCTCCTCATTGAGCATCCTGTTTTCTTCCTTCCGCGCCACCCTTTCTTTCTCTCTTTCTTGAAATTCTACAAATTGCAGGATAGCAGGTGGCAAGGCACCTGTCTCTACTCTTGGGGTGTACCACTGTGGGGCATGTAGGCCACCAAATTCTGACAGCCACCTCTGACATCTGTTCGTAAGTTATTCTTTGGGATTCAAGGTTCATCTTCTGCTGCAGAACTTCCTGCCTCTCCCTAGAGCGATGGTTCTGAACCTTCCTAATGTTGAGACCCTTTAATTCAGATTCTTATGTTGTGGTGACCTCCAACCCTAAATTTATTTTTGTTGCTACTTCAAAGCTGTAATTTTGCTACTTCTATGAACCATAATGTAAATATCTGTGTTTTCTGATGGTCTTAGGTGGCCCCGTGAAGGGGTGGTTCGATCCCTAAAAGGTGGTCGTGACCTACAGGGTGAGAAGCGCTGCCTAGAGGTTCACTTCTGACGATAAGTGGGACCCAGTGTAGGAATGCTCCAATTCTTTCGCCCTGTGAGTGGGCACCTCTCCACCATGTCCAGCGTTCTCCTCAGACTTCTCCCCTGAGTTTGAACTTTAGTTGGCTCACCGGTTAAGTCACCCCGTATTGACTGACTTCTCTTTTATTTCCCCCTTTACCCCTTACTCCCCTCTCGGCATTTTCCAGAATATCTTCTCAAAAATAATTTGCTTTGCAATTCATGTCAGGATTTATCTTATCTTGGGGAACCCAAAGGAGGCAAAGAAGTTCTTCAGCGGGATGACAAGTCTCCCAGAAAGGCTAACATCTTGAAGAGGGTAGTTGAGGAAGCAGGTTGGTGAGAGACTTATAGATGGAGAGCCCTTTACCAGTTCACTGAATGGCCTCTTGCACACGGGCCTCAGAGGCCCCAGGCACTGTGCAATTGTCTTCTCATACAGCACTCCCTGAAACCCTTACTTTGGGTCCGTGCTCTCAACTGACTATGGCTCCTCCAAAATCCAGGTGTTACCAGTGTGAAGGTCTTAAGAGGTGGAGCCTTTAAGATACAATTAACCTGGAAGGGCTCCTTCCTCATGAACAGGATCAAGGACATTACACAAGAGGCTCAACAGAGCCCAGTCGCTATCCTTTCTGCCTTCCTCCATGCGAGGACACGTCTTCCTCTCCTGGAAGATGCAGCCCTAATTGGACATCTCCACTTATTGGAACTCTGATCTCGGACTGCCTTGCCTCCATAACTGCACGTCGTAAGTTCCTACTCTCTAAATACCGAGTTTCAGTTATTCTGTTGTAGAAGCAGAAGTTGACAAGGACACCTTGCTAGTTCCATTTCCTAGAACATCTCTGGGATCAGATATACTAATTTTATATCTATCTCATCAAAGGGGTTGCTATCTGGTCCTTTTATGAAATGATAAACCCTTAGATAAATAGTATCTTTATCCCCAACTTACTGTTTGAATGGATTCATTTTGTCAATGGTAAGATTTGCTACATGGAATCCTGCCTACCTTTGGCCAGGTCAAAGTCTTGTGTAAATTAGTGTAGGATGATCTCAGCTGTCTGTACGGAGCAATATCTGCAGTGGAAGTTTTAGGTGAAATGAAGATTAGTAATGGCCTGTAGCCTAGACCTTCATTCACTCAACCCCAGCCTTGCCCTCTCTTTCTCTCATTTTCCTTCTCTCCCTTCCCTCCTCTACTCTTCCTTTCTTCCTCTTTCCTCTCTTTCCCTCTTCCTCCCCCCTCCTCTCTTACTTTCAATGAAAAATAAACTGAAGGAAAATGATAAGGAATGTTAAAAATAGGAGCTGTCTGCTGCATCTGAGCCTGCGGCTCCTCGGCCTCCCCACCCCTGACTTCCAGCACATGGCAGGACCCAAGTTCCACTCCCTGGGGCCTTGCTCACTTGCCCCTCAGCCTCCTTTGGCCGGAGGACTCTGCCCTGAATCTAGCCTGGCCAAGAGCAGCCGACAGAGCAGAGAGAGTCAGAATGACCCACATATGCTGATAAGGTCTCTGTTTGTTGATTCGGGGACTTGCTTATTCTCTAAATAAACTTTCCTGTTTTTAAATTTTCTCTTTCAACTGGAGCGGAGTGTTTCCCTGTCGCCATTTCCCAGGGGAGATGTTGTGTTTCTCTTTGTATAAATTTATATAAACGGTTCCCACACTCATACCCACCAAATACCAAGCTCTTTTGATCCCTCCTCCCCAGACTGACCACAGAGGAGGGTGTTTTTGCTATGATGGAAGAGTCCTGTGGGGTAAGTGGGAGGACAAGAGGGTTCTGCTAAGAGAAAGGAAACTTTCAGGATTGAGGATGGACAGGGCTCTGATGTCACATCAGAACTGGCTACGAAGTAAGAAGAATACTCATCCCGCCTCTGTTTTAAAGATGGAGAGACTGATGTATGTGGATACCTCATCCACAGCTATATGGTAACTAAGTGAGGGATAGAAAGTCTATACCACAACCCTCATACTTCCTTGCCTCCCTAGCTGGTGATACAAGCTCATTATTACTAAATCGGCAACTACCATAAAATAAGAGACTCTAAAACTTAGGAATAAAAATATCCTTTTACTTAATCAGTGATTGACAATTCTGGCTAAACTAAGATGAGAGGTTCTCGTGTTGATCTTTCACAGGTTGGCTCAAGAACCTGAAGTCAGCTGAACGTGATGGCCAGACCCAACGACATGATTGGTTGGCTGCTGACTGGTGTGGTGAGCATGACCCAACCACATGGTCTCTTAGACTCAAGTAGACAAGGCCAGGCTTATCCCAGGGTGGTACTTGCAGGTTTCCTAAGAGCTGTAGGAAAGGAGATTCTAACCCTCAAGCCCACGCATAGTTGATTCTGAGTTACTGCCGTCGTCCATTCGGCTCTGAGAGGGCTCAGCAGGCAGTGGTTCAGCATCTTCAGAGGATGTATTCTTGACTGAGGATCTGCTGTAATGTCCAGGTGGGCTTCCTTAATAACAATGTGAGGTTAAGTTCAACTCTCAAGGTTATAAGTCATATCAGCTGGCCAGAGAATCTGTACAGTTGGGGAAAAGATAGCAATAGTTGAATGGTCAGTAGGGCACATCTTGACCTCTCCTCATCTCTCAGTACGGAGCTGTTGGCCTGAGATGTCCTTTGGCGTGGAGACCAGGACCTGCGGGTAGTCTGTAGGGCGGTAGCTTCCAAGCTTCACTATGGCCCTACCACGTGTCCGTAGCAATATGAGCAAGTACAGTGACTTAACTGGTTCTGTGCACAGCCAGCAAGGGAGATCAGGGATGCTCCACATATGTCTGGTTGCATGCGGCAGCAACAGGCCAGAACAAGATCTCTTCTATTGTTTAGGATGTAAAGTGAGAACCCACAAAATTCTATTTAACAATTTATTACGGATCGAGCTCCCACAACAAGGATGGACTAAATTGAAAATCAATACGGAAGTATTTTGTAAACTGTGAAGTGATGAGCATATATAAGAGAGGAGGATCATTTTGGGGACTACAGTAGAAGACTGTCATCTTCTTAGTATGTAGAGTGAGTGCCTACTATAGGTGTTTTCTCAGGAACAAGTCATCCAAGGGCACCCGTTAGGCAAGGTGTTGAATGCCCATTCCCAGCCTTGGTACTGCGTGGCCTGTAAGGGAAATAAGAGCCATGAAATTTGCCAGGGAGCTTTCCGCCAGGAAACGATGTGGGAGTCCCTTCTGTGTGCTGTGATTACCATTAATAAATAAAGAAATTGCTTTGAACCTATAGTAGGGCAGAACTTAGATAGGCAGGGAAAACTAAGCTGAATGGTGGGAGAAAGAAGGGAGGAGTTGGAGAGAAGCCATGGAACTGCTGGAGACAGACATACTGAAACTTTCCTTGTAGGCCACGACCTCATGGTGATGCACAGATTAATAGAAATGGGTTAAATTAATATGTAAGAATTAGCAAATAAGAAGCTAGAGCTAATGGGTCAAGCAGTGATTTAATTAATACAGTTTCTGTGTGATTATTTTGGGTCTAAGCTAGCCAGGCAGCTGGAAACCAACAAGCAACCTCCTTCAACAAGGAAAAGAGTAGAGGCAAGTCTCCCTGCACAGTTGCAGGCAAAGCTGCAGATACCATACCAGGTAGAGACTAGATGACTTCTTCTTGGACTACTATGTCTTCCACGAGCTCCTGCGGTAGTTTAGTGCTTAATTTGATCCAATTAACTGATCAATTGGAAGTCTATCTTATGAAATGCTCCAGTCATTGTTCACTGTGGTCCATTGGCTTTACAGAAAGAAACATAAGAGGAGACATGGGCTGCCTAATGCCCTTCTCATCAGGTAGGTCAGCATCTACGCAAGGATACAGCTTTGTGAGCCTCCTCAAAGCATGTCGGCTGTGATGGGGAGCTGAGGTACTTGTGGGTCACCCTGATGCATAAGAATCAAAGCCTTTGCTTCCCCAAAACATTTCATGCTGTTTGAATCTGGAAGGCCCAAGGCCTGCCTGCCACCTCACCACATAGTTACACCACCGTACCACAGAAACAAGGTAATGTGAAGTCTGGGTGCAAGGGCTGGTATCCCCACGCCTGCCGAAGCCCAGGGGTGCGGCTAGCCCTGTACACCAAGGATCTACTACCTAGCGGTGTTAGTTCCTGAGGTCCCTGAGCCTCCTCTTCTTAACATTCGTGGGTGAAGGCAGAATCCAAAGGTGGAACACAGGGTTCCTTTCGCACTCAACTTGAACTCTAAAGAAAGCCCTTCACAGAATAGTGACTGTGAATGGCAAGGATTTGTTTGCCCAAACCAGGTACGTAAAGAATCTGTAAGTCTCCCACAGCCTTTCTTTCCATATACAGCAGGATCAGGAGACCCCACCTTAAGTCCTAGCTTAGGAACATAGCAGGCTGTGGGGGCTCAGGAGGAAGTGTTTGTTGAACTGTGAAACAATGCTGCTGGTGGAAGAATGGATATCGAGAAGTTGAAACCCGCTCCAGGTTTCTTTGAAGACAAAATCTTAGTGATAGGGGAATTTTTGTGGTCGGTTGAGTCAGGTTTGCAAGGTCAGTGAACTATGATTGC
This sequence comes from Myodes glareolus, assembly GCF_982192425.1. Lineage (NCBI taxonomy): Eukaryota > Metazoa > Chordata > Mammalia > Rodentia > Cricetidae > Myodes > Myodes glareolus. The sequence goes on along the minus strand of NC_142035.1, from coordinate 46,680,285 downwards.
CTACTTGGTATATGAGGGCCAGGATTCTCAGTAGAGTGATCTCTACAATCAGGGATCAAGATAGTTAGGGGCCGGGTCTTTGTGAGACGCCCTGCAAACCCCTATCTTAGCTTCTCATGGTCTCTATTGTGCTAAGAGAAAAATCCAGGAACACTCTGTAACCCCTAGAAAGGAACAGAGAGGGGACCGAGAGGAAGCATTGCAACCAGGGGTTCTGCATGCTTCCTCAGAGGGATTCCCAACACCATCTCTGACAGGGCTGGATAACGGTGGCCTAGTGCCAAGGCAAAGTTAAATACACCATTGAGTCCCTCTCTGAGCTGTCAGCCCCCAAAGGCTAAGACAGAGTCCCAACTGCAGGACCCAACTGAGCCTGGGAGTGACTGAAATTGTGCTTACTGTCCGCTTCCCCTGGAGGCATTTCTCATTTGCATTTAAATTGACTTCTTACGTTATTAATTTCCCTAAGAAGCCTCTGGAGTATAAGTACCGATTTCCCATGAAGGCTGACCTAGAGAGGCGCCTAATGGCCTATGCGTTATTTGCTTCTGCAACAAATTAAACTAATGAACAGTCTCTGGCTATTCATTTGCTTGCTGTTGGCTGGGAATGGGAGAGCGGCAGCAGTGGTAGGCTCCTGCTTCTCTGTCAAAGCAGTCCGTTCTTTCTTCTCTCCTCAGGAAGGCAGAAACACTGCTGGCTTGAGCAGTCCACGCCCACAGTCCTCCAAGATGAACCTGGAGAGAGGTGACTCCCGGAGAACTCAATCCACTTTCCACAGCGGGGGTCTGTCGGTGCTCAGGTCTCTAACTTCTCTGGAGCAGGGCTGGGGGAAACACCAGGCACCTCACTCCCTTCCCATGTTGACACAGAGGGCCTAGTGCCGGTGGAAAACTCGTGGAGACAGGACAAGGCAGGTAGCTTGAAGTTTTCCCAGCAGAATGGGAAAGGAACTGGGAGGGATATCCACCCACTCCTTCTGACCACCACTGACTGCTGCTGAAGACACTGGTTCTCAAGCAATGCAGGTTTGTCCTAAGTCTGGGTGGAGTGGCCATCCTGAATCAGAAGAACTGCCGGGAAATTAGCTGCAGGGTTCTCTAAGAAGCAGCCTCTTGTTTAGATAGATGAGTTTGTAGGAAGGATGGATGACACCGGTGGGCACCTGTTACATCAGCTTGCTGATGGACGTCTCTTCTTGTGACTTGCTCCCCCACCCTCTCAGCTCCTTTGTGTCTGAAACTTAACCCCTTAGACACTGCTCTTCCACATACCCAACAGCTAGCCACATTCTTGAATTGGTCTCTCTGGATTTCAGCCCCACTCCCACACAGCTCCTTGGATCACTCCCAGCTGGATCCAGAAAGGTGGAGCTTGGCTGCTGCAGACTTTCTTTATAAAGACACTTTTCCTTACCCAGAATTACACAGCCCCTCACGTAACCCCGATATACTTGTCTATTCTAGCATCTTCACTTGAATCCCAATTTACCTCCTAAAATGTATATTTCAGATCTTCCACTTATGTGAGGTCTGTGTCTATGTCTGTGTGTTCCTGTTTCCAGACAGTATGCCCTGAGTACCAAATTTGTAGTTAGATGCTTCTTGTTGCTCTCCTGCCAGAGATGCCTTTTCCTCCCAGTATTGATTTAGCAGCTGCTATGCATGTGGTATAAGAATGTCGCTCACAGGCTCAGTCACTTGAGTACTGGCTGTGATGCTGATTGAGCTGGTTTAGGAGTTGTGGCCTTGTTGGAGGAAGTGTGTCATTGGGGGCAGATTTGGAGGTTTACAAATGAAGCCACGACCCTTTCTGCCTTGTGCTTATCATTCAAGATGTGAGCCTCAGCTTCCTGCCACAGACACCATGACTTTACTCTGCCACCAGAGACTCAAACTCCCCAGAAATGTGAGGCCAGATAAACTTCTTTCTATAAGCTGCCTTGGTCATGGTGTTTTATCACAGCAACAAATACAATCGAGATCTTCTGAGGAGAGAATAAGAGATCACATGAATCTATATTGATCACTCAGGTTCTGGGGATGGGGGAGAGAGAGAAGTAGAAGAGAGGAGGGAGAGAGAGAGGAGAGAGGAGAAAAGGAAGAGGGAGAGGAGGGAAAAGAGGTAGAGTGGAGAGGGTATATTGGAGAGATGAGAGAGAGAGGAAGGAGCATAAAACAAATGACTCATTTCTGAGATGCAGTTTCCCCGCCTGTTATTTTTGTCTGGCTTGGACAAACCAAAATAGAAAAGTCTAAGCAAGAAAAGACAGCACACTTGCCCCCAAGAAAGAACCACTGTGGTCATTCTCTTACAAACAAAAGTAAGATGGGGAATTAGAAAGACAACAAAGTAGTCTGTTGTTGGAAGTTGGCAACCAAATAAGTCAAGTCAGTAACACTGGTGGTACTCTTAAAAATTGTAAATTTTACGTGATGTGTATTTAAAGCCACAATTAAGAAATAAAAGAGAAAAAGAAAATATGCAGTGTGAAGAACAAAAAACAAAATCCCAGACCAACAAATAAGTAACGACAAATAAGCAGCCTGAATTAATTGTTAGGAATTTAGAGATTGGCAATGAAGGCACGGACTTCTAGGTGACACTGGTAAACATCCTTAGATTTTGAAGGACCCTGGCACAAACTCCTATCCCGGATCAGACAGACGGCCCTTTCCGGAAGAGAAAAATGAAGCATCCGCACGGCTCTCACAAACACCACCTCTGGCAGCAGAGTGAGCTCTGGTTGTGGATGTGCTTTGATCAGGACTAGAGCATCCAAAGAGAAGCATGCTGGGCGGGAAGCTGTGGAGGTCAGGTTTGTACTGAGGAAGGGATGGAAAGTTTTCAGGTCTCCTAAAGAATGGTCATTTGGCTCAGGGAGAAAGCCTGGAGGAAGTATAAAGTTATACAGACTGCCTGACTTCGTCCCAGAAAAGCAAAACCCAAAACCAAACAACAACATCTAGTCCAGGCTGGCCTACAACTCTCAAGTAGATGAGATTGATCCTGTACTCCTGATCTCCCTGCCTCCACCTCCCAAGTGCTGGGCTTCCATGGGTATACCATTGCACACAGTTTGAACTCAGTTTGAAAATGTATTTGTGTATGTACGCATACAATAGCTTTAAGGTATATTTGTGCATGTCCACATACAGTAGCTTTAAGGTGTATTTGTGTATGTGCCCACACAATAACTTTAAGGTATATTTGTGCATGTGCACACACAATAGCTTTTAGGTGTATTTGTGTATGTGCACACACAACAACTTTAAGGTGTATTTGTACATGTGCACACACAATAGCTTTAAGGTGTATTTGTGCATGTGCACACACAGTGGAAGATCACTGTTACAAGTTCACGTTATGAAGCAGCACTTTGTTCTTCTCCCACCCGCTTCTCCATGTCTCAGAGTCTCAGTTTTCCTCTGACCCTGACAGACAGCTTGTGTTTTTCTCTGTGAATCTAGAGTCTTGAAGAAAGGCACTAGAGTTCATGATAGCTAGTTTTTCCCATTAAACTCCCATTAAACAGCAAAAATAACCTCTATTTCCACTGCTACCCACTCGCATATATCTCAAACCAATAAAACAGTATGTGATTTCGGGGGCTTCCTGTGCTCACTTTAGGACTCAGCGAACCCTTAGAACTGCAGCTAACTGTACCCTATCCTTCCCAAGGGTGATTTTGTTTAAGGGCAAGTTGTAACCGAATGTCTAAACAACCACCACATGTTCAAGGCACCCAAAGTAAACACTATTAAACAAATCTATCCTAGAGTCTTGTTAATTTATGCTTACTTTCAAAAAAGTCAAAGATTTAGGACTTTTCAAAGAAGAAGGTGGATTCTTTGACAACCCTGCAAACGTTGGCATTCACTGGTCCTTATTCATCTTTCCAAGCACTCAGAGTTAAATACCTAGACTTGCAAGCCAGCTATGGCAGCAGTGGGTCATTCACGGCCAAGTCTGTGTGACTTGTAGGAAGTTGTCCTTCAGGCTCTTTGCACCCTTGGGGTCTCTCACCACTCAATTGGATATGTGCAGGCCTGCGTATCACCACAGAATGGAGTTCCAACTCTCTTTCACACAGTTTGCAAGCTTGGTATAAAGCTCTCCCTCCCCTGGCCAAAGCATGTACCTTTTTTCATTAATCACACCTGAAGCTCACCTATGGCAGGTGTTTGACACTTTCTACCTGGGTTTTTGCCAATATTCCATCTCTTTTTTAAGATTTTTATTAGTTTGTATGGATTATATAGAATAACATGTTACATTATAGCATTTTCATACATATATATAATAAATTTGATCATATTAACTCTCTTATCTTCTGCCACTCTTGCTGATCCCCTGCCTCTTTCCAACCAGGCATCCTTCTGTTTCCATGTCATTTTTAAAAAATCTTTTTGTTTTGTTGACCTAATGAGTTTAATTAGAATTACTTACAGTAACATGGGTGAGGAGTTCTTTACAGGATCATGGGACCAATGGGTACATCACTGAAGAAAATGGCTCTACTTCCCTCAGCATCCTTTAATTATTTATAGATCCCACATTCCTTGCAAGCCCCCTCCCAGCAACTCTTAACTCTGTGTGAATACTAAGAAAGGGGGTAGAGTCTTATAAGCCCCACCCCTCCATGAAAGAAGATGGATGGACCCAATCTTCTGCAAATCTTGAATTCAAGATGTCAGTAGATGTGACCTGAGTAGAAGCTGTGGTCTACAACTCACCACCCTTCCTCCCGCTTTTAAATCTTTTGGCCTTCTCTTTTGTAGCCTTCTCTGCGTCTTGGAGGGGTGATGTTGATGTTTTCTTTAGGGCTCAGCCCGGAACAGTGACTTATTCTAATCGCTTTGACCCGTTATGAGTCTCTGCAGTAACTGCCACCCACTTCCAAAAAAAAGCTGAGTAATACACTAATGTAGAAGCATAAACAAAGCTATTTAAAAGACAGTTTTATGGGCATACTATGTCCTTTTAAAAGCCAAACAACAGCAGTAGCTTACCAGCTAGAGTCTATGACCTCTCTGGCTGGATCTTCAGTACCAGATGTGACTTCTCTCCCAGGGGACAGGTCTTGAATTAAAAAAGAAAGCATTTGGTTGACACCCTAACAGGTAAGTCACCATAACACAGTGGGCACACCTTGGTAGCTAGGCGGTATTGTTGTACATCAAAACTGTTGCTGACCCTCTCCCCTGACCCCACAGCAGATTGCACATCACTTTCTGGAATCGTGAAAGCTAAATAACGGGGAAGCTTTAAACTCAATTTCAACTTTATTTTCTTATGTTCTACCATTAAATCATGTGGGGTCTTTGACAACACGGTCCTTGTTGTGATTTGAATAGGTATGGTATCCATAGACTCATGTATTGGAATGCTTGGTCCATAGGGAGGGTCACATTTAGGAGGGATGGTCTTACTGGAGTAGGTGTGGCCTTGTTGGAGGAAAATTGTCACAGTGGAGGTTGGCTTTGAGGTCTTATATGTGCTCAAGCCACACCTACTATATAGACTCCTTCTGCTGCCTGAGGATCAAGATGTAGAGCCCTCAGCTCCTCCAGGACCATGTCTGCCTGCATACTGCCATGTCCCTCCACATGGTAATAGACTAAACCTCTGAAACTGTCAGCTAGCCCCAATTAAATTTTTTTATAAGGGTTCTTGTGGTCACAGTGTCTCTTCATAGCAATAGAAACCCTAACCAAGACAGTCTTACAGTCCAATTCTTGTGGGCAACTAACAGCAATGATGGTACTGTTTGGGGGCCCTCATTGGCCTTCCTGGCTGGCAACTCATATGGAAATTATCCACTCCTGCCACTGGGATTTTTGTTTACTGATCTGTGGATTCTGGAAACGACTTTATCCACCCTTGCAGGGTATTTAAATGTCTTCTGTAGAGGTGTCTTAGTGATCATGAAATCCTATAGCCTATTTTTATTATAGAAAAATTTTCTTTCTCCTTCTATTACAGCAGATAGCTTTGCTGTTGTGGTAGCTGGTTTGGAAGCTGAGTAATCTGCCTTTCCGGTTGGGCTTTCCTTCTCACACACTTGGTGCTTCTCTCCTGCCATGTTCAATACTTGTTTTGGCTTCTGTACATTTGATGGTTCAACTATCATATGCCAACAAAAACATTTTTTCTTGCATGTATGTTTGGTGTTCTAAATGCCTTCTGAATCGAGATGGGTATCTCTTTCTCTAATTTTGAGAAAATTTATGCTATAATTTTATTGCAAGTATTTTCTACAGCTTTGGAATAAAATTTTTCTCCTTCTATGTGTATGAGTCTTATATTTGGTCTTTATACAGTACTGAATATCTTGAAAGTAAAATTCCTAGCTTCTTACCAATTATCTCATCCTTGATACAAATTCTTCTGTTTTGTTATTTTGTTTTTTAAACTAGGATAGTATGTCTGTTCTCTGAGTCACTCTATTGGTGATTTTTCCATAGAGCTTTTAAATTTGACTTTGTTTTTCATCTCCTTGACATTTTTCATTTCTAGTATCTTAGTTTGGTTAGTCTTCAGTATTTTTATCTTTTTATGAAATTACTCTTCTATATCTTACATTAACATCTTTATTTTATTCAGCTGTGTTTTGTGTGCACATGTGCACATGAGCATTCTCTTGGGTTATCTCAAGAATTTATTTTCTTCTTTGACTTTTTGAATATATATATAATCATTCTTTAAAGTTCTTTGGGATTTCATCTAATAGTGGAGTTATTACAGTTTGGAGAAATTATGTTGCCTTGGTTTTTCATATTTATTATGTTGCTGCGTTGATATTTATGTATCTTGCAATATTTCATTGTGTGGAGTTGTCAGCTGTCTTCTTTCAGCCTAAGTATATATATTGGTTCAAGTGGACCTAAGTTGTGGTATGATTTAGTTGTACATAATCTAGAAGTAGATCCTCGGTTCATATGCTCAGGGTGCCTGGGATGATCTCTAAATTAACTGCTGGAGCAGCAATAGCTCAACTGTGTACCCACTATGCAAATATTGTACTGACTAATTGACATCAGTGATCCCTTTAACTTCAAAAACTGTTGGAGGACAAATAACCAAGGGTAATGGGTGCTCGCTAAGATTTAGTTACTAAGAGTAGGTGAGTGAGGATAGGAATTAATATTTGATCAACTTTGGAAAAAAAAAAAACCAAGGTGGAAAAAGATGGGATACTATTAGGGCCCCAAAATCTTAAAGAGTATTAACTAGCTATGGAAGGCTAGTTAAGAAGTATAAAGAGGAGGAGATAGGAGGAAAGAAGAAAGGAGGGAGGGAGAGGGCGAGAGTATGAGCTGCGTCTGGGAAGAGTCGAGGAGAGGGCCCCAAGAGCAGGATTGGTGGAGAAACGGACAGAAGCCTCAAGCCTAACTGAGCAATGCAGTAAAGAAAGGAAAACTGTTGTGAACTATGTATGCAAGAAAAAAATTAGAAAATAAAAATTAATAAAAATAAAAATTGACAAATAAACAAAAGTAAATAGAAGGGTGAAGTATAATAAAAGTGCATCAGATTAAAAGTGTACAGCCAGTATTTCGTCCTGAGTCGGAGGAATCTGAAGTCTTTTCCTCCTCGGGATGTTTTTGTAACAAACTGTCTTGATGAAGAAGGCACAATTTGCAACTCCTATAAAACCAGATTTGAGGGCCTGGAACACTAGCTGCTCTTCCAGAGGACAAGGGTTCAATTCCTAGCACCTACATGCTGGCTCACACTGTAACTCCAGTTCTCGGGGATCTGATGCTCTCGTCCGGCCTCTAAGGGCACTGCACTCATGTGGTACACAGACATATGCAGCAAAACATGCCTAACATAAAATGAAAATAAATAGATCTCTAAAAATTAAAATAAAATTCAGTGTAGGTTGATCATTCAAAACAATAGATTTAAGGTAAGTACCCCACTACACACACACACACACACACACACACACACACACACACACACACACCAGTTATGGTTTATTTTTTGCTTTTGTTTTTAAACAACATTTTTCCTTTGAAGTGAATTTCTGACATTGTTGTACTGAGCTGAGCAGTGTGATTCTCAGTTCCTTCCTTGGTGCTCCATCCTGGTGGCATGTACGCAAAAGGTGATGGGGAGCCCTTGGCCACAGTGACAGCCTTACTGCACCCTAGTGCTGCCTTTTGCAGAGGGGACGTTCTCAGGAACCTCAGCCAATCTCCACACTCAGTTTCATCCTCAGTGCATAGATGTTACTGCCAGTTTTATGTCTAGTCCTTGGTCTGTTCCTCAGGTGTGGTCTCTCACAGCCCCATTCTGAGATTCCTGGCGGCAGGATCACCATTTAGGACTGAGGTTGTGATAAGAGCCAGTGGATGGCTGCTTTGCTTTTCAGGTCTTCAGGTTGAACCCCAATTTGTCTCCCTGAGTTTTTATTAATCATGCTTCATCTTTCTCCAAACTTTCTACTAAAATCCAAACTATAAGTACCCTAACAGCTCCAGCATCAGCTTCTACTTCCCTGTGGGGTCACTTTTGTGATTCATGATGATCGTGATACTTTCCTCAGCGTCGTTGTTCCATTTTGTTGTGCTTTCAGGGTCAGGAGACACGCCTCTGTTTTTGCTCCGGCCTTTGGTTTTGTTAACACTGATTGCGCACTGTGCTAGAGGCTCTGCAAATTACAAACCAGACATTAGAATCTCAAGAACTCATATGAAATATTCGATGCAAAATTAAGAAGAGAGGAGATAGAAATGCATATACATATATGTATGTAATATACGTAATATAATATATACATCATACATGTATATAATATGTGTATATGTAATATAATATGTGTATTTGTATTGCCATGGGTTTGGGCATCATTTATCAAAAACTGTGTGAAGTTATGGGCAACAGCATGAACAAAACCGACACAGTAAGAATTTAAATCAAAAGAAATATATATTTAAAGATAAGATTATCTGTAGAGGGATCATCAGGAACAGATGAATACAACTGGAAGGGGAGAAATGTAGTTATTATAGGCAGGCGAGCCACCAAGTTGGGAGGTTTTGATGGTAGGAGATTGCAGTCTATCATGGGCTGGCAGCTCTCTCCAAAGCTTGCCAACATGAGAAACTTCCTGCTCTCCACCTGCTCTTATCTGGAGACTGTCTCTAGGCTTGGAGAACAGACCTTTTCTGACACCTGTCTCTGAGCCTGGGTGCTGATTTATCTCTATCACGACCCTTGGCATAGTTTCCTGCTAGAAGCCTTCCCCCTGCGGCGATATGGTAACTAGCTTGTACTAGGAGCTCTGCTATAGGGCCCTGATGTCACATAAAAAGCCTTATGATAGGAGTGTGCCACTTCATGCAAATTAGGGTTTGTCCCCAGGCTCCCCAATCCTATGTATCCCCCATACTCTAGAATAAAGTTGATCTTATTCACTGAAGTCATCTCCCGGAGGGCTGTCGCCATTGTATCCACAGCCATTCAAACCCTGTTCCTCGCTTCTGCTCCCTCCTCCCTCGTGGGCCAATGCACCAACGATCTCAGGCAGAAGCAGAGCCAAAACCAGGAGTTGTTGCCGTGATCTGAATGCTCGTGATATAGGGGAAGTCAGGATCCTCTTGTGGGGTTTTTAGCCTTCTCCATAAAAGAATTTGAGAATGAATGCAAATGGAAGCTTATGGACAGTTTTGTTAGAGTTTAAAGACACCCCCCACCTCACTCCAGGGCAGGCACATGTAAATCTCGTCAGCTGGTGAGAGCAAAGAAGAGAGGGCACAGAGCCACCATTTGTGTCTGCATGGAGGTCAGGTACCTGGTCCTCAAACAGCCACCAGGGAGGGGAAGGGAGCTTCCAAGGATGAGTAAAAAAGCCCACACTTCTGACCAGCAACTGGAAGAAAGACAGGTTTTAAAAAGTGGGGGAATTTTGGTTTTTGTGTGTCTTGAATGAGAATGGCCCCCATGGGCTTGTCGATTTGAACACCCAGTCACCAGGGAGAGGCTCGGTTTGGAGTGATTAGGAGGCCTTGTTGAAGAAATTGTGTCAGATCCAGTGCCTCTCTCTTCCTGCTGACTTTGGGTCTAATGTAGGACTCTCAGCTCCTTCTCCAGCACCAAGTAGGCATGCACGCTGCCATGCTTTCCGCCATGACGACCATGGGCTAAACTCTGAACCTGTAAACACGCCCCAATCAAAAGCTTTCTAAAATAAGAGTTGCCGTGGTCATGCTGTTGTTGGAACATTGACTAAGACACTTCCCGGCTCAGGTCACAGAAATGTGTGCAGACCCAGCTGAATCACACGGTGACCCATAAGGACTATGCCAGGAGCCAGGAATTCTGGGACAGAAAAGTACAGTATCTCATTAAACAAAACGTTTTTCTGCTTATGTCTTTAGTATGCCTAAGGTGAGCTCACCTTCCCAAGGGTAGTCCCTTGACTAGGTTATTGACCTGGAACATTAGGTCTCCACCCAGGCCAGAGACTCTATTCTCTTGGCCAGAAGGAGTTTTTTCTTTCTACTCTAAAATTTGTATCCATCACAAGTCCATGCGTTGAAACCTGACAACCTGACGGCATTAGGAAGTGGGACCTTATTTCCGTGCTGGATCCTCCTTATTAGTTCATTCTTGCTCCAGCAACCTGCTACTATTTAAGAGTGTGAATCAGAAAAAGAGCACTCCCTGGGAAGACCAGCGCATTTCTTGGTTTGTTTTGATTCCGTGCTGCATTACCTCTTTCCTTCCCCCTCCTTTTTGTTCACACCTCCCTGAAAAGGCCAAGTCTATCTGTCGCCCAGAGCTCTTGCAATGATTGCGGCCCTTGTGTGAGCCCGGTCCCCTCAGATGTTAACATCCCTGACTCCTCACCTGACGTCATTGCTCTACACGGATTTCTTCATGAGTGCAGCCTGCCTTCCTCTCCGGAGCTCCTCACTGTACTCCGTGATACACGTACCCCATCTCTCCCCACACCTCCTCCTCCTCTCCCACCCATTGATTTTTGAGAAAGGGTCTTCTGTAGCCCAGGCTGGCCTTGAACTCCCTGTGCAGCTGAGGATGGCCCTCTTGCCATCACCTACTGAGTGCTGGATTACAAAGTGTACTACCATGCTCTGTTATGGTGTCTGTGTGGTGGAGGTTATTTCTTTGCTGTCTCTCCCCGCTGGAGTATGAGCCGAGGCAGGGATGCTCATCTTTTTGCTCACTCTTGCATTTTTAGTGTTGGGACACTACCTGGACCAAAGTGGACAACCATTAAAATGGGTTGAGTGAGTAACTCATTCATTGACAACCTCTGGCTAGTTATGTAAAGCTATAACTACGTATAATTTGCGAAATAAATAGTATAGGAATGAATTTTTGGTTCCAGAATAACTTTGAGGTTTAGCTAATATTATTATTTTGTTACATTTCATGTTGTGGTAGAAACAAGGGAAATTAACCACTAGCGCACCCACAGACATAAAAAAAAGAGGTTGTGGCTGCAGGGTTAATGACCTAAAAGCCTCAGGTGGACAGAGAAGCTCTGGACAGGAATGCTGACTTGACAATGCCTGTGGAAGCTTCTGGTAAGGAGACCCACATCCCAAACCCACTGGTGCCTATCACTCCCAGACTGCAGGGGAGCTGACCTGCTGTAGCCCCTGCAGTAGGGGGTGGTTCTTGAGTCAGGAAAGGGGCTGGAGATTTAAACACATACACACAGAGACAGAGACTTGGGGACACGGGTCATCCTTGAAATAGAATGCCCCCTTTATTGTGTTCCAGGGCAGCTTATATAGGGATCCTTAACTGATAGCCATGCCCTACCCAAACCCACCAGAAACCACTCCCCTGCCATCAGGAACTCCTGATGCTCAGAGCAGCTGCAAACACAGGAAAACAAGTTGTTTTGCTCAGAGCAGCTGCACGCATAACAAGTTGTTTACAGGAAATTCAGGGTCTGGGGGTCCACAGCCCCACAACAACCTGCTGATGGAATCTTTCCCCTTTCCATCCTACCAAACCACAAGACCCCTATGCCATGTGCACACAGCCTCCACTTCTGAAGACAAACAGCTGCCCTTCTGTTGTTCTGATTAAAGAACAGTTCTGCCTCTGAAGTTGTCTGTTTCCCTGTATTTCCCATTGCCTCCATCTGTCTCAGTCTGAGACGTTACTATTTTTGTTCTGAGACAGGGTCTCACTGTGTAGTCTTGGCTGGCCTGGAACTCACTCTGTAGACCTGGAACACACTAGGTAGAGCACACAGAGATCCACCTGACCCTGCCTCCTGAGTGCCGGAACATGTGCCCCCATGCCTAGCTAATTGTTACTGTCTTGACGGTGGGTGTGGAGCCTCCCTAACAGACAGCATACCTCTTAGTTACCACAAGTTGAAATAGATCATTTCATTAGATGCTGAAAAAGCATTTGACAAAATTCAACACCCCTTTATGATAAAGGTCTTGGAGAGATCAGGGTTACAAGGTTTATTCCTAAATATAATAAAAGCAATATACAGCAAGCCGATAGCTAACATTAAATTAAATGGAGAGAAACTCAAAGCCATCCCATTAAAATCAGGAACAAGACAAGGCTGTCCACTCTCTCCATACCTCTTCAATACAGTGCTTGAAGTTCTAGCAATAGCAATAAGACAGCATAAAGAGATCAAGGAGATTCGAATTGGAAAGGAAGAAGTCAAACTTTCATTATTTGCAGATGATATGATAGTGTACATAAGTGACCCCAAAAACTCTACCGGAGAACTCCTACAGCTGATCAACACCTTTAGTACTGTGGCAGGATACAAGATCAACTTCAAAAAATCAGTTACAAGTCCACTTTCTAAGAGGACGAAAAGCTAGCAGTCGCCCGGGAGGACTGGCGGAGCTTTCCCACTTGTGCTGGGTCCAGCATCATGCTACTCTTTTATTTACTTTATCCCAGGGGAGGCAGTGATGCAACTGGTTGCTAAATGCAGTGTGCTCAGCTCAGCAACTTGTTTTCCATTAAGGAGAGAACGCCCTTTGGGTATTTGTTCTTCTCTGCTGATTTAGCCCCTCAGTTTTACCTGTCTATCTACCCAGATAAGAGGTCTGTTTCCACCATCCTGAGGTAGTAAAGCTGCCCCTCTCTGTCATCTGAACACACGTTCCATTTAATAATAAGCAGTGCGCTCCAGTTATTTAGTCTTTCAGGTAATAAAAAGCCTCCCCTTTTAAATCCCACTCTTTGAAAATTAATTCTCAATTCGTTGAGAACCCGGGAGAGGGAGAAGGTGCTGTCTGTGAAGCCGTTGAGCGAATCCAGATATTTCCCTTGCATTGTGAGCACAGCAATGGATTGCAAAGCCTCAGATCAGATCTGCCCCTTTCTAGTAAGTGTGCCTTCTCCCAGTCTGGATCAAGTTGGTAATACAAAGGTAGCCTGGCTGCTGGTGTGGGGGAGATACTTGATGGGAAAAGTTGAAGTTTTCCTCCAGGATGAGAAAACTTAGAGTGTTAAAGGGTGGTGCATGAGAAAGAGACCAGAAGGAGACACGAGGCGGGGGAGGGAGGCAAGATGGAGTTGAGGATGAAGGGGAGACTGAAGAGTGGAAGATGGAGGTTGAATGAGAACCTGGGTGATTGTTCAGATGCAAACAGGAGAGTTGATAGATTCCTGGCTGAGAGGTCTTGCGATTCTGAATTTCTCACACCGTCTAACAGACAATCTAACTTACTATGTGCACCAATTAATGTTTGTTTGTTTTTTAATTTGGAAAAGGTAGCAGTTGGGGTTCTATACTGAACTGTTCACCCCAGGATGGGAGGAGACTAGAGAGCTCTCTTCTAACTCTGCAGTTGGGAAGTTGTAGGTAAGAGGGGGTCAGTAACCGTCTGGAAGTCGCAAGCCAGGAGGACATCCCCAGAAGGCCAATACGCTCAGAGGATGAAAAGCTAGAAGTCATTGCGGAGGGCTGGAACCCAGGGCTTTCCATTCAGAGGATCCTCTTGGAGAGACAGGACGTGAAGATGGAGGAGGGGTTGGGAGCAGGCTTTCCACCGCAGGGAAAGTGCCGTTAGTTTTTGCTGGCTATGAGGGACTCTGGTTTTCGCTGTCAACAAATCAAAACTTGAGGTTTTGATTTTGAGATACCTGTTTCTAACAGTGAGGTCTGTGTTGCTGGTACCAGTTTGAACTCTCACTGGAATGGGAAGTGGGACAGGGACCAGAAGGGGAGGAACTGGGAATTCCTGCCAAATATCTGAGGCTCAGAGGGACCCGAGATGACAGAAGACGTTAGGACAGTTGTGTGGACCTTCTGTTCTGGGGGGTTTTCTTCTCCTCCCCCGCCCCACTTCCCAAACATCCTCTTTCTTCACTGTTTCCCCAGCTGCCTGAATCCTGTTCCCCAGAGCCTCCCTGTGGTCTGCATTCATGTATATTCTCTGCCCGGCTTAATTTCTGTTCCCAGGCTCTGTGTAAACTTCTCTGCACTGAGCTGCCGACGCTCAGGAACGTTTACTAAAACACTCACCCACGCTGACCTTCAGCAGAGCCTTGCAAGTGCAAATCCAGATGTTCAACAGAGTCAAGCTTTCCAGGACTAACAGTGGACCCGCAGGCTTAAAACCTGAGGGACAAAAGCTCCCATCTCCTGTCCATTTTACAGGAAGTTCTGGAAGATGTCTGTGTGGGTCTCAGATCCCAGTGGAATGGGTTCCCACTGCATGTGAAATCAATCTCAAGGACACATCTCCCTCAAACTTTGCTTCCTCTCTTAGGTCTTCCCCAAGCCCTGGATCACCTCCAAAAATATACCACCTGCGCCCAAGCTTGTTAGGACTTTGCCTTTTTTTTTTTTTGTAAAGATATTTTTATATCTTTTCTCCCAATATTTGTACCTCTTAATTTTCTTGTTTTATTCATGACTAGACTATATTATTTCCTGCTGTGACGCAGCTGTAGGTTGGCTGAGCACAGACGGGGGAAAGAGAGTGGGGCAGCTGTGCTGAAACTCTAGCTGTCGTGCTCTCAGATGAGACTTTAAGATGCATGTAGGGTTTTCTTTCAGCTGAGGTCACTGGAATGGCCCTAGGGCAGCATTGCTCCCAGATAAAGGGTTATTTGGACACAGGGATAACCTGGCAAGGACAGTGCCATGTTGTAGTGATAGAAGCGGCGGGCTGCGGCCCGGCTCCCAGCTAGCTTTATACCCAAAATAATTACACGGAAACTGTATTCTTTTAAACACTGCCTGGCCCATTAGTTCCAGCCTCTTATTGGCTAATTCTTACATATTGCTTAACCCATTTCTAATAATCTGTGTAGCACCTCGTGGTGGCTTACCGGGAAAGATCTTAACCTGTGTCTGTCTCAGCAAGGAGAAGTATGGCATCTGCCTCACTTCCTTTCTTCCAAGCATTCTGTTCGGTCTACTCTGCCCACCTAATTTTCTGTCCTATCAAAGGGCCAAGGCAGTTTCTTTATTAACCAATGAAAGTAACACATAGACAGACGACCTTCCTCCATCACCATGTGATCACAAAGACAGAGTTTGGTGGGGGTTCTTCAATAAGCTCAGGAAAGCCAAAGATGCCTTCCAGTCACCAGAAGCCAGGGCAGAAGTCCACGGATCTGGATCAGATCTTCTCTCCATTGTCAGGAGAAAGCAGCCCCAGAGATAACTTGGTCTTGAACTTCCAGTCTTGAGAATGCTGAGACAGAAAGCTCCTTCTTTGGTTCAAACACCATCACTTTGTGACATTTTATTCAATCAACTTAGTCAATGAGCATGTCCCCCAAACAATCCTCCTGGCAAATGCTTTGAGAGTCTCAAAACTGCCACTCCCCATGTTCAGCTCAGCTCCCCAAAACACTTCAACTTAAAAACAAGCAAGCAAGCAAGCACGCATGGACACACGCACGCACATGTGCATACACACACACACACACACACATTTTTGTGTCTGTGTATGGTGGGGGCACATGCCATGGTGTGTGGTATGGAAGCTTGGTGCTCTCCTCCTGCCATCTGAGGCTGGGAGAAAAAAAAATCAGATTGTCAGTCTGGGTGGCAATTGCTGTCACTCACAGATCCACTTCATCAGCCCCACAGCCTCTTCTTCTGCACCATGTTTGGCAATGCTTTTGCTGTCTTCTTGGCAACTCTTCTCATCTGTTTTTCCTTTGTAGACTAGATACTGTAATCAACCTTCTAGTCAATACTTTCAGCCAAATGAGCTGGGTACCTGTGGTCCCAGCACTTGGAGGCAGGAAGATCAGAAGTTCAAAGTCATCCTCAGCTACATAGTGAGTTTGAAGCCTACCTGAGCTGCATGAGATCCTGTCTCAAAACAAAGCAAATGTGTGTTTACTTAAGTGATGTTATTCTCATTTTCCAGGATGCTACAGACTCATTCAACCATATATATATATATATATATATATATATATGACATTTTTTTTTGAAGTTAGAGACCACCTTCCTCCCTTAACCAATTTTGGTACAGATATGATATTTATTTTATGTTAGAACAATGATACCAGGTAGAATAAGTTATTTTTCTCTAGTTTTACTGTTAGAAAATAGGGGGTTGGGCCAGAACACTGGCACTCCAACTGCTAAAACAATGTATGTTTCACTACCAGGAGTGGCAGAAATATTTTGCCTATAGTGATATTTTAGCAGATTGGTAGAGTCTGCCAAAAGCACTATGTTGAGTGGTTCTGAGACCCTATCCATGGTGCTGTGATTGATTAACAATGCTTGCCACAAGTGAGGGAGAAATGGCAGTAGACTACCAGGCCAGGTTAGGTCTGTATTGGGTCTTATTTTTTTCTCATGCTCTCAAGACCTCATTGCCCCTGTGGTCTGTGTGGGAAGAGTCCTTATGAGCATAAGACTAAGTTGCAGTGGCTGTGTAGACCATAAAAATTTACTTTTGAAGTATGTTGGACAATGGGTGAACTTTGAAACCAGGGTTAAAACTGTGGATTTGCCATTTATTTGGTGGGTGCATTGAATCTCTTCATTGGTTAGTATCTTTGAGCTCAGTGTTTTCCTTTGTATAATGGGAATAGTCATTTCTATTTGCAGACTTGTTTTGACAGCTAGACAATATACTACATACAAAGAACATGAGGCAGGGTGTGCATTCATTAGGAACACGTTTGTGAAGGTCTGCTGTGTGCTGGTCTCTGGCAGTCAAACAGCAAATAACACACAAGTTCTGCTTATAATACTCTCTCAAAGACTGGTAGGTGAAACACACATACATGCACTCACACATGTTCTCACCTACTCACACACACTCTCGCACACTCACACATGCACACATACACTCTTGCACATTCACACATACACATACACAAACACTCAATTAAAACGGTCGTGAGACAAGATTGTGGCCAAAGGGGTGCATGTGTACCTCCCTGAAGAGAAACCCCCAAAGCTGAAGTATCAAAACAGACGAGGTGCATTTTAGGAGGTGATGGGGATACACAGGAGTCACCTCTGTTACAGAGTGTAACAGAGTTGTCTTGTGGGAAATGCTAGTTTTCTTTCCTGTCTGATTTCTGGGGACTTGGAATTTGAGGCATCCCCGAGGAATCTTCTGAGACATAATCCTTCCTTGCATTCAGAGATGGTCCTGTCTGTGGGATGAGATAAAGCAATAACTTGCTGGCAGCTGATCAGCCAGTCCTCCTTTGGCCCTGGGGCTGCAGGGGGAAAGGAGGCTGGTCTTGTGGGTAATGTTTCTGAGGAAGGAGGTGCCAGGCCTGGAGGGCACAGTTCCATGTGGGAAGATGGAGAATTATAGCATGGGACTCCCCAGAGAAGTCTGACTCTACCCATTTATATTTAGTCAATAAAAAGCAACGGGCTGTGGAGGGGGTGTGTGTATGTAAATTGTTATTTATTGCTTTGAGAGAAAACTCCCACACAAGATTCCCTGGCAAGGGAAGATCTGAGAAAAAAGAAAATCACAACACAAATTCTGGCACAAGCAAGGTATGGCTAAAAGGAACAGTTTGCCTCTAGTTGTTTGTCAATATGTCATCATTAAGAGGGAAAATAAAATCAAAGGATACCCCTTCAGCCAAGCATGTTTATTAGTTAACATATATTCATTGAACAATCACACTGCGGTAGGTATATACGCATAGCATTTGCAGAGTGGATGTGGTCCCTGTCCACATAAAAGAGGCAAGACAGATGCCCAACAGTTTTAATGATATTTTGGAATAATCCCCAAGAACCACCTTCTCTCTTGTCTTGGTTCTGATGATGAAGGATAAGAAAGCACGTGAAACACCAAAAGTTCTCAGTGGCTGGGAGAGAGCCCTGGCCACCCGTTCAGAACTCTCAGGTGAGAATCTAAGAAGTTGAGATCTGAGGGCACACTAGAGCTTTTCTCTTCCCAGATGGAGACCTCCGTGCCTGTGTGCACAAGAGGTCCAAGTCAAAAGCCAAAGCCAAGAGCCAAAAGCAGCTTGGCTTGTTGTTACCTAACTAAAGAGAGAAAGAATGTGGGAGAGAGAGACTGGGGTGGTCCTTTCCCTGCAGTGGCCTCTGGGAAATTGCTTCAGCCACACCTTAAGCCTTTACAGGGGGTTGCTAACAGAAATGGTGGAAGTGATGTACTTACTAAGACTCAGGCCATGCACAATTGTCTGAGGAAATGGGAACGTAAGTATGGTGGTTTGAATAGGAATGGACCCCATAGACTCTTGTGTTTTAATGCTTGATGCATAGGGAGTAGCAGTATTAGAAGGTGTGGCCTTGTTGGAATATGTGTGGCCTTGTTGGAGGAAGTGTGTCGCTTTGGGGACAGGCTTTGAGATCTCACATGATCAAGCAATGTGTAGAGTGGCACACAGTCTCCTAATGCTGTCTACAGATCAAGATATAGAATTCTCAGCGCCTTCTCCAGCACCGTATCTGCCTGCACGCTAAACCTCTGAAACTGTAAGCTAGCCCCGAATAAATATTTTTCTTTATAAGAATTTCTGTGATCACGGTGTCTCTTTATAGCAATAAAACCCAAACAAAGGCAGAAGTTGGTATCAGGAGTGTCATGCTGTTGTGATAGGCCAGACCATGCTGTGTTTGGAGGAATTTGACTTGCTTGGGTCAGAAAAGCAGTGGGTTGCTTTAAGTGCTGCTTAATGGACTATACTGGTCGGATCATGGAAGATGGTGGTACTGAGGGTGATTTGAACTATGGGGGACTGGCTCAAGGGGTTTAAGAGGAGAAGATTTTTAATATGGTATCTACAGATTGTTCTTCAGATATTTTGATGAGGAATGTGGCTGCTTTTTTCCCTTGTGAGAAAATTCGGCCTGAGATCAAAGTAAAGAGTTTTAGATTAATGGCATTGGCAAAGGAAATCGCAAAACAGCCTAGCATAGACTATGTCATGTGGTTATTAGTGTTCACTCTTTATGAAGATTTATAATGAAAAGGAGCAAGCTGAGCAAGGAAAAACACAAAACATACAGTTCAAGGAGAAAATGAGCACTAGAAAGCAGAATGGAGCTAAATCCTATGCTTAAGGGCATAAGCAGATTAAGAAATGGAATAAAAAGAGTAGTGACCTCAGGTCAAGACAAGACACCACCCAGCTAAACTTTCAACTTGTGAAAAGGAATTAAAGAACATCTTAGGCTGGGCGGTGGTGACACACGCCTTTAATTCCAGCACTCGGAAGGCAGAGGCAGGCGGATCTCTGTGAGTTCGAGACCAGCCTGGTCTACAAAAGCTACAGAGAAACCCTGTCTCGAAAAACCAAAAAAAAAAAAAAAAAAAAAAAAAAAAAAGAACATCTTTGGTCCAGGTATTGCTGTACACACCTTTAATCCCAGCACTCTGGAGACAGAGGCAGGCAGATCTCTAAGTCTGAGGCCAGCTTGGTCTACAGAGTGAGTTCCAGGGCAGCCAAGCTTAGGCAGTGCAGGTAACCATTGAAAACATAAAGCTGGTGAAGATGTAATTAAATGTAATTAAATGTTCTGGCTCCAGTAAGACACAGAGCTTGGCATCTTTGGCCACATGGTTCTGTTTTAGAGTCAATAATGGAAGAAAGGGGCCATGGGATATTCCTCTGCGACTAATGAAAGCTGCCGAAGCCAGGCATATGCCACTGTTGACCTTGAATGGAGACCTAGAGAGGTCATTGTGAAAAGCTGTGAAGTTGAAACCCGGATTGCTTGGAGATCCTGAAATTTTAGAGATGCCAGAGTCATGGAATACCCTGAGGAGAGCTGTTAGTAGGGAATAGAACCATTCCAAGAGAGAGAAGTGTGCTGCAGTCAAAAAGCTGAAAGGGGTTGGAGACCTGAAGATCAGACATGGAGATGCAGAGTTTGGAGTTTTCCCAGCGGGTTTTTTTTATCTTGATTTGGTCCAGTATGTTCTTATTGTGATCCCTTTCTTCCATGTTGGAACAGTAATGTATATCCTATACTGTTATAAGTGGAAAATGTGTGATCTGTTTTTTGATTTTGATTTTACAGGGGATTATAGTTAAGGGATCATATGAATCTCAGAAGAGACTTTAAACTTTAAGTTTGAGACCATTAAAGACCATGGGGGGACTTTTGAAGTTGGATTGAATGCATTTCTGTATTATGTTATGGTTACAAGCCTATGGGGACCAAGCCTATGGGGACCAGAGAGTGGAATGTGATGGTTTGAATAGGAATGACCCCCCCCATAGAATCATTTGTTGAAATGCTTGGCCCATAGAGAGTGGCATTATTAGGAGGTACGGCCTCATTGGAGTAGATGTGGCCTTGTGTCACTGTGGAGGTGGACCTTGAGGTCTTGTATGCTCAAACTACACCCAGTGTGTCACATAGTTTCCTTATACTGTCTGCAGATCAAGATATAGAACTCTCAGCTCATTTTCCAGTGCCATGTCTGCCTGCACACTACTATCCTTCGCTCCATGATGATAATGGACTATAAACCTCTGAAACTATAAACCAGCCCCCAATTAAATGTTTCCCTTTGTAAGAGTTGCTGTGGTCATGGTGTCTGTTCACAACAATAGAAACCCCAGGTAATACAGTATGTAAGGTTCAGTGAAAGGAAGAAGACATGCTCTGGGCTCTTGAGGTACTGATGTGAGTGGACAAGCCAGAGCTTGAGGAGCATGGGGGTTCTGGGCATTTACTGTTGGAGAAGAGCTGTGAAGAAAAGGTGGGGGTACAGATGCTTTGTGCTGCATCTACTACAGCTCTTCACACCCAAATCTCCCATAATCTCCTCCAGAATCTAGCATAGTGAGTGTATACTTGTAACTTCTGCAACCTGCCAGATCTATTCCAGGTCCCACATTTCATCTGTTTGCCCTAGTCTGCTTATCTAGGCCTTCTAGAATCTGACCTGTAGGCTTCTACAGAGTCCTACATCCTGTGCCCCAACCTAGTCCCACCACCTCCTCCTGCACCAAAGCCAAACTCTAGGCTTACACCAGGATGTGCCTATCCACATCTACTCATAGGACCATCTGTGCCACCACCACCACCCCACTCAGTTCCCAGATATTTCATGTTTTCTTCAGGGTCTAGCCTGGTAACTACTCCTGACTTCAGATCTAGCCTGGGTCCCACGGCCAGGGCACTAGCCTAGTTTGGCCTTCCTTGCCTTCTGCAGAAAAGCTCTAGGCTTTCAATACCATCATTCTCTCTACCTATCTGCCAAATTACAGCACTCTCCCATGTCATATCCAACCTTCCCACTTGGCCTCTCTACTTTCATCCTCCCGCCTTAGAAAAGGAAGTACACCCCTTATATCACCCTAGTACCCTGTTGCTGTCTGACTTCCACCCCAGCCATTTTCAACCGCTAGACCTAACCCGCTCCTGTATCTTATCTTCTCCTTCAACCTCCTTTATGCATAACAAACTCAGAACTAACAGAGAAAGTTCACATGCCCCTATCTCTTCTCAGGAATACCAACAACATGAAAGATCAAGCAAGTATCTTTTCTCCCAAACCCACCAGTCGTGTAGAAATGCTTGCCAGTGAGAATTTTCTAGATGAACCTCAGTACAGAGACATTTAAAAAATTATAAACTCCCTCAAAGACTTAAAGAAGACGTACAGAGAAAGCTCAGTGAAATCAAGGAGAAAGAACATAATAAGAATAAATGCCTGAGTGATAGCCAAGAAAACACAGTGTAAGGCTGATGGAAATGGCCAAGACTATCCAGGACATGGGAATGGAATTCAATAGAGATAGAAACATTGATGAGGACTCAAGTTGAAATGAAGATGAAGTAGAAAAATCCAGTGGTCCAACTAGAAAACTCAATGAAAGGCCTTGCAATTAGAATGAATCAAGCAGAAGACAGAGTATCAAGGCTTGAAGATAAAATAGAGGATATAGACCAAATAAGTGAAGAACATAAAAAATCATAGGAAAGGAACCCACAAGATATATAAGGAACCCACAGGACACTTTAAGAAACCAAACTTTTGAATTATAGGAATCAGCAAGAGACAAAATCCCAAGTCAATGGTGTAGAATGGATTTCCAAAAAGATCATAGAAGAAAATATCCCCCAAACAAGGAAAAACACATCCATCACATCCATACAAATACAAGAAGCACACAGAATACAAAATAGATAAGATCAGAAAAGAAAAATCCATACAACGTATCATAGTTAAAACACTAAATATACACAACAGGAAAAGCATATTGAAAACTACAAGAGAAAAAAATGCAGGTTACATATAAAAGAAACATATCAGAATAACAGTATATTTATCAGTGGAAACTTTGAGAGTGAAAAGAGCCTGCAGTGATTTATTCCAAATGCTTACATACTATGACAGCCATCCTACAATTACTTTCATATTGGGACAGTCAACCTACAACTCCTTACATACTAGGACAGCCAATCTACAATTCCTTACATACTATGACAGCCAACCTACAATATGCACAGAAAAACTATCTGCCCTGATTGAAAGAGAAAGAAAATGTTTCCATGGCACAAACAGCTGGACAAATGATATCCAACAAATCAAACCTATGGAAAATAGAGGAAGTTGTGTTTCAGGCTGAAGAGAGGAATGAGCACAGCAGAGAGACTGTGGTAAGAACCGTAAAGCCATAATCACTAAAACACAAAATACCATGAGAACACAAACAACACCAAAAGTCAATAACATGATGACCAAAACTAACACTCATATTTTAATAATAACTTTAAATATCCATGGTTTCAGTTCTCCAGTCAAAGACAAGACTGACCAAATGGTTCAAGAAAGCAAACCCATCTATCTGCTGCCTACATGAAACACTCTTCAGCTTTGTAGACGGGCACTGCCTTAGAGGATGGACAGTTACTCCAGTCAAGTGGAACCAGGAATCAAGCAGGCATTGCTAGCCTCATACTGGAGAAATTACACTTCAAACTAAAACTGAGAGGACATAGAGGGACACTCCATTCTGATCAAGAGAATAGTTAACCAAGAAGATATTGCTATCCTCAATGTATATGTACCAAACTCAAGAGTGTTCAGTTTCATAAAAAAAATCTGCTATTGGATTTAAAAACATAGATTAGCATTAGCCCATTAAAAGTAAGTGATTTCAATACCTCATGTTCTCTGATAGGTCATCTGAACAAAAAATAATTATGAAACATCATAATTAATTGACATTAAATGAACTTAACAGATACCTACAGAATGTTCTATCGAATGCCAAAGAACACACATTCTACTCAGCAGCACGTGGAAGCTTTTCTAAAGTAGACCACATCCTGGGACACAAATCTTTACAAATTCAAGAAGATTTAAATAGTTGCTTGTATCCTGTCTGACCATGATACCATAAAACTTAAAACTGACAGCAAAAAAAAAAAAAAACTCTAGTAAATATGCAAACTCATTTACTAAATGCTGAATGAGTCCAAGAAGACATCAAGACAAAATTAAAAAGCTTTCTGGAACCAAATGAAAATGTAAACACAGCATAATATAACAAAGCCTCTGGAACACATTGGAAGCAGTCCTATGGGGAAATATTTGGCTTTTAGTGCCATATGTACAAACCAGGAAGAGTACAAATAAATGGCTAGGATGCAAATAAAAAAAAAAACTGGAGAAACAAGAACAAACCAAGTTGATGTAAAGAAATACTAATTAGAGCAGAAATCAATGAAATAGAAATGAAGAAAATAATTCCAAGAGTCAACTAATCTAGAGTTGGTCATTTTAAGAAGACAAACAAAATTGACAGATCTTTGGCTTAACTAATCCAAAGGGAAAAAAAAGATGACACAAATAAACAAAATAAAAAATGAATAGGTAAACATTACAGCAGGCACCAAAGAAATCCAGAATACTATAAGGTAATATTTTAAAAACTTGTAATCCATTAAGTTGGAAAAATATAAAAGGTATGAGTGATTGTCTAGAGGAAGCCAAACCAATAAAATTAAACTAAGAAAAAAATCAACAGCCTAAACTGACCCACAATGAGTGAGGAGATTAAAAATAGTAACAAAAATCCTTCTGGTCATAAAAAGTCCAGGGTCAGATGGATTCATAGTAGAACTTGACTAGACATTCAAAAAAGATCTATAGCCAATCTTTCTTAGAATCTTCAAAAATAAAAACTAAAAACAGAAGGAATAATCTCCAGCTCCTTCTACAAAACCAGTACCATTCTAATATCTAAACCAGATAGACACAACAAAATAAAGTTGTAGGCCAATATCCCTAATGAACATAGATTCAAAGATACTCTGTAAAGTACTTTCAAACAGACATACGTCAAAAAGATTAGGAACCACGACCTAGTTGGCATTATCTCTGAAATGCATAGAAGAAATAGAAAAAAAGAGGAACCCCTCAGGGAGGGAGAGTGAAGTAAAGAAAGAAGAAAGAGGGAGATGGGTAAAACAACAATAATGACATCTGAAAAAGCACCAATGAATCATACTATTTAACTATTTACAAAACAAAACTAAAACCCTATAGTATACCCAGCCCTGTGTATAAATACATGCACAGTTTTAGTGAACTTTTCTCATCTTTGTTAGGCCAAAGATTACCTAACAAAAAATCCAATACCAGACATGAAAAGTCCTCATTTGATTTGTTGGCCAGGGCTGTCCAAGAGACTCCCAAAACATAAAGCCTATTGCTGTTGTCCCCGTCATCCCCTAGATGTAGAAGGTAAGCCCCAATTGCTAAAAATATCATACACTTCAGAAACAGGACCTAAAGACCCCTGAAATGGAATTAACCTGACAACTGCCTTACTGAGAAATAGCTTTCAGGGTACCAGGTATGAACTAACAGTCCTACCCAGCTGTGATGTCTATGGACCTTATCAATAACCAGTGTGGGACAATAACCCCAAGGATGCAGTAGTGGCACACATAGCTTGGTGATAACCAATAGCTTTCTAATCAGACTTAAGACCCACAGAACAAGAGGGAGACCATGCTTGTACTGGAAACCAAACTAGCTACTCAGTGCTAGTGAAGTCATGGTTATTGGAGGAGAATCTACAACCACTAGTTTACTAAATCAGTCTAATCTCTGGCAGCAACCTCTAAACATCTGTCCTCATACCCACAGATAACTATAGTCTTTACTCCTCATCAAGGAAACGTCTCTTTGCAACATATGGAGACCATTACAGAAAACCACAACCCATCAAAATGCAGAGTTGTGAAGCCCACCCCCAGTGGACACATCTACAAAATACTCCTGCACCTAAGGGTCAGGGAACATTGTGGAAGAAGGGGAAGAAAGATTGTCAGAGCCAGACGTTCAGTGAGATTGTGTCTGCTTGTAATATCAGAAGCTACACACACAAACTCTTAACAACATGATCACTCAAATGTGCGCTGAACAAAGATGACACCAGCGAACCCGCCAAACTAGACAGGAGGTCTCAGACCTCCACAAAGAACTGTGAGCAATCGAAGAAACCTGGGAATGAGAAAAATGCCTTTCCCAGGGAAGAACACACCAACTGGTGGACCAGTGCCAAATCGTCACCCCTGAAAACATGCACACAGGTGGCAGTTATAGGGACTGAATGACTAATAAAGGAACACGTGCAATAGCAACTGATTAAAAAAGTGAGGTATGAGTTTGAAGAAGAGCAGAAGGGCTATGCAGGGGGCTTAGAGGAGGAAAGAGAAGGGAGAAAGGTCATGATTAAATTGCAGTTTCAAAAAGAAAACACAAAAAATGATGGTCTTATTAATACACTGCCTGACATAAAAATTAATATCCAGTAAAGATGCTCATGAAGATGAAAGAAAGGTGGAGAGGCCTGAAGCCACTTCGGGGGCTTGTGTTCACCATTGACTAGCAGGGCTGTCAGTTAGGGAATTTCCTGGCAATACAGGCTGTTGTAGTCCCTGAATATGAACCAGGTGGAACCTGCTGGTACTTGAGTATGTTTCTTGTAGCCTCTAGGTATGAGGATTGAAGCATTTACTTATATTGTTCTATTATTAATAAAAGCTCAGGAGTCAAATATTGGGTAAAAAAACCTGATCGATCCAAAGAGTGGCAAAGGAACAGTCAGTTGACCCCACCTCTCCACACTTCCAGATTGAAAAGGCCTTGAGTCTCTCCAAACCCTTTCCTATATCTTCCTGGGCTCCCCTGTCTGGGTGGGTCCTCTAATTTCAGTCAACGAATCGCCAACTCCACCCTCTGATTCAAGGTAAACTTTATCAGTAATCTTGAGTCTCAGTGCAAGCAAATATCTGGCGACAAAGAACTATGAGAATTATGACTGATGAGTTACTTTTATTTCACCTAACTGCTACAAACCCTTCCTTTTACAAATTTAGCTTAAAAACTAGAAAGAGAACCCTGTGAAAGAGTGTCCAGCTTGGCTAAGTAAATAGAATTATCAAGCCCTGGAGGAAGAGCTTCCCAGGGTAGGGGAACCACCTCCCAGTCACAGCCACCTTTGGTTACAAGCATTTCTGTCAACATCAGGGTTTCTGGGAAAGTGCCCTCCCTAGGTCTGGGCTAAGCAGAAACCAGTCTCTCAGTCAGAGCAGGCAGAGCCAAAGGGGCTTTTAACTCAGCTGAGCTACCTAGGGGATTTCTCAAGGAAGACAGCTGAATCCAAGAAAGCTAGTCTCACCCCACTGTTTTTTCAGTAAGAAGAGTCATTGACATGTCCTGATTTTAGATATTAAATAATTCAGCTCCTGCAAAGGAGACACTTAAGATTTTTCCCTTCCATAACCAAGGTTGGCACTCTGTGGAATTTAGGAGTTAACATGTGTTTGCCAAGACATAGAAACAAAACAAAACAAAAAACAAACAAAAGAACCCAAAATGTTGAACAGAGACAGAGACAAGCACCCGCTGCAGAAGTTATCAGTAGCAACACTTCAAGTAGGGGACACCTTAGAAACCGTGGGCTGGAGAGAGTGGCTGTGGAATAATCTTTTGTACACTGTGAAAATGTGTCTTTGCTAAGGCACCTTCTGATTGGTTTAATAAAGAGCTGAATGGCCAATAGCTAGGCAGGAAGAGGTTAGGTAGGACTTCTGGGCAGAGAGGGAGAAGAAAGGAAGATGGATCTAGGCGGGGAGAAACGCCAGAGGATGTGGAGCAGAAACAGGAGGTACAGGATGGAAGAGAGGTAAAAAGCCATAAGGTAAAACATAGATTAATATAAATTGATTAATTTAAGTTATAGTAGCTAGTAGATAAGCCTAAGTTATAGGTCAAACTTTCATAATTAATAATAAGTCTCTGTGGTTTTTTTTTTTGTGTGTGTGTGTCTAAGAAAAATCTGTCTACAAGTCATTGCAGTCAGAAGGAGAAAGGGACAACCAGAGAGTAGACATTCCAATTAGCCTATTTGTCTCAGGCCACTATCAGAGGGACAGGATGTTGGGGTAAAAGGACATAGAGCAAGGAACCAGCCTTGCCAAACGCCATGGGCTAGACATGGCAGCACCTTTGCACTTGTGGGACTATACTGGCCTAGTGGGCTGCATTTGGTATTCAGATAGTGGGAGACAGGACATCAAAAGAGGGTTCCCAGAAAGCATCAAGAAATAGAAAATGTGTCCCAAGGCTTAGGAACTGAACAGGAAAGACTTGTGGAAGCCAAGCACCTTCAAATATGAAAGGTTTTTCATATTTGGTGTTTGTTACCTCCAAAGCTCAGATTGAAAATTCATCTTCAAAGTCGAACATATTAATGGCACTTTGGAGAAGGCCACAAGACGTAATTAGGACTGTAGAGGTCATGGTTGTGGCTGCATGTGTGAATTCAGAAGGAGAGAAAGGGCCCTAGTCTTCAAGCTTCCTTTTTCCTGCCATATGGTGCTTTCTACCTTCTTCCCCAGGACACTGTAATGGGTTACATAGCAAAGAAGCTGTGTTGACAGAGGTTTCTGTCCCACCCAGTCCCGCAGTCATTCAGTCCCAAAGAAACACACAGAGGTCTACGTTAATCATAAACCGGTTGGCCTAATAGTTCAGGTTTCCTATTAACTAATTCTTACATCTTAAATTAGCCCATAATTTTTGTCTGTGTTAGCCACATGGCTTGGTACCATTTATCACCGAGGCATTCTTATCTTGTGTCCTCTGTGTCTGGGTGACCACTGTTGACTGAGCCTTTCCTATTCCCAGAATTCTCCTAATCTGGCCGCCCCACTTATACTTCCTGCCTGGCTACTGGCCAATCAGCGTTTTATTAAACCAATACAAGTGACAAATCTTTACAGGGTGCAAGACCATTGTCCCACAGCAAAGCTGTGTTCAGATGCACCCCTGATCTTGAACCTCTAAGCTTCCAGAGCTGTAAGAAATGTTGCTTTTTTTTAAAAAAAATAAATCACCTATTTGTGATATTTCATCTTAGTAACAGAAACTGGAGTAAAACATGTATGGAGTTGAGAAAATTCATCATAGTTCCTGCACAGGCGGACTTAGACTTTAAGTCTAACACACCGTAGATTGCTCTATGGGATGACATTTTTCACGCAGTAGTAAGAGCTAGTCTTAGGGTAGTCACTAAGGTTCACGACTGCCACTCAAGAATGACCATGTTGGAAGTCTCCTTAGGTGAACAAACTTCTCAGGAGGTGATTTGGCACTGAGTATGTCAGTTGAAGGCAAGCGGGTGAGCATTTGAACAGTCTCTGCTGTGTACTAGCTATGCTTTGAAGGATTGTGGTGATGTAAAAAATGAGGTTTGGTGGCTTGGAAAAGAAACTCTCCCATTCTCACTCCACTCACAATCTTCTTTTGTAGGTTGGGATTCTGGGAAAAATGGATTCTAAGATGGAGATTTATATGTGGGAAGCTGACCACAGAGTGCTCTTGGGCTGGGATGAGAATGGTGTTCACCGCTCAGACCTGTGCAGAGGAAGTGAATCCTGATGTCATTGCAATAAAAGGCATGGAGAGTTGGAGACCAGGGTGAGAGAAGAGAGGAGAGAGAGGGGAGGAATTGTCTTTTAAGGAATTGTCTAACTTAAATGTGGAAGACTGTTGAGTCTGAGTTCTGCTGTGACAGGCTGACAGGCTGACAGGTTGGAGGGTGGGGAGCGTTTCAATCAAGTCCAAAGACAGCTATCTTCCATCATTCCTCTCACAGTGAAAGCTCAGTCTTTGCTCTGATATGATTGTCACCTGGTGGAATAAGACCCACCTGCATTATGGAGGACAACCCACTTTGCTGGAAGTGTGTGTAGTAACTTAGATACTTAAATAATGATCTCATTCCTTACACATACAACACACACACATTCATATGCACACACACACACACACACACACATACACACACACACACAAACCTTCACACATACAACCAGAATAAATTCCAGAATCTAAATAAACCGCCATAGGGAACTAGTTTTTGAGCCCTATAGTCCTTGGATTTGGCTGATCAGAGGAAATGCACGTTTGATAGAATAGCCTCTGTTAGTACAGAGTACAGGAGGAAGTTGTGGGACCACATCAGCCAGCACTCTTGGTAATTAACGGAGTGGTGGGTCTTGATTGGTTTGGATAGTGTCTGGATAGTGTACCCCGACAGCCTCTATGCTTCCCAACACTAATCTATCCCTTTTAGAATCAACTTCTTATTTGATAAAGTTCCTTTTCCTGACTGGTGTCTCTCTACTTACTAAAGTATAAGCTGTGCCTCCCACGGCTCCAGCCTGGAACACTCCAGTCCCTCACTCCGTCCATTCTTGTGTAGCATGACTCTTCTTTCCTGGCTCTCTGGCTGATGTGAGGCCATGATGACCTCTTAAAAACAAGAGGACATTGTGCCATTCATATGGCCTGCCAACAGTTTGGGTATTTGAAAGAAATCTTAAAATATTTTTGTGTATGAAGAGACTGATCTTTCTGGAAGATATTGCTAGGGTAATAGGCTTTCTGCAAAGAAATGATCCCTGGCTCGAGGTGTTTGATTGATAGCTCTCAGCTGTCTCTCTGCCCAGTGAAAGCTGTGAGTGGGTAGCAATATTCTGGAATTGAATGTGGGGCTACTTCTTCTTTATTCCCTTCCTCAGCTTCCATTGTCTGGAATCAGTAAGATACTAGCCAAGGAGAGCAGGAGGAAATGTTCATACATCATTCAACTTTCCATCACTGTGTCAAAATTCTTGAGATTAAATCAACATAATAAAGGAAGGGTTTGTTTGGTCTCATGTTAGTAAAGCTTTCTGCTTATGGTCCAAGAACTCCTTTGCTTCTGGGCTTGTTGGAAGCTTGCATGTTGTACTGAGAACATGGAGTGGAGAAAACTGTTCTTCTTGTAGTGACCAGCAGTTAAAGAGGAAGGGCTTCAAGTCTCACCACTTCAAAGGAATGTCCCAAGTAACCTGGCTTTATCTTCTAGATCCAACAACACAAAGGCTCCACCATTTCCTAATAGCCTCATCTGTGGGAAATGAAGCATTAACACATGAACATTTGACATTATCTAAGCCATGGCAACCAGTAAAGGGATGGTCCAAATTCCTTTAAAATTTCACTTGGTGTTGGTACCCAGGCTTTTCCCAGCTCTTCGAGGCGCTATGCAGGACTGTGTACCCCAACAGTCTAACTTCCTGTATCTCCTCTGCTCGCTCCACCGGCTAGGGGAATTAGCATAAGAGAGCTTTGTCTTCTATTGACATGGTAATTCCACCTGCAAGCAAAGGTCCTCGCAGTGGGCGGTGCCTGCCATGGCTGACACTGCAGCAGCTAGGCATTCCCTGTCACTGGCGCCGGGCACCCGACACCCCGATATCACTCCCGGGTGGGAGGGGGTTCTCGTCCTTTGGCCCCTAAGTATTTAAACCTGG